>NC_089505.1:296136330-296446469 GCF_036850995.1 Saccopteryx leptura
GATTTGACAAAGAAAAGGAACTAATGATGTAAAGATCAGTCTACTTTAAAAGAAAATACTTAAGAATCTCATGTCAGTGTTCGAAAAGTCAGAAAAACAAAAGAAAAAGTTGTTACCCTGAAGCCATCAGCTAAATTAATTTTATGCTTTTTCTGCTGAAAGAGAAGCTCCAGATTTAGCACACACCATGCAGTCTCTGCAGTCCCTAACTTCATATTTCCAGGAAAAACAATTGGGTTTGCACACATTGATTTTTTTTTCACTAGAATCTCACATTGTATATTGTTCATGACTTAATTATCCACAGTTCTATAACTGTAACAAAACCTAACTCAATTAATTAAGTTTAAATTTATTCCAAATCAGTTTGCAACACTTGCAAAAATAGAGAGAGAGAGAGAATTTAGCAGGAAAGAACAGCTAACAAGGGCAAAAGTTATCCTATAATAAGGTGACCAACTTTTTTACAATGAAAAAGAGGACAAAAATAAATTGAAGAAAACAATATCGAGTGATATCAGAGAAATGGCACATGAGGCGTGCTCCCAATATCTCCCCTTGAAATGTCAATAAATTCAACAACTAAAGACAGAGGAAAAAAATCTCAGGAGCACTTGAAATATACACATACCAGACAAAGGTAAAATTGGGTGAAAAGGTGGCTGAATATATAATCTACTCTAAAGAAAATAAGACAGAAATCAGAGTATTTCGCTTTACTCACTGATCTGAGGAAGGACCGCTTTTGTCTGGAACTGAGCAAAGGGGAAGGTCTGGGGCAGAGGGAAGAAGCTGGGTTAGGGTGGATGAAAAGCAGAGGACAGAATGTGCCAATCTGTCTGAGATTGCGGATGCGAGGCGAGCATGGGCAGCAGGCTCCAACAAAGGTTGCTGGTGTGAGGTGCCCAGCTTTGTGTGCTCCCAGCTCCATGCTCATGGGCGGTGTGTGAGTGGCTCCACTTGGCAACTCCGGTGTGGGCATGGTCACGGGCTGGAGGGCCTAGCCCCAGATTATCAGTGGTGGAATTCTGCATGGGCTGTTGCCAGCATTTTTGTGTATTCCCAGCTCTGCAACCATCAGCTAAGGAAGTGCACAAGGGCCAGGATCCCTCCGCCTGGGACTGTCCGGGCGGGGCCTCCACAGGGCCGATACAGGTTTCAAAGTGCATTCCTGCATTCCCAGCTCTGAGTTCACAGGCTGTGCATCTAAAGGGGCAGGAGCGAACCTCCATGTGCACTGCTGAAGTGGGGGCTGGAGCACACGTGGATTGCTGCAGGCTACCAAACATGCACAAGGGAGAAGCCTGTGGAGATTAGACCCATGGAGCACTGAGGCATTTTAGACATGCCCAGGTGCCTTTAGAAACTTGATCTGCAATCGACTCCCAGCCCAAGGCACACTGAGACATGGTAAACCTATCCACCAGCACTTAGAAAGGTGCTTGATCTGCAATCAGCTCCCAGCCCTGCCTGCTCTCACTGGTGGCTCTAGTTGGCACAGCCTTACCCAGAACTGTGCTTTGAAGGGTACTGGAGTAAGGAACTGGCTACTTTTAGAGCCACTTGCTCTGCAAGCAGCGGCTAGGATGAACTTCACAGCTAAGACCCCAGGGTGTTAGCTCAGGTGGGAGAAAGGTAGGGAGAGGCACCTAGAAAACTAACCAAGCCTCTCATTGTCAGAGCCTCCAAGCCCTAAAAAGCCCCACCTACCAACAAGACTACCAGGCTATGTCATTGCCATAGCAACACAACCACAAACCATTGCTCAAGAGCCTCACAGGGGCAAAACTTGTAGTACAGCACCACTTGCCAAAAAAAAAGAAAGAAGTTGCATCTCAAAATGAGAAAAAAATTATATTTTTTATAACTTTTTTTGTTCCATTTTGTTTCTTTCCTTTTCCTTTTGAACTTCATTATCCACAGTTGTTACATTTTTCATTCTTGTTTTCTTTTATGAAGGTTTCATTTCAAAAACCTTTACTTTTTTTTCTTTTTCTTTTTCTCTTTTTCGATCATCATTTATCAACAAATTATTTTTTTTGGATTTATATTTTTCTTTTTGGCATTTTGCATGATTTTTACTTCATTTTTATTTCTTTTGTCATTTTCCCTCATTTCCTGTTCCCTGTTCTCTGTAGTTTTTGTTCCACTTATCATTACAGAATTTTCATTTTTTTCACTATATCTTTTCAATTTTTATTTTATTTTTTAAATTGTCTCTTATTAGTGTTATTAACAATATCACTCTCAAATGCCATTAAGGAAAAAGAAATCAAATACCATGAATACAAAAGATAGAGATGTAGCTCAGATAGATCGTAAAAAATCTCTAGAAAAAAATTTTATTGCTTGCAAACCTTGAAGTTAAATGACAGAGAACTAAAAATAGAAGTCCTAAAAATACTCAGGAAAACACAAGAAAGCATGGAATGGCAATTTAGAGAGCTCACAAAACAATTTAATGAACAAAAAGAATACTTCACCAAGGATTCTGAAACAATAAAATAGAACGAGCCCTGGCCGGTTGGCTCAGCGGTAGAGCGTCGGCCTAGCGTGCGGAGGACCCGGGTTCGATTCCCGGCCAGGGCACACAGGAGAAGCGCCCATTTGCTTCTCCACCCCTCCGCTGCGCTTTCCTCTCTGTCTCTCTCTTCCCCTCCCGCAGCTAAGGCTCCATTGGAGCAAAGATGGCCCGGGCACTGGGGATGGCTCTGTGGCTGCTGCCTCAGGCGCTAGAGTGGCTCTGGTTGCAACATGGCAACGCCCAGGATGGGCAGAGCATCGCCCCCTGGTGGGCAGAGCGTTGCCCCATGGTGGGCGTGCCAGGTGGATCCCGGTCGGGCGCATGCGGGAGTCTGTCTGACTGTCTCTCCCTGTTTCCAGCTTCAGAAAAATGAAAAAAAAAATAGAATGAAACACATATAAAAAACTCAATACTTAAACTGAAAAATGAGGTCACAAGTGTAGGTAATAGATCAGGCCAGATAAAACAGAGAATTAGTGACATAGAAGACAGACAACTAGAGAAACAACAGAAAGAAGAGAAGAGAAACTCACAAATTAAAAAACATGAGAAAGCCTTACAAGTATTGTCTGACTCCATCAGAAAGAGCAACATAAGAATAATGGGTATATCAGAAGAACAGAGAGAAAATGGAATGGATAACGTATTCAAACAAATAATCGAGAACTTCCTAAGCCTGTGAAAAGAATTTGAGCCTCGAATCCAAGAAGCAAACAGAATACCAAGTTACCTTAACCAAAACAGACCTACTCCAAGACACATCATAATGAAATTATCACAAACCAATAACAAATAAAAAAATCCCAAGGCAGCGAGGGAAAACAAGAATACAACACATAAAGGAAAGCCCATTAGGCTATCATAAGATTTCTCAGCAGAAACTCTATAAGCCAGAAGAGAGTGGACCCCAATACTTAAAGTACTGAAAGAGCAGAACTTCTAGCCAAGAATACTATATCCATCAAAGCTATCCATCAAATACAAGGGGGAAATAAAAACATTCACAGATATAGAAAAGATGAGGAATTTATCACCAAAAAAACTCTACTTCAGTAAATACTAAAGGGGGTTATCCAACCAGATACAAAAAGTAAAACAAAACAAAATTATAAGTAAAGGATCCAACAAGATAACAATAAAAACGAGATTAATCTGTGACAACTAAACAAAAAAGAGGAGAAGACAAAGATTAATAGTAGCAAAGTACGATAGAGTGCAGGAGCACTCATGAGATAGTATACTACAATAAATATAATAAATATCCTTTTTATTACCTAATGGTAACCACCCCTGAAAAAACCACTGCAGAAACACATGGCTTAAAAAAAAAGAAACAGAGGAAAGAAGTATGAAATATAACCAAACAAAAACAAATGACAGAAAAACAAAAGAGAAGAACCAAACAAGACACAGAGCTATCAGAAAGCAATATACAAAATGGCAACAGGAAACCCTCCAGTGTCAATAATTACATTAAATGTAAATGGATTGAACTCACCAATAAAAAGACAAAGAGTAGCAGAATGGATCAAAAAAGAAAATCCAACTATATGCTGCCTTTAAGAAACACATCTAATCCGGATCTATAGTAAACTCTGTCAGAACAGGAGAGGCTGCTAAGCATGTTATAGCTCATTGTCTGTATGCATTGTTCTATTATTGGATTTCCTAAACTGGCTAAACTGAAAATGCTCCTGCATATGGAGCAAAAGCATTCACTGTATTTTGTCATGCTTACAATCTTTAAAGTTAAGGTATTATTAAAGTGTACTCAGCAAACATTTTAAGGTCAATTTAAAAAAAATTTTTTTTTAAAGGAGGTAGTCATATCCTGGAACTCCTACGGGTCTACCATATCATACTTTTTACTTAAAAAAAAAAAGAAACACATCTAAGCTAAAAGGATAAAAACAAGTTCAAAGTGAAAGGTTGGAAAATGATTCTCCAAGCAAATAACATTCAAACAAAAGCAGGTGTAGCCATACTCATATCTAAAAATGCTGATTACAAGACAGCAAAAGGAATCAGAAATAAAGATGATCATTTCATAATGATAAAGGGGACATTGAATCAAAAAGACATAACACTTCTTAATATATATGCACCAAACCAAGGAGCACCAAAGTATATAAGACATCTACTAACTGATCTAAAAATAAAAACCAACAAAAATACAATCATACTTGGAGAGCTCAATACACCGCTGATGGCTCTAGATTGGTCATCCAAACAGAAAATCAATAAAGAAATATTGGCTTTAAATTAAAGACTAGAACAATTGGATATAATAAACATCTACAGGGCATTTCATCCCAAAACATCAGAGTACACATTTTTCTTCAGTGTACATTGAACATTCTCAAGAATTTACCATATGTTGGGCCATAAAACTAACATCAAAAAAATTCAGAAAGACTGAAATTATACCAAGCATATTCTCTGACCATAAAGCTTTGAAATTAGAATTTACCTGCAAAATAGAAGTAAACAAACCCACAAAAATGTGGAAATTAAACAACATACTTCTAAAAAGTGAGTGGGTCAAAGAAGAAATAAAAGCAGAGATCAAAAGATATAAACAGACAAATGAAAATGACAACACAACATATCAGAATCTCTGGGATGCAGCAAAAGCAGTAATAAGACGAAAGTTCATATCACTACAGGCCTATATGAACAAACAACAGAGAGCCCAAGTAAACAACTTAACATCACATCTTAAGGAGCTAGAAAAAGAAGAACAAAGGCAACCCAAAACAAGCAGAAGAAAGGAAATATTAAAAATCAGAGCAGAAATCAATGAAATATAGAACAAAAAATATAGAAAAAAATCAATAAAACAAGGAGCTGGTTCTTTGAAAAGATCAACAAAACTGACAAATCCTTGGCAAGTTTCACTAAGGAATAAAGAGAAAGAACGCATATAAACAAAATCCAAAATGAAAGAGGAGAAATCACCACAGATATCATAGATATACAAAGAATTATTGTAGAATACTATGAAAAACTATATGCCACAAAATTTAACAATCTAGAAGAAATGGATAACTTCCTAGAACAATACAATCTTCCTAGACTGGGTCATGAAAACGTAGATAGCCTAAACAGACCTGTAAGCAGGGAGAAAAAGTCCAGGGCCAGATGGCTATGCTAATGAATTCTATCAAACATTCAAAGAAGACTTGATTCCTATTCTTTTCAAAGTCTTCCAAAAAATTAAAGAAGAAGAAATACTTTCAAACACATTTTATGAGGCCAACATAACCCTCATACCAAAATCTGGCAAGAACAATACAGAAAAAGAAAACTACACACCAATATCTCTAATAAATACAGATGCTATTGATACAATCTAAAACAAAATACTAGCAAATCAAATACAATAATACATTAAAAAATAATTTATTATAATCAAGTGGGATTCATCCCAGAATCACAAGGATGGTTCAACATATGTAAAACAGTTAACATAATACACCATATCAACAAAACAAAGAACAAAAACCATATGATCCTATCAATAGATGCAGAAAAGGCATTTGATAAAATAAATCATTTTATTTTTAAAACACTCAACAAAATGGGTATAGAAGGAAAATATGTCAACATAATAAAGGCCATTTATGACAAACTATCAGCTAACATCATATTAAATGGCAAAAAACTGAAAACTTTTTCTCTAAAATCAGGAACAAGACAAGGCTGCCCACTCTCTCCACTTGTATTGAACATAGTGATGGAAGTTCTAGCCAGAGCAATCAGACAAGAGAAAGAAATAAAAGGCATTCATATTGGGAAAGAAGAAGTAATGGTTTCACTTTTTGCAGATGATATGATCCTGTACATAAAAAACCCCAAAGACTACACAAAAAGACTATTAGAAACAATAAACCAACACAGTAAGGTCACAGGATACAAAATTAATATACAGAAATCTATTGCCTTTCTATATGTCAACAATGAAACATCAGAAAATGAACTAAAAAAAATAATCCCTTTTACAGTTGCAACAAAAAAACTAAAATACCTAGGAATAAACATAACATAGTATGTAAAGGACCTATATAATGAAAACTAAAAAGCATTGTTAAGGGAAATCAAAAAAAGATACAATGAAATGGAAATATACTCCTTGTTTTGGGATAGGAAGAATAAATACAGTCAAAATGTCCATATTACCCAAAGCAATATATAAATTTAATGCAATTTCCATCAAAATTCCAATGTCATTTTTTAAAGAAATGGAACAAAAAAATCATTAGGTTTATATGGAACTATAAAAAACCCAAATAGCCAAAGTAATACTAAAAAAAAAAAAAGCTGGGGGCATTACAGAACCATGATAATCAAAACAGCATGGTATTGACAGAAAAATAGACATTCAGACCAATGCAACAGAATAGAGAGCCCAGAAATAAAACCACATGTATATGATCAAATCATCTTTGATAAAGGAGCTAAAAATACACAATGGAGAAAAGAAAGCCTCTTCAATAAATGGTGCTGGAAAAACTGGAGAGCCACGTGAAAAAGAATGAAATTCGACTACAGTTTATCCCCTTGTACCAATTAATTCAAAATGGATGGAAGACCTAAATATAAGACCTGAAGCAATAATTTACATAGAAGAAAACATAGATACTAAACTTATGGACCTTGGCCATAGATACTAAACTTATGGACCTTGGCCATAAAGAACCCTTTATGAATTTGACTCTAAAGGCAAGGGAAGTGAAGGCAAAGATAAATGAATCGGACATCAGACTAAGAAACTTCACAGCAAAAGAAACTGACAACAAAACAGACAGCCAACTAAATGGGAAATGATATTTCAAACAACAACTCATATAAGGGCCTAATATCCAAAATACACAAAGAACTCACAAAACTCAACAACAAACAAGCAAACAATCCAATAAAAAGAAATGGGAAGAGGATATGAACAGACACTTCTCCTAGGAAGAAATAAAAATGGCCAAAAAATATATGAAAAGATGCTCATCTTCAATAGTTAGAGAAATGCAAATCAAAACTACAATAAGATACCACTTTACACCTGTTAGATTAACTATTATCAACAAGACAGGTAACAACAAGTGTTGGACAGGCTGTGGAGGAAAGGGAACCCTCACACTGTTGGTGGGAATGTAAAGTAGTACAACCACTATAGAAGAAAGTATGGTGGTTCCTCAAAAATTAAAAATAGAACTACCACATGACCCAGCAATTCCTCTACTGGGTATGTACCCCACCAAAATCAAAAACATGGGTACATAAAGACACATGCAGCCCCATGTTTACTGCAGCATTGTTCACAGTGGCCAAGACATGGAAACAACCAAAAAGCTCTTTAATAGAAGATAGGATAAAGAAGATGTGGTATATATATACTATGGAACACTACTCAGCCATAAGAAATGACATTGGATCATTTATGACAACATGAATGGACCTTGATAACATTATACTGAGTGAAATAAGTAAATCAGAAAAAAACTAAGAACTGTATAATTCCATACATAGCTGGGACACAAAATTGAGACTCATGGACATGAATAAGAGTGCAGTAATTACCAGGGAGAGAGTAAAGGTATAAAGAAAACCAAATACATGGTGACGGAGGACAATTTGACTTTAGGTGATGAGCATACAACATAATCAAATGTCAAAATAATCTAGAGATGTTTTCTCTGAATCTAAGTACTCTAATTGACCAATGCCAACCCATTAAAATTGTCTATATAAAATTAAAAAAGAAAACAATATCATAGATAAAAGAAACATTTTATTCATTGTAACAATAATACACTATAATATGATAAATGAATAATAAAAATATTTGTAATATTTTATATTGTAATTATGCTTACATGACTATTAATTTTTAATAATTGTAAAAAAAGTACTCATAATATTATCTAAATGAGTACTTTTCTAATGAATGAATATATTTTGTCAATGTATCATCTTGTAAAAATGTATTGGAAATATCTGAACATATTGAATTTTACAGCAAGTGCTACAGCTAGAGTATCAACATTCAATCTTGATTTCTCATTTGTCCAAAAATCATTAGCAATTGAAAAAAGTCTTTCAACTACTGCATTAGTTCCAGGGCAGCACAATGTAAATTGAACAAGAATATATAAATTTTCACATGGAATATGTTCATTTTTGAAATGGCTGAATATTTCCACCCATCTTTTATCAATTTCAACATGTTCGTTTTCTCATTGTATTAATTTTTCAGAATTTAAATATACATTCAGTCTTCTAATTTCCTCAAATAGACAACTGTCATCTATATTGATGTCTGGCATTTCTTTAGATTAAAAACTCAAGACAAGATTCAAATCTGTCCAATATACTTGCGATGAAGTAAAAAACACCATTAAAAACTGTTACTTCCCGTGATGTTTGTTTTAGACCATTCTTTGATATATTGAAAACATATCTGGTAAAAATTCTGCACTTCTTTATTATTATTTATTTATTTATTCATTCATTTTAGAGAGGAGGGGGGGGGGAGAAAGGGGGGAGGAGCAGGAAGCATCAACTCCCATATGTGCCTTGACCAGACAAGTGCAGGGTTTTGAACCAGCAACCTCAGTATTCCAGGTCAAAATTCTGCACTACTTTGATAAACTTTTCTGTTATGCCTGGATTTGATTCCTCTATGTCTGACAATTTTCTTTTCATAATTAAAGGAAGAAATTTTTTTTCAAAACAGATTTATATTGACGGATAAAGTCATTCAAAATAAGACTAACTTCAATAGCTGAAATGTGTTCACCTTCAATCTTTTGAATTGTTTTGTGAAAAATAGATCCTTGATTATGTACAAATTACATTAATATCTCAGATATTTTATTATTGAGAAACGATTCCGGGATCTTAGGACACTTGTCTAAACTTTCAAAATATGAATGGAGAAGCTTAAATAATTGTAGAACACGCTCTATAGCAGGTGTTAGAGCAAGCCATCTAACTTTTGAATATCCTAAAAGTTTTTTGTATTCAACATTTGCTTCTTCACAAAATCGTTTTAAAGTAGCAACACGAATGGTAAAATGACTAAACTGCAAATAAATTGTAGTTATTATTACTTCTACATCAATTGGCATGGCACATGACGCTGTGTTGATTGCATTTGACAAAATATGTGCATTACAACCTATTCCTAGTATTTCCTTTTGGAGTAACTCTTGTAATTTTACATACACATTATTCACCCATTTGCGTCTTCACCCACCAAACTTTGTATTTGTATTATCAGTTGTTAGTGCAACAACTTTGGATTTCAAATTGTTTTCATTTATTACTCTGTCTAGATGGTTTGACAAAATTTCAGAAGTTTTGCCCTCAATAGGTTCTAAATTTAATTTTTACTTGAATGTCCTTGGTAACATTAAAATATCTTACTATTATTGGATACAATTTAATTTCATTATGATTTGATGCATCAGATAAAATCATTACAAATGCTGCAGTTTCCAAGTCCTCTGTAAGTATTTTGTCACAGTAATTTTTAAATATTGATTTCCAAATAGCCTCGCATTTTGTCCTGGATCATGAAAATTTTGCATTGTAAAACTTTTTATACAATCCATACTATGAAAATTTTGATTGTGAATTACGGTATGAAATACAAATGTTCCCTCCATTGCAGCCAACTGTTTTTCATCTTCAGAATATTATGAAGTTTTAAAAAAACTTGTTACTTTACTACTGGAAGCTGATGCATCTAATGATTGCTTATGTTTGTTGGTGGTCAAGTGTTTTGTTATCGCTGCTCTGGCCCCAACTGCAATACAAAATTCTCCACTGTAAATATTGCAGAAAATAATGGTACCTTTCTTTGATATAAGGAATGGAAAATCCTTTTTCAATTTACCATTGAAATGGCATTTTCTCTTTTTTGATTTTTCCATCCCTTAAATGAAATTTAAAATTAAAAATGAAATATAGAGCTACACAAACGATGCAAGCACATTAGGAACTGAAAATGTTATATCACAGTAGGCAAATTTTCCGGAAGCTAATTTAAAAAAATTAAATATCAAACAACACCACTAATTTGGAGTGATATTTCGGTGTATTTATCATTTTCTAATTAAAAAATGTCTGTTTTATGCAACCATTTAATCAAAATGCATTATTAATAGATATGGTTGGAGGTTAGATTTCCACTTTAAAACTCAAGTTTTGGGAAAATACTTATAAATAAAATTATACGTATTTGGAAGTTATTAAAGAGATAATGAATTAATAAAACATGAATGGTGCTTACCTGTCTATGATTGAATATTCACTGAGAAAGAAATAATTGTGAGTCTACAATGTCATATGTGCTGTGTCATATTTCAGTAAGAAGTACACAAAGCCATTAGCGCACTCAGTATATTGCGTGCTTTCTCAAGGTCTCCCATGCAGTGCATGCATCTCATAATCATGTCTCACTGCACTGTACTGATCCTTGACGATTCATCATGTCAAATACAAATACAGCGCATCACACGCAATGGGTAGACTGCATCAATGGAATACCAAACAACATTTACAGATCAGTTTTCCAATATCAAAAAGGTGGACATGTAGGAGGACACTTTTCAAGGGAGGATGGAACTTACAAAAGAAGGACTGTCCTCCTTAAAGGAGGACAATTGGTCACCTTACCTATAAGGAGACCATTTTGGTTTGTGAAAGTAAAAGAGAAGCCTCCTTTAAAATGGAGGCAGGAGGCTATAAGAGAGCGCTCTCACATGTCATTCAATGTGTCCTTGTCCTACTGACTCCAACAGGAAGTGAGTAGTGCATCTATGACAGTGAAGTGACACTACTACCTGGGCTGAAGGTAGGAAAGGTTTCTTTCTGCCCAGCAACAACTTGGCCAATGGGAGGCTGCCACAGCTCAGCCAATGAGAAGTCATTATACTTAGAACTTCACATTTCCTGGAATGGATGCCTTGTTTACAAAGGTCCTTCCTGAGTCTATAAGAGAATGTTTCTCTCCTTTGTTTCTCTGGACTTGCATGTGTTTCCCATTAGACCACAAGCCCCAAGCTGCAGTTCTTTCTTGTTCCAAAATAAACACATTTTACTGGAAAAAGGTTGCAAATTTAAAATTTTTTTTAAAGTAAATTAAAGGTCAATGGCAAAAAGGACCAAGCAAAATTGTTGATGCTTGTGAGAATGATAAGTGCTATATACATCTAGTTAATGAAACCTTCTTGTGAAAGAATGACTTAAATCCACACTTTATACTAACAGCTACATGCTCAAAGGTTGGCCTGGGATTATACATCTGACAGTGACTTCACCCACAGTATGCAGCCTCACACCTGAGTCACATCCCACTCAGGACCACCTGGGCTCCATCCACCATGGCAACACGAGCAGATCCTAGCTGTCCCTCCTCCCTAGTAGCACCACAGGGACAGCACCAAAGAGGGCACTTGCTGATAAGTAAGGTGACCAATCTCCTCCTTTAGGGAAGACAGTCTTTCTTTTGTAAGTTCCTTCCTCCCTCGAAAAGTGTCCTCCTTTTTAATATTGGGAGACTAATCTGTAAACATCTGAATTTGATCAATGCAGAGTCGATTGACTGCGTGTGATGTGATGTATTTGTGTCTAAATGAGTACTTTTTATTACAGTTATTATAAAAAATTAATATGCATGTAAGCATAATTACAATATAAAATATTACAAATGTTTTTATTATGCATTTATTATATTATAGTGTATTATTGTTGCAATGAATAAAATGTTTCTTTTATTTATGACACTATTTTCTTCAATTTATTTTTATCCTCCTTTTCATTGTAAAAAAAAGTTGGTCACACTATGCTAAGAGTATCCAGGAACTAGCTGAGGGGCTCCTGCTCATGGGAGGAAAAATGCACCCTGAAAAGGAAAGGCTGAGGCAACCTCTGGCCCTCTGCCACCCCCCCCCCCCCCCCCCCCCCCCGCACAGATGCAGAGTTCGGTAGAGCATATGTGGGGCAGCTGTGTTAGGCTTGCTCGCCAGTTTACCAGCTGCAAGCCCTTTACTTGATTAGTGCATGAGCAATGGTAGAGGCATGTAGCTTATATAAGGCTGTGGGTGCTTCCTGTGGGCGGCAATTCCCCCAGATCACTCTCCTGCCACGTGAGGTGCAGTTTTCCTTGATCCCTTTGTCCTTACTGTGAATAGCAGATTTTCCTTTGTTTATTAGCTCTTTCTCTTTTGTTGTTTATTTGCTTGCCTGTCTTTGCTCACCTCTAATAAACAAGTATGGCCTGACCCTTTCTGGCTCCACAGCTTCTTTACCGTCTGCCCGAATACAATGTGAACCTGCCTGGCCTCAGCCACCAGCATTACAGCACTCTAACATCAACTGCTGGAGGACACCCAAACACTTAGCTCTGAAAGCCAAGGGGGCTTGCAGTGCCAAATCCCACAGGATAACAGCAAAGAAACAGGCAAAAATCCACGTCTTCCAGTTTCTCCTGGAAGGGTTCTAGCTCAGGCTTTCCGAGCTGCTGTCTGAGCATCTGAATTCTAATCAGCACACAGGAGGAACTGCAGCCTCCCAGAGCCTGGGGGAAGCCATGAGCACTTCCCTCACCTTCTTCCTGCAACAAGAAATCCCAGTTCCTGCATCCCCCTGGAAGTAGTGCATTCTCACATCTAGAGCCCCAACTAGTAAAGCTGCTGCCTGAGGGGAAGGCCCCAAATCACCTGGAGGGCTCAGCATTCATGAGTCCCACAAGACCACAGGATACAAAGAAGCAGATGCTAAAAGAACAAGCAGGCAAAAATGTCCATGCCCCAGTTTCTCCCTGGAAGGGGCTTACCTACATTGTTGCAAGGGCCATCTGCTTCCAGTCTGTTCATAGTGTCTTTTCTCTGTGTGTGTCTGTGTCCTAATCTCCTCTTCTGATAAAGGCGCAGGTCATATTACATAAGAGCCCACCTCTGTGACTTCAGTTAATCTCTCTACTCTTTCTCTAAATACACTCATATTCTGACATACTAGGGTTTAGGACTTCAATGTACGAATTGGGGATGAGACATTCAACCCCATAACACCACCTGGACCCTCTCCCACATTCTGACACCATAGTCTAGTTGAGGGCTTGTCTCAAGAGATCTATCCTGGAATTTCAACCCCAGGCTAACCACCTGCACTCTTTCTCCTACCTATACCTCCTTCTTGCTTTATCTCTACCAGGATTTTATAACAGGATAAAATTAGAGTCCTTAAAACATATTGTTCAGGCCCTGGCCGGTTGGCTCAGCAGTAGAGCATCAGCCTGGCGTGCGGGGGACCTGGGTTCAATTCCCAGCCAGGGCACATAGGAGAAGCGCCCATTTGCTTCTCCACCCCCCCCCCTCCTTCCTCTCTGTCTCTCTCTTCCCCTCCCGCAGCCGAGGCTCCATTGGAGCAAAGATGGCCCCGGCGCTGGGGATGGCTCCTTGGCCTCTGCCCCAGGTGCTAGAGTGGCTCTGGTCGCGGCAGAGCAACGCCCGGAGGGGCAGAGCAACGCCCCCTGGTGGGCAGAGCATCGCCCCTGGTGGGCAGAGCGTCGCCCCTGGTGGGCGTGCCGGGTGGATCCCGGTCGGGCGCATGCGGGAGTCTGTCTGACTGTCTCTCCCCGTTTCCAGCTTCAGAAAACAAACAAACAAACAAACAAACATATTGTTCAAAGGTCAGCCCTATCTGGAAAAATGAATAAGTTGATAAAGGATCCTCCAAAATCTGTTAAAGGTCTATTAGCCAAAATAAAACAAAATCATTAGTACCAGGATACAGTTCAGGAAAATATAAAAGGAAACTATAAAGTGCTAGTTGAGACATTAGAAAAACTTCATGTATACCAAAAGCCCCACCTACATCTCCCAGAGTTTATGTTAATGCTGTGTCCTCCACAGACACTGCATTTCTTAGGATGCAGTTGTTTTATTTTGCTTACTCCTGTATCCTAGGATCCAGAATGTAATAAAATCATCAAACTCTCTTATACATTCCTGATAGGAGTGGTAATGATATAGTCCTTTGCAAAATAATTTCCTCACGTAAATTCAAAACTTTAAAAAATATTTACTGAGTCCGTAATTCCAATAGGATTCCAACTTCAAAACAGTATCCTAAACACGTAAATCTTTTGCACTAAGACACTTATTCCTGCACAAAGTGTTACCCTGAATGGAATGCGAGCAGGTAGCTCTCCTCATGAAAATGTTATTTCTAGTAACATGGAATGGTCCTTCATTATATACAATGATTTTTAAAATTTAAAGATTGTTTTAAATTTTAATATGGAAATATCAATCGATATAACTCACATAAACAAGAGTTCTCTGGGGTCCCCCAGTCATTTTCAACAGCCTAATAGTGTCCTGAGGCATACAACTTTGAGAATTACTGACATAGATAAATAATTCAGCAATTAGTAAGTCCCTATTAGTGACTCCAGAACAGCAAAGAAAACATGGAGGATGTGACATTTCTAGCAGTTTTAGTCTGTCCTCACAAAGATGAACACCTAGAGGACCTATGTTTGCTCTATAGTTCTCACCATACCTTCCAGGTCTTTGAAAGAAGAAATAGTTCAGCAAGCCTACTGAAACCATGTCCAATACCAATATTCAGGGACTAGCAACTCCTGCATCTGTAAACCGAAGAAACATTTCAGTAGCTGGGTACCAACATGAATCAAGCATTTAAGGCAATCAATATCTAGCAGTGCTGAGACATCAACCTAAGTTTTCTTATTCTAAGTCGATTGCTCTTTCCCCTACGTTGCCACTAAATAATGTTTCAAAGTAATCAGTTTAAGTATACCCAAGGAGGACTTTGCCACCCGCTAGACAAGTCTCTCTCTTACACACACACACACACACACACACACACACACACACACACACACAAACACCTAGTATTAGGAACTGATAGAGCTTCACCCACAGTTTCTGAAAAAGAAAGAGAGATCCCTGTTTTGACTTCTGCTCTCCTGTGTCAAAACAGTTCTTCAATTATAACAGTGACAAAAGAGGTCCTCACTTCATTCCGGTGGTAATAGCATCACTGAACTACTGAGCTGTTGCCCTGGACCTCCTGCTTCTGGCTCTTGAGCTTTATCATTCATTGTCCCAGTCCTTAAAATGCCCTGGGAATTGAGCATTATTACCCCCACTTTACAAAGCAGGAAGTGAATGCTTAAGAGTAATTGGCCCCAGGTCACAGAGTCGTGTAACCAGAGGGCTGGGAGTCATATCCACATTTTCTGAATGTGCAACACCTCAGACTCTTAATCAGTCCTCTCTCCTCTGCAATTTTTATTGTTATTAATTTTCTGTGTCCTATGGGAAGAAAATGGCATTACCTGCTTGCTTAGTTGTTCCGTGGTTGGACAGCTTGCAGTACAGGTGGTGTCTGGATACCAAAGGTGGTGCACAACGGCCTGGGGAAAATCAGGTTCTAGTGCTATCCCTCGGCCCTCGCCCTCACTGGCTTAAAGAAGTTTTAGTTTCTACGGTGTTATGGTTTTTTGTTTTGTTTTTGTTTTTTTAAGTTTAAACATCAGGTCATGAAGCAAATGAAATCATCCACAGCGGTATTCATTCACCCAGCTATTCTCTGGGAAATAATATGTTGACTCTTTTTTGAATGTTAAGAGCGACTTCATGCACTTGAGCACGTACGGAAAGAACTACGGACAGAGGCAAACGCAGTCAACTGAGCATTTCATAGAACACTGGGAGAGTGCAGAAGTGCATTCCCCATTTTTTACCTTCCCATACTTAATGAAAATCCACCTATTATGGCTGCATAGAAAAAGAAGAGATAAAAGAGAATCACCATTTTTATTTCTACTTAGAAGCTCATCCAAATATTTGGGATTGCTGGATGGAGAGGCCAATTATGCGGGGGTCGGTTTAAAGACACAAGATGGCAACACTGTGCTTCCAATCTCCCCTCCCAAATTAAACCTGCCTTCCCTGGCTGCACAATGTAGCCCTTGTAGTAAATTTTGAACTAGGAAAAAATTTCCTTCAATTCCTAGGACTCCTGTTTTATGTTCTATCTCGTCAATCTGTCCCATGCATGCCCTGCTCCCTTCTCCCCTGAGTATCGAGTGCCCAGATGAACAACAAAAATGTATATTTAATCAGCGTGGGTGGGATATGGTACCAGTGTCTGACACCACCTATCTTTCATTGATGAGAAAAATCAATAGGTTAGAGGAAGGAAGTTTTAAGGATAAAATTTGGGGAACAGTGATTAAAATTAGCAGTGGAGTTTTTGAAAAAAAAGTCCTGTATTAGTTGCTACTTTTCTAACTGAATAGTTACATTTTTAAACCAAATTTCCTGCAGCAAAGTATGCACAAGAGTATTCTGACTTCACTTTTTTGCACATTCACTCGCCAACAAATATATATATGACTCTTCCACAAAATATAGTAGAAAACATTTTATTTAAATTTGTTCATAGTTTATACATATTTGACCCTAAATGAACACTAGCAAGAAAAAAGGAAAAGAGAGAGGAACCAAAGGGCCCAAGGAAAGAAAGAAAGAAAAACTGAGTTTTGTGGGGGGTTTTTAATAGAGAATGATGTTTTCAAGGGATTTCACCATTAAAAAATACTAAAAGCCACCACCCTCTCCCTAGGAGCCCGAGAGCCTAAAAGAATAACGAACAAGGCTTTAATTGGCTAGAATAATTTTCTGGGTGTCAAAGCACAGTGCAGAGCACATGGATAAAGTTATGGACAAGGCCAATATTATTGACAGAAATCTGGTAGCCAAAATGCATTAAAGTATTGAACATGACAGTAACTTCAGAGAGCATCCTGTCTAATCCTCAAACTTACCACAGAAGAAGGAAGGAAGGAAGGAAGGAAGGAAGGAAGGAAGGAAGGAAGGAAGGAAGGAAGGAAGGAAGGAAGGAAGGAAGGAGGAAGGAGGAAGGAAGGAAGGAGAGGGAGGGAGGGAGGGAGGGAGGGAGGGAGGGAGGGAGGGAAAGAAGAAAGGAGGAAGGGAGGAAGGGAGAGAGGGAGGGAGGGAAGAAGGAAGGAAGGAAAGAAAGAATTTATGATAAAATGTTTAAGATTTGGTCAAGAATATATAGCTAGGGTGTTGCTCAGTCAGTTCTAGAATCTCCATTTCATTCCCAGTCCAGAATTTTTCCCTACAGCTCTGCTAGAATTCACTGCTTCAGTGACTTGGACCTAAACCCAATCATTTTCTAGCTTCACTCTCTGGGGAAGTATAGCAGGCAGCCTATCCCCAAACCAGGCATCTGCCCCTTCTGATTTCTGATCTCCACGCAGAAATAAAATGTAGTTCTCCACATACTGGTCACTCTTCTGCCTACTCTGAGATCCATTCTCTGTTGCTCTGTCCTGTTTATCAGGGGACTTAGCCCCATAAATGGCCCAGATACCCTTGCCAGTTGATTTCCATCTACATTTGGCTAATGAGGAAAAGGAAGAGTTTGGAGGGTGAGAAGAAGGGGGAAAGAGTGCTGTTTCCACTGATGCACTTCTTCCCCGATGCCTAGGGTGGCATCACTAACTCCCTCTCCCCTTAGCTCCAGCCCCTCACATCAGCCCATCCCTCCACGGACCCACCTCCAGGAGACAGCCCTCACCACAGCCCAGCTCTTAACTAGATCCTGGGCTTGGGAGCTCTGGTACCAACTTCATTTCCTGCTGTACCCCAGGCATAGTTGGTAATGGTTTCTTCCTGTTCCTAAGATCTTGACTGGCTCCTAACTTCTGGTTTGGCTTCTCAGATGTCCATAATCTGTGTGTCCGTTTCTGTGGGAAATGCTTTCAGAGTTTGCTGCTTCCTGACTGGACCAACATGCATCTCAGTTGCTGAGCTTTTTTCCTTTAAAAGACACCTCTTTTGCCTGACCTGTGGTGGCGAGGTGGGATAAAACATCGACCTGGAACACTGAGGTAGCTGGTTTGAAACCCTGGGCTTGCCTGGTCAAGGCACATATGGGAGTTGATGCTTCCTGCTCCTCCCACTTCTCTCTCTCTCTCTCTCTCTCTCTCTCTCTCTCTCCTCTCCTCTCCTCTCTAAAAATTGAATAAATAAACTCTTTAAAAAATTTTTTAAAAGACACCTTTTTCTCAGCTGCTGATGTTTCCTCTCTCCCTTTCACACCTTTTCCTGGCCCTTCAGCTCCCAAAGCCAGAACCGCAACTGAGGTAGGGTTTGCACAGAGAAGGAAGATGGATAAGCGTTGTTCTCCTCTGTGTTTTATGGGATACCTTGTAACTGATTGCATGCTGCCCAAGAAGACCTAATTATTCTCTAATGAGAATAATTAATGAGTTAATATTTAGTCTGTTAGTGTCTCCAATGCTCTACACACACACACACACACACACACACACATTCTCATATTCATTTAGAATAATTACTATATCACAAAATTAGAAATATCTCTGATACCTGACTTCCCATTGATATTTTATTTGAAACTGGCACAATATACCTAGCATTTGGGCAAACAACAAGCCTAGAAATTGTATACATTCATATACCAACTTTAAGACAATGCATGTAAACTAAAGCTGCACAGTAGAAGTGATTATAAATTGATTAGTTGTCATACAAAATGATTCATTATATTATCCCTTCAAGTAGCAAACATCTCTGACATATTTAAAATGTGATTTGATTTACCAAAACTTGTATTATACTAGCAAACATTTCTTACCATGAGAAAAAAAAGCAACATATGAAACACCACTGTATTTCAGTTCATTAGGGTCCAATTTTCTTGAGTTCAGAGTTGTCAGCATCTACCATGGGGGTTGTTACTATTCGATTTGCACACAAGGATCAGCAAATGAAGCACCACTGTCTAGTTGAAGACTACATAACCCAGGTCCTGCTGCAGGCTTTTCCTGGCATATTTCTCCAGTGCAAGACATGAAAGCAAACAGAGCACCTCAAAAATCATAAATTCTTTCATACCTAAATGAAAAACAAATAAGCTAAAATACTTAGTTTTGTTCAAATATTAGAATCTTTCCTTTATTCACCAAACGTGTAGGACTGCCAAAATTTTTATCTGGGATGATGATTGAAGCTCCCCTTCAGGATCCTTTCTGCCTGAAAAACATAGCCACCCCATCCCTACCCCCCCAAAAAAACACATGGGTGTTTAACTACAGAGATCTGTGGGGACATCTCTCCCCAGGTCCATGTTTCCTAACTCGCAGGTCTCAGGTCGAACCGGGAACCACAAGCCACCCTGCAGGGCCAGATTCCTGCTGCTGTAACCTGACCGTGTGAGCGCCCGCCTCTCTCCGCAGCCACAACTACCTCCAGCTTGCGGTTTTTATTTAAAGGGCTTAATTGGAAGTTTTTATTACTCCCAATTAGGCTTTTTAATTAAGAGGAAGAGTTGAAGGAGGCTGCAGGCAATACTGCTGTAACCCACATCAGCAGAAAATCAGGGGAAATAAACACAAAATGATGCCACTGTGACACACCACAGATGGGGGCAGCGCTCGGTGATGTGTACCTCTGGTCACATTCATTGTTATGGTCACACACTCATACTAACAGTGACGGAGGGACCACGACTGGAAAAAACAGACTGGGTCTAATGTAACCAATAAAATTCATCCAAATGATACTTGAAAGACTCCATTAGCATTCAAAGCAAAGATCTACGAAAATGCACAGTTGACAATTCAAGTAGTTAGCAATTCTAATTCTCCAACACAGGCTGAAACTCCACACACTAATGCAGACTCTTAAAGACTCTTTAACAAGCACAAGACTCCACATAAACAATGTGGGTAAGTGTTTATTGTTCTAGGATGATTAGCTTTTTAATTCCTTAAAGGATTCTTTTTTTCCCTCTCTATAAAGCCTTAGTTTGTCATTATTGTTGAGTTTTGCACAAGTGAGGTTTTTTAATTCAACATGAAATTAGAAGCTGCATTCACTTATGTTTTGGGCCTCTTTAAAATTCCACAAAATGTCTTTAGAGCAAAATAGAGCTCCTCACATAAAGGTGAGTTCATCATCAGAGGTAATAGGAATACGCAGAGATATTAGATCCATACCAGACACAATTTCATACCTAATAAACTTGACTATTTATCCTCAGTTTTATAAATTATGTGGAGTCAGAGATGATATTTAACATGGCTCTCATATAAGTTGTGATATTGAAGAACTTTCTTCATGTGTTAACTTCCAAACTCACAGATTAGAATGACACGTGCCCCCACATTACCACATTTGGGGTAAACATACACAGATATCTAAGCAGAGAAAGTAAGTTTTACTATAAGGTGTGTCCATAAAGTCATGGTACACTTTTGACTGGTCACAGGAAAGCAACAAAAGACGATAGAAATGTGAAATCTGCACCAAATAAAAGGAAAACTCTCCCAGTTTCATACCTATTCAGTGCAGTTTGATGTGGGCTCACACACAGATTTTTTTAGGGCTCCTTAGGTAGCTATCCCATATAGCCTCTACAAACTCGTCACTGACTGATGGCCTACCAGAACGGGGTTTCTCCACCAAACTGCCGGTTTCCTTCAACTGCTTATCCCACCGAATAATGTTATTCCTATGTGGTGGCGCTTCGTTATAAAGGCGCCGATATTCACATTGCACTTTGGTCACGGATTCGAATTTAGCAAGCCACAGAACACACTGAACTTTCCTCTGTACCATCCACATCTCGACTGGCATGACTGTGGGCTGCTCCGCTGTATACACAGTATTACGTCATCATCTGCACATGCGCACATGCTGCTACACCATCCTACAGAAACTGGGAGGGTTTTCCTTTTATTTGGTGCAGATTTCACATTTCTATTGTCTTTTGTTGCTTTCCTGTGACCGGTCAAAAGTGCACTATGGCTGGGAAAACTGGAAAGCCACATGCAAAAGAATGAAACTGGACTACAGTTTGTCCCCCTGTACAAAAATTAACTCAAAATGGATCAAAGATCTAAACATAAGACCTGAAACAATTAAGTACATAGAAGAAGACATAGGTACTCAACTCATGGACCTGGGTTTTAAAGAGCATTTTATGAATTTGACTCCACAGGCAAGAGAAGTGAAGGCAAAAATTAATGAATGGGACTACATCAGACTAAGAAGTTTTTGCTTAGCAAGAGAAACTGATAACAAAATAAACAGAAAGCCAACTAAATGGGAAATGATATTTTCAAACAACAGCTCAGATAAGGGCCTAATATCCAAAATATACAAAGAACTCATAAAACTCAACAACAAACAAACAAACAATCCAATAAAAAAATGGGAAGAGGATATGAACAGACACTTCTCCCAGGAAGAAATACAAATGGCCAACAGATATATGAAAAGATGCTCATCTTCTTTAGCTATTAGAGAAATGCAAATCAAAACTGCAATGATATACCACCTCACACCTGTTCGATTAGCTGTTATTAGCAAGACAGGTAATAGCAAATGTTGGAGAGGCTGTGGAGAAAAAGGAACCCTCATACACTGTTGGTGGGAATGTAAAGTAGTACAACCATTATGGAAGAAAGTATGGTGGTTCCTCAAAAAACTGAAAATAGAACTACCTTATGACCCAGCAATCCCTCTACTGGGTATATACCCCCAAAACTCAGAAACATTGATACGTAAAGACACATGCAGCCCCATGTTTATTGCAGCATTGTTCACAGTGGCCAGGACATGGAAACAACCAAAAAACCCGTCAATAGATGACTGGATAAAGAAGATGTGGCACATATACACTATGGAATACTACTCAGCCATAAGAAATGATGACATCGGAACATTTACAGCAAAATGGTGGGATCTTGATAACATGATACGAAGCGAAATAAGTAAATCAGAAAAAAACAGGAACTGCAATATTCCATACGTAGGTGGGACATAAAAGTGAAACTAAGAGACATTGATAAGAGTGTGGTGGTTGGGGGGGGAGGGGAGAAATGGGAGAGGGAAAGGGGGAGGGGGAGGGGCACAAAGAAAACAAGATAGAAGGTGACAGAGGACAATCTGACTTTGGGTGATGGGTATGCAACATAATTGAATGACAAGATAACCTGGACTTGTTATCTTTGAATATATATATCCTGATTTATTGATGTCACCCCATTAAAAAAATAAAATTATTATTAAAAAAAAAGTGCACTATGACTTTATGGACACACTGTATATCAAAGTGGACAGAATCTTTATTGCCGTCTGGTCAGTTAAAGGGCTTCTCTTGGGGCAGTTGACATCCTAATGAGCAGAGAAAAGGTGCAGTGCAGCCCCTCTGATTTTCCTAGAGACGGTAATCGTGTACAATCCTTTCATAACGAGACAGTCACTGAATGTGTGCAGCCTGCAGGAGAGCAAGCAGTGCGTATCTTTCTTGTGTCCTGCATTGCAGTCCTCTTTGTCCCCCTGCCTCAGCCACTGTCCTCCACAATCCTGGGCATATCTAGTTTTCATAAGGCATAAATCAATTTATGGCATTCCCTTGCATTACAATCACTTTATGGCTTCTAATTGTGGCTAGAATAAAACCCCCACACATATGCATGTCCTGTCAGCATCTTCCCTGACCCAGCTCATGATTTCAACCTCTTCCTGAATCTCACCAGCTCGCTCTCCTCCAGCTGCGATGGTCTCTTCCAGTTCTACGAACACATAGCAAGCTCTCTCTTCCCTTGGGACATTAGCATTTGCCATACACTATGTCTAATACTCTCCACTTTCCCAAGTATGAGTATTTCTGTGCCTCTCAATTTAAACAGAGTATCAATGTCAACATGACCTCTTCAGAGAAGCCTTCCCTACCTATGTAAAAGAAACCCATCACAGTTCATATATTTAAATGCCCAATGACTCTATCGCAATTATATTTCCACTTCCATGCTATCTTATTTTTCAATGTCTTCAACCAAAATGTACATCAAAAATGCAAGAACTATTAGTATCTTAGCATCAAATTATTACACCACCTACCCAGCACCTAGCTCTATGCTGGGTACATACTAGGCAATCAATATTTTTTTCCCTTTCTAAGTATTCAGTCAACAAACTTTTCTTCCAGTGTTTATTGATATAATTGACAGATAACATTTTGTTAGTTTAGGTGTTTAATGTGATGAACTGATATATATATAAATATATATATATATATATATATATATATATATATATATATATATATATATTGCAAAATGTCACCACATAGGACTGGTTAACACCTCCATGACATCACATAATTACCATTTCATTGGGAGAGGGCACTTAGAACATGTTAAAATCTACTCTCTTAGAAAATTTCAAGACTATAACACAGTATTGTTAACTATAGTCATCAGACTGTACATCAGATTCCTAGAATTATTCTTCTTAGAACTAGAAGTTTTAACTCTTTGACCAACATCTGTCTATGTCTCTCACACCGTATGCCCTGGCCATGACTATTGTGCTCTCTGCTTCTGTGAGTTTGGGTTTTCTTAGATCCCACATATGAGATCATGCAGAATTCCTTTCTTTGTCTGGCTTATTTCACTTACCATTATGTACACAAGTTCTATGCTTTCACAAATGACAAGAATGACTCTTTCTCATGAATGAATAATATCCCACTCACTAGTAGATGGACACTTAGATTGTTTCCATGTCTTGGCTATTGGAAATTACACTGCAGTGAACATGGGGGGCAGGTATCTCTTCAAAGTCTTATTTCATTTCCTTTGGGTATAAACCGAGAAGTTAATACTGTTTCCATAGTAGCTATACCAATTTACATTTCCACCAACAATGTCCAAGGGTTTCCTTTTCTCTGCATCTATGCCAACATTTGTTACCTGTATTTTTAAAAATAACCATTCTAACAGATGTAAAGTGATATCTCACTGTGCTTTGATTTGCCTTTTGTTAATGATAATGCATCTTTTCATGTGCCTATTGGCCGTTTGTATGTATTCTTTAGAAAAATGTTTGTTTGGGTATTCTGACAACTTTTAATCTCATTGGTTTGTTTCTTTGTTTTTTACTATTGAGTTATAGGGATTCCTTATATACACTATTTTGGATATTAATCCTTTGTTAGATAAATGTTTTGCAAATATTTTGCCCATCGACTAGGTACTCTTGTCATATTTTTTTATTATTTCTTTTACTGTGCAGAAGCATTTCAGTTAGATTAATTTTGGCTTTTGCTGCCTGTGCTTCTGATGTCATATCTAAAAATCATTGCTAAGACCAAAGTAAAGAAGACATAAGAAAATCTAACCTAAGGAGATGTAGGTGTCAGTTTTAAGTATTTAATCTATTTTGAGTTTGTTTTTTTGTGTGTGTTTTTTTTGGTTGATGTAGAATAAGGGTCTAATTTCATTCTTCTGCATGTGACTAGCCAGTTTACACAATACCAATTAATTAAGAGACTAGCCTTTTTCCACTGAGTACTTCTGCCTCCCTTGTCAAATATTAATTGACTAAATATGTGAGGGTTTATTTCTAGGCTTTTGATTCTATTTCAGTGTCCTAAATGTATATTTTTATTCTAGTTTTGCACTGCTTTGATTACTATAGCTTTGTAATCTAGTTTGAAATCATCATATGGCTCCAACTTTGTTCTTTATTCTCAGGAGTGCTTTGGCTGTTTGGGGTCTTTTCCGATTTCATATACTATAAATTTAGGATTTTTTCCTATTTTTCTGAAAAATGCCACTATAATTTTCACAGGGAATGTATTGTATCTGTAAAGCACTCTGGGCAGTATGAACATTTTAACAATATTAATTCTTCCGATTGATGAACATGAGATATCTTTTCATTTATTTGTGTCTTCTGCAATTTCTTTCATTGGTGTCTTATGGCCTTCCGTGGACAGATATTTTACCTCTTTGGTTAAATTTCTAAGTATTTTATTGCTTTTGAGTAATTTTAAATGAGATTGGTTTTTTTTTTTTTTTAGTTCATTAGTGTAAAGTAAAGAAACTGATTGTTGTATGTTGATTTTCAATCCTACAACTCTTGTGAATTTATTTATTAGTCCTAACACTTTTTGGTGTTTTTTATTTATTTCAGTTTTTAGATTTTTTTGACTATAAGGTCATGTCATCTGCCAGCAGAAATAATTCTACTTATTTCTTCCTGACTTGAATGCCTTTTATTTCTTTTTCTTGCCTGATTGCTTGGTCTAGGACTTCCAGTACTATATTAAATTGGAGTGGTAAGAATGAGCATTCTGGTCTTGCTCCAAATCTTAAAGAAAAAAATATTTCAGCTTTTCACCACTGAGAATGATGTTATCAGTGAGCTTGTCATATGTGCCTTTTTATGCTAGTTAAGTTTTTTTTATATCCAATTTGTTGACAGTTTTTATCATAAAAGAACGTTGTATTATCTCAAATGCTTTTTCTACACTTATTGACACAATCATATCATTTTTCAGTTTTATTCTATTAATGAGATGTAGCATATTTACTGATTTGTATATGTTTCACTATCCTTGTATCCCAGAGATTAATCCCGTTTGATCATAATGTATAATCCTTTTAATGGGCTCTTCAAGTTAGTTTGCTAATATTTTTGTTGAGAATTTTTGCATTTATGTTCACTAGGAATATTGGCCTGGAATTTTCTTCAAGTGTTCTTCTTACTGGTTATGATGTCAGGGGAATGCTGGCTTCACAAAATGAGTTAGGAGTGTTTTATTTTCTTCAGGTTTTGGAAGGAGTTTGAGAAGGTTTGGCATTAATTCTTTAAATGCTAAGTCAAATTCATCAATAAAGCCATCTGGTCTGAATATATTCCTTGTTGGGAAGGTTTTGATTATTGATTCAATTTCTTTACTCATTATTGGTCTGTTTAAATGTTCTATTTCTTCAGATTCAGTATTAGTAATATGTTTTGGGATTTACTTTTTTCTCCTAGCTTATCCAATCTGTTGGTATATAATTGATCACAGTAGTCTCATGATTCTTTGTACTTTTGCGCTATCAGTTGTAATGGCTCCTTGCTCATTTCTAATTTTATTTGAGTCTTCTCTCTTTGTAATCTAGTCAAATATTTGTTGGTTTTGCTTATCTTATTATAAAAAAACAGCTGTTAGTTTCTTTGAACTTTTAAATTGTTTTTCTGGTCTCTATTTTATTTATTTATACTCTCTTCTTTGATACTTCCTTCCTTCTGCTAAGTTTCAGCTCAATTTGTTGTTCCTTGAGGTGTAATGTTAAGTAATTTGAGATGTTTCTTTTTTATTAATGTAAGATGTTTATCACTATGAACTCTTAGAATTGCTTTTGATGCATACCATAAGTTTTTATATTGTTTTTCCTTTTTTATTTATTTCAATATATTTTTCCTTTATTATTAATTTTAATGGGGTGACATTGATCAATCAGGGTACATAATATATTTTTTAAAATTTCAGCTTTGACAAACTTTGTTGTTGTTGTTCATGAGTGCTTTGTTTAATCTCCAATTACTTGTGAGTTTTACAGTTTTCCTCCTGTGCTAGATTTCTAGTTTCATATCTTTGAGGTCAGTTGCTAGATAATCATTGTGATCCTTTGGTGCTGTCATGTTTCTTTGCTTTTTCATGTTCCTTGTTGTCCTGAAATGCTGCCTTCACATTTGAAATAGCAGTTTTCTCTTCCAGTTTTTTTTTTTTGTTTTTTTTTTATCTAAAAAAGGCAGTGCTTTATTTCCCAACATGAATCCCTTATAAATTTAATACAATGTGGCCCTGGCCGGTTGGCTCAGTGTCAGAGTGTCGGCCTGGTGTGTGGAAGTCCCGGGTTCGATTCCCGGCCGGGGCACACAGGTGCCGACAGAGGGCAGGAAGAGAAGAGGGAAGCGAGCCGCAGTGCAGGTGGCATTCTAGGACATACACGGCATCCGTGCTCCATCCTGGCCCAGGTGACGGAGGTGGTCAGCCCCTTCTCAGCCGTCAGACAGACACAACCTCGAGGCAGAATGGGGGACCCAGCGAGCCTGGCCCAGCACCAGACAACAAAACCCTGAAGCAGTCCAGGTCCTTGGAATTTTAATTCAGGTCCCCAGCCAGTGGTCACTCGGCAAGACAAGGCACAGATCCACGCGCGGACAAGGCTGTTTGTACCAGCAGTTACCGTGTCATCCGGAAGGCGCTACTCCCTGTCGGGGGACGGGGAGTCCGAAGATGGCTCCGGGCTGAGCCGGTCTGGACTCCGCGGTGGCTGGCGGTCACCATACTTCTGTTCACTGTAAATGGGGACCTGGAAGACTGTCATGGTCTCATCCTTGTACTCCGGCGCGGAGTGCGGCCGCACGGCCAGGTCTATTCCTTTCAGTGGCCCAGAAAATATTTTGATAGCTTCTAGGTATTTTTCCAGTTGGGGAGGTCCAGAAAGTACACACTTTGGAAGCCCGGTTTCCTTCAACGTCAGGATCATTCCACACAACCCCCCAACATTACTCTAGTGCATTCGGGTCAGGAAGATGTTGTCCAAACAAGACACCTTCAGCTTGTGCTCCTGCATGAGTCGCTGCACACCTTCCCCACAGTTGAACAGATACCGATTATACTCGGAGAAGACGTAGAGCGCTGCGCCCGCGTCCCGGCCCCCCCGGCCGCCACCACCTGCAGGTACACCGTGTTCGGGCCCCTGGGCTCCCACGACGGGCCGCGCTCCTCGCGCGTGCGCAGGTGCCTCAGGGGGTCCTTGGGCGGTCACTGGCGACGAACGGGTCACTGGACATGCCGCGCCTGCTCGGGGACTGCAGCAGCAGCGAGCAGCGAGTCCACAGGCGCCAGGTTCCACCCAAGCTCAGCAATGCGCCCGGTCACCTCAGTCCGCATGCCCCCACGCCCCGCCCCCTCCGCCCGCATCTTCTTCCAGTTTTTATTCACTGCCTTCAAGAGGTAAATATCTTCTAGGTGTTTACTGTCATCCCTGCTAGGGATGCTGAGGCTTTCTGACTTTCTTTGGATAAAATGCCACTATTATCTTAATTTTCTGTTGTTGTTATAACAAATTACCATAAATGCAGTGGTTTATAACAACACAAATTTATGATTGTACAGTTCTGGGGGGTCAGACATCTGACATGGATCTCATTGGGCTAAAATTAAGATGTTTGCAATGCTCTGTTCCTTCCTGCTTTGGTTTGAATATTTGTGCCCTCCACAAATTGACACATTGAAATTATAATGCCCAATTCAATGCAATTAGAAGCCAGGGCCTTTGGGAGATGCTTAGGTCATAAGTGTGGAGCCCTCATAAATAGGACTAGTGTTCCTAGAGAGACCCCACACAAATCCCTAGACACTCTGCCATACGACGATACAAGAAATCCGTCGCCTAGAGGAGGGCCCTCACCCAGCCACACTGACACCTGGTCATGGACTTCCCGCCTTCACAGCTGTGAGAAACACATTTCTGTTCTTTATAAGCCACCCAGTCTGTGGCATTTTGTAGTAACACTCCAGTCAGACTAAGACACTTTCTGAAGTCTCTGTGGAAAAATCTGTCTCCTTGCCTTTTCCAGTTTCTGGACGGCACCTGTATTCCTTGGCTCACGGCCTCCTAGTCCATCTTCAAAGTCATAATGTTGTATCTCTCTGACTTTTTCCACCATCATATCTGTACCTTTGACTAAAGCCAGGAGACGTGCTCGCCCTTGTCTCAAGGTCTTTAATAGTCGTCGCATCCAAAAAAGTTCCATCTGCCAAGTGAGATAACATATTCACAGGTTCCAGGGATTCGGAGGTGGGCATATTTGGGGAAGCCACCATTCTTCCCTCTACAATTATCTTTCTGCATCTCAGCTCTCTCACCTGTATAACAGGAGAAATACTAGTTCCCGCTCTATAGGGCTAAAAGGACAAAATGTGATTCTACAAACAAAGCAGTTGGCCCAGCATCTGGGTATGTAATCCCGACCCTAAAGCTGTTAGTTGCCCTCATAAGTAATAACCTGCTCCTGCTGCATCTCATCACTTCTAATAAATCCCCCTTCTATGACCACAACATAGTCAGGGCCATTGATTTCGAACCCTTCTCTGTACCTCAGAGGACAAAACTTTCTGTGTCTATAACTTAACCTTAAATCTTCCATAAGCATTGGTCTCCCCTTCAAATAAGCAGGAGAGGAGGCACCAAGGCTTACATCTATACAAGTAAAATGTTAGAAACTACTGCTCACAAATGGGTCTTATACCCCTTCAAAACTTCTGACCGCTAGTGCCTACATTTTCATCTGAATGAACCCACACCAAAATTCATCGTAAACACTCACACGTCACTTTCAGCTAGCCCTCGATCTGGATATGATGAGGCAGCCAGCCATCCACCTGCTGCTTGCGGAGGGCCTGGCCCTCCAGTCAGGCCAGACCGTCAAGGCTCACCTAGAGGATTACCTGCTAAATCACAACTTTAAAGAAAACAATTTGGAGTTACCCAAGAGGAAACCACACATTTACTTATCTCCAGACACCTCACACAGACTGTATTAAATTTTCCATAACCAAATTGACTGCGGGACTGAGACCAAGCACGGGATATTCTTTCTGAAAGCTTTTGATACATGAAACTGCCTTTTATAAAGAAACTTAAGACGGAGGTGCCATTCCTTTTCTTTCTAGCAAAACTTCTGTTTTCATTTGGGAAAACTGGTTGGTCATCTAATTATTCCAGGGTATGAAGTAAAAATCAGCTCAAAACATAGGACCTAAGTTAAACTAGAGAATGCTTTTCACTGTCCAGATTGTTTAAACACTGTATCTGGTGTCATCTGACTGTTCAAAAGATTTTTTAGCACCAATTTCCGTGGCATTTCTAAATCAATAAAACACAAGTAGTCACACTAGTGGAGAAAAAGAGAATTGGAAGACGGCATAAAACTTACTTTCTCAGCAATTTATAAACTAAATATACACTTGAATATAGCAATTGTTGAGCCAGACTGGTAATGAACTCTGGAAGACGGATTTAGCCTATTTCCAACATTTGGTAGCCACTGCATTATGCGCACAACGCAGGAATTTAGAAAACAAGTAGGAGCCGGACAAATAGATTTGTTGTAGTCAACAGTCATAGATGCTAAATGAAAGAAAAAGCATGTTTTGTTTGAAAAGGGCACCTCAATTCCCATCCCTGCCCATCAAGTGAAAAGGAAAATACATGAGGATATCAACTGTGAAATGTCAGCATACTAAGTAGGGTAGATAGCTCCCGTTTCTTGTTATGAAAGGGAAAGATCTCGGTGAATGCTATTTGAAAGTCCATCTGCCGCAGAGCTGTACTGTACTTCTCCGCGTCCTATAAAGCCGCTCCGGGGGAAGGCGCCCAGTGCGGCTGCGCTCACTCAACACATCGCCCCATCACCCCCCACAGCTGTTCACGGGAGTGCCAGAGAGAGTTGGATATACTAAGGAAAATGAATTTAGGAATAAAAAAAAAAAGAAAGAAAGAGAAAGAAGAGCTTCAGAATTTAAACAAGAAAAGAACTGAAGCAAATGATATGCTTACCTTATCCCCTGAGACAAGCATGCATGAATGCATAAATATTATAAGATTATTTACTAAGCCTAAACATAACTACAAAATACATAAAGGGTCTAGATCTTTTGTTGTCACTATCAAAGAGCTAGTCCAGAGCGGCAGTGCTGGCAGCAGACAATGAAAGCTCAGAATTGAAATGGTGATAAACCGTGTGCAAGTCCCATAGATTAGATGAATATTTATTGCAGTTATAGTTCAGAGTCTGCTAAAGAGTGCCTACCGTCTTAAAGAATTACTTTAAAAGCCCTCATCTTTTCATTTCAAAAGAAAAAGGGATGTAATCTACATGGGTGAATCTGAATTCATGAATGGCAGTAGTCACAATATATTAATAATGTCTTTCTCCAACCAAAGAAGTCCCTAATCACGCCCCAGATTTAACAGCACAACATCAAACTGTAAACAGGATGATCTCACACGAAACAATATCACAGCCACCTCTGGGGGGAAAGCAGAGCAACATGACAGGTTAAAAGCATATGAAAAGGAAAAGTACAAGAAAACTACCCGGAGTGTATGCGTGAACATCATAAGATCAACAACGTGTGAAATGTAGCCAAAATCCTGCTGCCCTTCACAGGTACTTCAGCTTTCCGTAGACTGTAAAGATGACTAGAAACTTTTAAAGACAGGATACTGCCGTTTGAAACGAATTTTGCTTTGGGAAGACGGTGCTGATGTATCACTACACAGCTCCAAAAGTAAACAGGTACCTAAGTGCAACAGGGGATCTCAGGAAGACACATTTTCACTACAGACCTGGCCAAGTGTGGGACTGTGGCAAATACATGGCCAGAGGAAGAGAAGAAGACCATCTGCACATGTCCTGTAACCAAATAAGATGGAAATTCAGCTACAGTTTTATGTCACTGCCTATTGTATAAACAATGCCAATGCCCCACCTATCTGAAGCTGAACCTTCCAGTGATGGGCCCTTGGGATCCTCCCAAGGCAACGCATTCCATCTTTGAACAACTCTGGTCCCTTCTTCCTGTTTGGCATATAAGTCTTTGGCTCTAACTTTGAAACTATATTCTATAACAGCTATTTCTCTCCAATAGCCTTCAAACTGACAGTGTAGGCACAGTGGAGAGGGCCCCATACAAAGGACTGGCAGGGACACCAACCCATTGAAAATGCTTTGGAGGTCCTACGAGCTAGCTCATTCTTATAGAGAGATGGGGTAAGTAAGAGATCTTAGATTTGGGTAGAGCAGCATACGATTATAAAACATATAGACAATGAGAATAGATCATGAAAATACCAAAGGAGAGTATTTTTTTCTGAAGATATAAGATATATACAAAAATAAATATATAAATTCAGGCCTTGGCTAGTTGGCTCAGTGGTAGAGCGTCGGCCTGGCATGCAGGAGTCCCGGGTTCGATTCCCGGGCAGGGCACACAGGAGAAGCGCCCATCTGCTTCTCCACTCCTTCCTCTCTGGTTCCTCTCTGTCTCTCTCTTCCCCTCCCAAAGCCAAGGCTCCATTGGAGCAAAGTTGGCCCGGGGCACTGAGGATGGCTCCATGGCCTCTGCCTCAGGCACTAGAATGGCCCTGGTTGCAACAGAGCAATGCCCCAGATGAGCAGAGCATTGCCCCCTGGTGGGCATGCTGGGTGGATCCCAGTCAGTCACATGCAGGAGTCTGTCTGACTGCCTCCCGGTTTCCAACTTCAGAAAAATATAAATAAATAAATTCAAATGATATAGAACTTACGAGTGAAAAGGTAGGGTCTCTTTTTCCCAGATCTGAAAACTTATATTTCAACATTCTTACATTTATTTGTGCTACTGGTGACCATCACCACAGTGCATTTATTCATGAGTGTCTGGTAGTGTGCATGGCTCCTTACCCTGAGAAACAAGGAGTTGGGGCACCTCCTTTGTTCTCCTTTTCCTCTCTTCCCTCAACCTTATATTACTCATTTGAGTTATCCCAGTAGTTGCCTCTAAATTGACTTTAGATACGTACTTAAATGTTCAGCCATCTTGGTATCTTGGGTAGTATTTTAAAAATGCTATGAAAAATAATGAAATTAGCACAAATCCTTCCTAGAGTGAAGATGCAGAAATTTTTCTTAATCACTAACCATGTGTGAGGTGACAGGCCTGAGACAAAGCCCCTGAAATAATTCTCTCTTCTGTTCACAGGCAGTAGTTTTGCTGACACTGTATGCTGTGGAGAATGGTTATAGTTTCTAAAACCTTGCATTAGACACGGAGATGAACTTGTAAAACACATGCACTAGACTGACTGTCCCCAGACATGTTCATGCAGCAGGCGCTCCCACCTCCTTGTATCTCTGCTGTGACATGTGATTTTACCTCCCACATGGTGAGTCCCTGTTCCTGAGGAGTTTGTGCTCTCTCTTGAGGCTTTCTGGGTAACACACTCTATTCTAGCCCCACAGAAACTCTTCCTTCTTTGACCAGGTCCTTGATGTCTAATCAAACTTCATCAAATCATCCAAGGGTAATAAAGCATTTATTGCTAAAAAAAGAAAGAAAGAAAAGTAAAAAACATCCTAAAACAGAGCCAAGCTATCAGTTATGAATATAATTGGTTCCAAACAACCTCCCTGGGTTAGTCTGAGATGGAGAATAAATGACAGAAATTTACCCAAAGTTATTATGAAATGGTAGAGCCATGAGCAGGTACTTACCAAACTATAACACTTAAAGAGGCAAAATTTTTATAGAAAACCATAAATAAACACATTCTCCAGGAGTCAACCATTCACTACCAAAGTGCTTATTAGGAAATTAGTGAGATGTATTATGTCATACTAACATAGCATAAAACTTGAAATAGATACCTTCATTATCTAAAGAAAAATAGTCAACTGAATGATTAAAAGTGCAAAATTTTAAAACTCCAAGAAAGTTGAGTTTAAATATTTCATAAGCGTCCAATTCACTGAAGCAGAGAGGAAAAGCCACATTAGCAAATGAACACCCACCAAGACATGTGAGATGTAAAAACTAATGTAAAACATGTGTTTAATTTAAAAAAAAAACACAGTTTAGGCCCAAAGTATTTTATAAGATAAAAGGAAACCCTTTTTATTTACAAATTAGATAGTATGTTACGCCCTGGCCGGTTGGCTCAGCGGTAGAGCGTCGGCCTAGCGTGCGGAGGACCCGGGTTCGATTCCCGGCCAGGGCACACAGGAGAAGCACCCATTTGCTTCTCCACCCCTCCGCCGCGCTTTCCTCTCTGTCTCTCTCTTCCCCTCCCGCAGCCAAGGCTCCATTGGAGCAAAGATGGCCCGGGCGCTGGGGATGGCTCTGTGGCCTCTGCCTCAGGCGCTAGAGTGGCTCTGGTCGCAACATGGCGACGTCCAGGATGGGCAGAGCATCGCCCCCTGGTGGGCAGAGCGTCGCCCCTGGTGGGCGTGCCGGGTGGATCCCGGTCGGGCGCATGCGGGAGTCTGTCTGACTGTCTCTCCCTGTTTCCAGCTTCAGAAAAATGAAAAAAAAAAAAAAAAAAAAATTAGATAGTATGTTACAAGGACTGTTTGATGATAAGCTTGGACAAAATAAAGAAATTGTTTAACAGGTCTTATAAATTGTGGGCTGTGTAGGCAAAAGATAGGATTATAATAATTGAACTTTTTGAAGTTAAATAATAGTGAATTTCAAAGGAAAAGCCCGTTTAAAAAAAGGCAGAATCTATACCCTGATGGTCTGAGTTTAGCTATTATGTAAAAACAGATGCCCTGATAATGGGATAGAAGTTAAGTTCTAGCTTTGTCTTAGGTTTTACATTTTCCCAAAAGGAAGGAGAAATAATGGCTAACATAACTTAAAACCCTAATCCTGACTGAATCTTTTCACCTTCCTATCTATTCATGAATCAGAAATCTACTTCAAGATCTTTCCCAATAGAAACTACTTCTTCACTCCAGGGACAATGTGATACAATGGCTTTTCATTACTCGTAGCACAAGCAGGTATCAAATGGTAAAAGAATTCCACAGGTGCATCTATTATGATCAGAAGCAGCAAGAAACCACAATCCATAAATATAATATAAATGATTATGATTGGTTTGACATTTTATCAGACCAATAATTATAAATGTTAAAGTGCAATGGGTCCCCATGTGTATCACAGAATTTATATAGCCCCTAGCAAACAACATTTTTAAATGTTAAGTTTTAGATGCTAACATTCTCGGTTTCAGCAAATTTCACTGTATCCTCCCTATACATTATTAACTCACACACAAACAACCTGGCAACTACAGTGACCATTTGCTGTGTAACATAACCCTAAAGATTAGGCCAGAGTTATCACTTAGCCATATCACAAACGTGTTCATAAGAACATCAATTAAGGGTTACTCATAATTGCTTCATGAGATTTGAAGTAAAACTCCCACAGATGTAACTCTTTTCATTGCCAGTACTATTGAGATTTAATTTTTCAATTCTTACCATTTTCTTTGTCAAAAAAAGAAAAAAATCAGGAAAACACAGATGGTCCAAAGAGCAGAGGGAGGATATCCAAATTATTATAATAATAAAGGTATTGAACTGGATTCTCTCAATATGGCTCTGAATGTTCAATATATACTTTCCAAGCCACCGAAAGAAGAAAGCCAAGGATTAGACTAATGTCCTAATCTAAGATGTGCCACCATATCATCAAACACACACAATTAAGTTCTCTGAGCCTCAGATACCTACAACTTTGTTCATGCTATTCCCCGTTTGACCCACAGCCAGAGTGTAGCCATCTTTCATGGGTCACACAATGTCCAACTTCCTCCTTTACATCCTTTTTGATTATTTAAGCCAATACTGATGTATTTCTACTTTGAGTTGAGAGTATATATTTTAGACTGTTGAGTTTACAGCCTATATACTGTGTGTCCTTAAAGTCATGGTGCACTTTTGACCGGTCACAGGAAAGCAACAAAAGATTATAGAAATGTGAAATCTGCACCAAATAAAAGGAAAACCCTCCCAGTTTATGTAGGATGATGTGGCAGCATGTGCGCATGCACAGATGATGATGTAACACCGTGTATACAGCGGAGCAGTTCACGGCCATGCCAGTCGAGATGTGGACGGTACAGAGGAAAGTTCAGTGTGTTCTGTGGCTCGGTAAATTCAAATTCATGACCAAAGTGCAACGTGTATACTGGCACGTTTATAACAAAGCACCACCACATAGGAATAACATTACTCAGTGGGATAAGCAGTTGAAGGAAACCGGCAGTTTGGTGGAGAAACCCCGTTCTGGTGGGCCATCAGTCAGTGACGAGTCTGTAGAGGCTATACGGGATAGCTACCTAAGGAGCCCTAAAAAATCTGTGCATGAGCTCACATCGAACTGCACTGAAAAGTATGAAACTGGGAGAGTTTTCCTTTTATTTGGTGCAGATTTCACATTTCTGTCGTCTTTTGTTGCTTTTCTGTGACTGGTCAAAAGTGCACCATGACTTTACGGACACACTGTATTAGAGTCCAAATATAGAGTTAGATGACCCACTTTAGCACAGAAGTACAGATTTCTCCATATTATTTTAATGGACTTTATTTTTAGAGTAGTTTTAGGTTCACAGCAAAATTGAGCAGTAGGTCCAGAGGTTTCCCATCTATCCCTGCCCCTGTACATGCACAGCCCACACGAATGTCAACATTCCCCACCGGAGTGGTATATTGGTAACTATTAATGAACCTACATTGAGACAACATCACCTAGAGTACATAGTTACACTTAGTGTTGTCTAGTCTATGGATTTGGACACATTAATAACATGTATCCCAGATTACAGTATCATACTCAGTAATTTCCCTGCTCTAAACGTCCCTTGTGCTTTGCCTATTTATCCCTCTCTCCTCCCTAACCCCTAACAACCACTGACATTTTTTTACTGTCATTATAGTTTTATGTTTCCCAGAATGTCCTCTAATTCTAGTCATACAGAATGTAGCCTTTTCAGATTGGCCACTTTAACTTGGTAACATGCATTTAAGTTTCCTCTCTTCACATCTTGACAGCACATTTCTTTTCAGCACTAAATAATACTGTACTCTCTGGATGAACCATGGTTTATTTATCCATTTACCTACTGAAAGACATCTTGGTTGCTTCCAAATTTTCACAATTATGAATAAAGGTTCTTTATACATATGTGTACAGGTTTTTATGTAAGTGTTCAGCTCCTTTAGATAAATACTAAGGAGTGTTATTCATATGAGTTACGGATCATATGTAACAGTATGGTTAGTATTATAAAAAACCACTAAATGGTCTTCCACAGTGGCTGCACCATTTTGCATATCAACCAGCAAGAAATGAGAGTTCTTGTTGCTCCACAACCTCACCCATGTTTGATGTAGGTTTTCCAGATTTTGGCCATTCTACTAGGTGTGAAGTGATTGGTATCTTGCTTTAATATTTATTTCCTAGTGTACATATGATGTGAAACACCTTTTCATCTGCTTATTTGCCATCTGTGTATCTTCTCTGGTGAGAGGTCTGTGAAGGTATCTGGAATATTTTTTAATCAAGCTGTTTGTTTTCTTATTGTTGATTTTTAAGTGATTGTGTGTGTGTGTGTGTGTGTGTGTGTGTATTTGGACAACAGTTCTTTATCAGCTATGTCTTCTGCAAATAGTTTTTCCCAGTCTGTGACCTGTATTTCCATTTTCTTGACATTGCCTTTTGCCAAGCAGAAGTTTTGCACTTTAATGTCAACTTACCAATTTTTTCTTTCATGGATCCTGCCCTCGGTATTATATCTGAAAAGTTATTGCCAAATCTAAGGTCATCTAGATTTTCTCCGATATTATCTTATGAAAATTGAGTTTTGCATTTTACTTTTAAGTTTGTCATCCATGTTGAGTTAATGTTTGTGAAGAGTAGAGATCTGTGTCTAGATCCATTTGTTATATGTGGATGGATGTCCAGTTGTTCCAGCACCATTTGTTGAAGGAACTATCTTTGCTCTATGGTATTGTCTTTGCTCCTGTGTCAAAGATCAGTTGACTATATGCGTGGGCCTATTTCTGAATCTTTATTCTATTCCATTGATCTATTTGTTTATTCTTTTGCCACTACCACATTGTCCTGACTAGATAAACATTATAAATCTACTAATAGATTTAGTAGCTTTACAGTAAATCTTGAAGTTGAGTAGTGTAGATATTCTTCCTTGTTTTCTAGTGTTTCCCTCTGGACATAGTAACAACAACAATAATAATAATGGAAAGAAACTTCCAATTTTGATTAACTACTATATGTCAAAGACCATGTTTAGCCAATTACATACACTATTAATTCTTGGTTCATCTGATGAACTAGTCATGACTGACACAGTGTGAATGTACAGCCCACTCACATATTATGGAGTCACAGTAAGCAATTTAAATAAATGTATGGCTCATGGGAGAAAAAGAGAAGTAAATTTCTTACACATATTACCAAAAATCAAGTAAAGGTATGAAGGCAAGATTTTGTTTATTTTCACTAATTCTCTACATTTCCAACTGAGTACCAAAAAGCCAAATATTAATTTTATTTATTTTCTCCAGCTTTGTTGAGGTATGATTGATGAGTAAATATTATTCAATATATGAGTTGTATAACATGATTTCTAAAAGTATACAATATGATTTAATATATGTATATATATGTATACATTGTGAAATGATTACCATAATCAATTTAACACATCCATTACTTCACCTAGGTACCTTCCATGTGTGTGTACATGTGTAATGAGAACACTTAAGATCTACTCTCTTAGAAAATTTCCAGTATATAATACATTATTATTAGCCATAGCCAACATGCTATACATTAGATCCTCAGAACTTGTTCTTAGAGCTGAAACTTTGTACTCTTTGACTAACATCTCTCTTTCCACACCTCCCAGTCCCTCCCAACTGCCCTTCCACTGTTTGCTTCTATGAGTTTTATGTTTTTAGATTCCACACACATGTGAGATCATACAGTATCTTTCTGCTTTATTGCGCTCAGCATAATGTCCCTTGTCCATACACACACGCTAAGCCAGAGTGCACTCAAAGTTTCCCAGATGTTACCTATTGACTGGATCCTTTCCCTCTAACCCTTTTGTTTACATGCAAGTCCAGTGAGCTGACATAGAATCTAGAGATAAACCAAATGTCCTGGTTAAATGGAGGGGAGGAGGCAAAATGTAAACTAATGGGTATTGTGTGACCCTATCCATGGGACACATTTCTCCATCCTTGATGTGGCCTTCCAGTGAGGGGAAGCTGACGAATGCACGCACATTTCTCTTGGTTCTGTGAGTTAACTAATTGGTAAATGTGGTGGAAATGACTGGGCATTCTCCGTTAGCTCCCTTCACTTCCTCTTGAGAGGACTCAACTGTCCTCTTTCCTATGCTGTGAGGTGTCCCTGGGCTGGCTTTTTGTGGGGGCAAGCTTCAGTTTCAGCTGAGTGAGGAATCAGCGTGACCCTGAAGTTTCCTGTGAGCAGCCTGTTCTGCTAACAATATAAGGCTGCCTGCTCTGCCTAACCCCTGTTAGTAATAAACATTATTTTTGCCTCTACACATATTTCTTGCTTTTTCTTTTTCTCTGACATTTCAGATGTAAAAAAATAAAAACGATGTTATGGTATTTCTTGGGGTGCCATTGAAAGATTCATAAACCCACTTTTGTAAAATTCTCTATGTGTGCTTTCTTAAAAATCTGAAAAAATAATTAAACCATACTGATAGAATTATAGATGATTTGGGTTTGTATCTTTGCATATTCTAAACTTTTACCTCATTGTAATCAGGAAAAAGGGATAGATGATAGATAGATAGATAGATAGATAGATAGATAGATATAGAGATATATTTCTAAATATAATGCTGATCTCCACAGGAAAAAAAAAATTGAATATCCATCGTCCTCACAATGGGTGTTGCCTGAAAATGCTCAATATTCTCATTTTAGGCACTTAACATTATTTTATACTAAGCCCTCAAATGGATTGCACAGTTAGAAGAAATTCACAAGAAGGCTTGAGCCTCCTATATTATTAAGAACCCTTTGTAATCAGTTAACAGACTCATAGAGTAATCAAAGAAAATTGCTGAGTTTTTTTTAGCACAGACCCACATGAGTTTTCAAAAACACATCACTGCATTGCACTCTGATGGTAGCCACAGACGACTCCCTTTCGTCCCGGGGAAGCTATCATACACTGTAATGGTGACATTTTCCTCCAAATATCACTAACTTTCATAGAAGCCAGCAACTTCAAAGTCCTGGAGGCAGCTGGCTTGGAGTCAGGAGACACCAATTTTCTCTTTTTTCACTATATTTCTGTTCACTTAGCCTGGCTTCATTTTGCCCATCCGCAACATGAGAAAAATAACTCTTGCCTGTTTCATAACAGTGAGAAGAGAAAAATAACTGAGAGGCTGCCCCTGAATACTTTAATTTGAAATTCTTACAAATGCAATATGCTCCCAGAAACATTCAGAATCACTATTACTGTGCATCAGTTCAGGCTGTATAATGTTTTCTTTTGGTATTTTTTTAACTCAAAATGCACTTACACATGTGACATTTTCCTCCAAATATCACCAACTTTCACAAAAGCCAGTAGCTTCAAGGTGCAAGGAGCTGGTCAGTTATCAGAAGAACAGAGGGGTCAGCTCTTTGTTTCTGGGAGGGAAGTGAGTATTCTCTAACTCAACAAGAATGTCACTCCTGAGAGCGTCTTTCCAAGTTCAGGAAATAAAAAGTCACTTGTATGTTGCAAGTTAACCAAATACCGGTGGAAGAATGCCTGTCCCAGGGAAAGGCATTTTGATGGGCACCAACGGATGAAATGAGATGCCTGCTCTATGTAACAGCAGCTGGTGTGGACTCTGCTCACAAGAGGACGTTTACCAGAAGGGGGACATTTGTGTCGTGGAACTGAGACCCGCAACCATCCACAGTGGTTCGGAAAGACAAAAGCACCAAGTCCAGACAGCCTGGAGAGCATAGCAAGTGACATCTGATATAGTACAATGGGCATTAGAGCCCGAGGATAGAAAGCAGCCAATCAGAATCAAGGGAAAAGTTTGTTTTAATAAATTGGAAAAAAATTTTTGAAAAAAAAAAAATCAGGGAGACAGAAAAATAAATCCCTTGCAACTCATTGGGGCTACAACCTCAAATAGCGAGGACAGGTTATCTTAAGTTGTTTCTTTTGCAATGGTTTACTTTGTTCTTCTTTTTTTCCCCTTTATTTTAATAAAGTAAACTAATAAGCTGGAATGTAGTGAAGTATTTTTGTTTTTCTTCGTTTTGTTTTTTACAAAGCAGACAAAGGAAATAAGCCACTGTTGACAACATATATAGTATTAAAAGATTGCAAAAATGTTCTGCCATGGCTAGCTTGCAGCCTGCAACTATGCCCAGCTGTTGACGTAGGGTGACAGCTGTAGGAATCATGGAGGGTTAAAGTATCAAATTGAGGAGCTCGATTTGGAGGGTTTGTGTTCTCTTTTTGAAGCTATCATTTTGCCTGATTCCATCAGAGGCTTAAAGCAGATCAAACTCCAGATGCTGCAACCTGCTTTGTTGGCAAGACTTCTAATTGAATCAGACACGGACAGAATAAAATTACATAAAAAGTAATAAAGTCTCTGATCAAGATTTGGAGCTGCAGTGTTTGGACAGCTTCGATTCCTTTACCGCCTCTCTCATGAAAGACATTGGTTATTACCTGAGATACGCCATTATTTCCCAGAATCCAATACCTAACTCCTGTTTAGGTTGGAAGAAAATAAGATCAGAGAAAATTCTTAGGGACTCTTTCCACATTTATGTTTTTGATATGAAAATGATACTCACATGAGAATGTAGGTAAAACATGATATGTTGTGATGGAATGAAAAAAAAAAAGAAAAGAAAAACATGGCTTTCTGTTTGAATTTATGACAAAGCATTTGGACAGATCTGGCAAAGCCTAACTCCCAACAAAACCAGACTGAACAGCCTATCACAGAGAGAAGCTCACAGAAGTTTTTCTTCTTAAATTTAAAAATAAATACCAATTTCTGAATAATCTTTAGACAGGATGTCTACGTATTTGTTCTCTCTAGCTTGCCCAACACTGTCCAGATTAACTTCCATGCTTCAAGTTTGAAAAAACACAAAATGATAGAGTAGTTGAGACGATTACTTCGAACTCAGTATTGACAGACAAAAAATATTCCTTAACACCTGTGGGGCTCATAAAGCCACAGCTGGTACCTGGGGGGTACATATGAGAGAACAGACATGGGTTTTGAACCAAACAAAATGCACGGTAATGATTACAGAGGTACAGGGAGCACGGGCTCGGAGATTCAAACCAGAGTTCGGCGTTAGGAAAAGAAAACAAATGCAGGAGGTGCAAGAAGACACTTCTGACAAGAAAGTGATTTCTTTTTTCCTTTCCACTTTTTGCTGTTATGGATCCTACGCAGTAACCGTCACGCCAACTCTCCTTGCTACACAGCGCCACCTACAGGACAGCGGGCGACCGCCAGCTCACAGCGTGTTTTCCTTCTCAGGGCTGAAAGGAGGATGTCCTCATTAATTTCGTGGTGCCCCTATTTGTCATGCAGCATTAATATTAAGTATGCAAATGCACGCTCGATATTATGTCTCTAGTCATAAAATGAAAGGGCTGCCTGGAGTCTGAGGGTGGTGTAGGGAGACGGAGGAAGTCCTTCTTTGCACAGAGCTGTTGCAGAGCAAGGCCCGTTCTCAAACCTGTCCCACTTCATTTCAGGAAGTTGGTGATCAGGACTTAGGGGGTCAGCTTCTGAAGGAAGATCTCAGGTCCTCTGAGTGTGATCAAGCCAATGTCCACCTGCAGCGTGTAGTGAATGCTTTAACGATCGGGGTGGCCAGCGGGAAGGGGACTTTCACCCAAATGCTTCCTTTCCTGTGATGCAATCAGGCTCTTGCTTCCCAAGGGAAGTGTCCGCCAATATTTATATCAAAAAGATTTGGGTTTTTAAGATAATCTTGTTGCTAAGCACAGAAAAAAAGAAGTAAAAGTAAAAAGGCTTTTAGTGACATGCTTTGAAAAATGCATGATCTTAAAAATCAACTGAATGTACATAAAATGACCAAAATCTCATGGTTATTAGGAGGAGACCATTAAGTATGAGAGGGGCAGGTAAAGGTGGGCAAAGGGCGGGGAAATGGGGTACAAAGATACTTTGCTCGGGGCTGTGGGCCCACGATGTGATGTGCAGGTGATGTATTGTTGAGTTGCACACTCGAAACCTGTATGATTTTGGGCACCAGTGTCACCCTGATAAAAACAATTTTAAAAGAAAAGAAAAGGAAACAGTTTGGTCCTCTCAATTTAGTAACAAGAACATTAGGATATTTTCACTTCAGAAAGAACTATCAAATGAGACTTGCTGAAAAAGAATTATCAAGTCAGACCAGAAGAGCAGCTTCCATGGCAACTGATGCATTAGACACTCGTAGATGTTCCATATCCTCATTTACTGCCTTGACCAATATGACTCAGAGTTGAGAAGGCTCAGATGAACCCAACACTAAATTCGATCACAGTGATTAGTGAAAGTTACAATAAGCTTACTGGTGAAAAAAGTCAACAGATTCCCAAAGTGAAATTCAGATTTTTCTTAAATAATTTAAACTTATTCTATAAATAAATTAATCAGCAATAGTCCTATATTGAAAAAAATCTGTTTTTGTCCCACAGTAAATGTGTGACTGAGTTCTGTATACATCACCCTTCTGTCATTCAACTCACATTCTTAAACAGACAGGGAAGCTCCTCATTCACAGGGATCACGCAGCGCAGCTTTTTATAAAACAGGATCTTTCTACAGTACAAATAGTAACAATTTTCTCTCCTTCATGTATTTGATAAATAATGATCTGTAGATATTGGATTTTCTTAAAGTAAAACAGCAATAATTTGCAAATAACAAAATGCCAGGAGGCACAGAAATTACTCCTTGAGAGTTCAGAATTCAAACATACTACATTGCAAGGAGGAACTTCTACAAGCTGATTATCTCTTATTTTTCTGTCTTATAAGCATTGGTGAATTAATCAGGCCTACAGTCCAACCATAAGGATCCTGCAATTCAGTCTCTTAAGCTGAGTTCACCATAACAGAAATTCAACAGCCTGGCTATACCATATACCCCAGGGAGGGGGGTGGGGGGAATACTATATCAATTTTTTTTGTTAATTAATAAGCTTTATTGTAGCTAAATTTCATTTAACTTTTTTTTTTAATTTTTCTGAAGCTGGAAACGGGGAGAGACAGTCAAACAGACTCCCACATGCGCCCAACCGGGATCCACCCGGCATGTCCACCAGGGGGCGACGCTCTGCCCACCAGAGGGCGATGTTCTGCCCCTCCCGGGCGTGGCTCTGCTGCGACCAGAGCCACTCTAGTGCCTGGGGCAGAAGTCAAGGAGCCATCCCCAGCGCCCGGGCCATCTTTGCTCCAATGGAGCCTCACTGCGGGAGGGGAAGAGAGAGACAGAGAGGAAGGAGGGGGGGTGGAGAAGCAAATGGGTGCTTCTCCTATGTGCCCTGGCCGGGAATCGAACCTGGGTCCCCCGCATGCCAGGCCAACGCTCTACCGCTGAGCCAACCAGCCAGGGCCTAACTTTTTCTTTTATGCTAATTCAAACCTGCAATAAGTTGTATCATCTTGAATTGGTGTATAAATGTATTTTTGTGTGGTTTGCCTTTTGTGTTCTAATCATTGACTATGTGAAAGACTCCCTCAAAAAGAAGTAACGATCTAATTTTTAAAAATACAAATAAAGGTCCGTTTCAGAGTGAGATTTTCTCTTTGTAAACCATAATTTCAAAATTGGGTTTCAATGTAAACATTTCAGTAGTGACACAATGTCGTACAAAAACACTAACCTGGATTCTTTATTTTTTTACAGTATTACTTTGTGAACTTAAGAGAGGCTTTTAATCTCTGTTGTATTTCTCAAAAGACTAGTGGTATTTTAGGCCAAATTATATTAAACATGTTTAAATGTTATATATAAGGCTCTGCCAGACAAAAATCACTTTTGCCTGAAATAATAATTGCCCTAGAAGAAATCTAAAATGATTCTATCTGTCAAGTAACTGGGGAAAGGTTTTGACTCTATTTTGCATTAGTTAGCAAGTTGCTTCCATTTTGCCACTTACCTTCATATTTGTAAGAAAAGCCTCATAAGAGTTTTGACTGCATGAGAAACTTTTACACTTACATAGCTGGAGATGCACATTTTGTGTAATGACATCTGATCATTGCAATGCCTATGCACATTTTAACCAGGCACTTATATAACGCATGGGTCTTTGAATGGCTCACAGCACCACAAGAATCATATCTCTAGTTTTCCCAGCATCCCTGACTGACACACAGGATATTATCCCAAAGCCTGAAGGTAAAGGAAAACCGAATGACTGAGGATGGCTCAAGTTCAGGTCTGCTCTAAAACTACATAATAATGACTCTAAGCTCCCTGAGGGTAAGCACAGTATCTTATCACTTCACCTCCCCTGCTGAGGACATTGCTTTGCACAGTTTGAAAAAATAAAATAAATTCATCATGGCCTTTGCACCTCCATACCCACATACTTTCACAGTATTACCCTTTCCCACTACAACAATAAATGATTATTCCCTTATTATATATTTGCTTAGAGTTAAATTTCTTGAAAAAGTATTAAATGTAAGACCGTTCATATGAGAGTTCATTCTTCAGGTGTTCCTTCTCTATATTTAACAAGCACAGTCCTTATTCTTTGAAAACTATGAAATGAAATCATTTGGAAACTGTGGTGCAGAAGTTTAGATCATTCCCCTGAAACATGTGATAAAGCTAATCAGAGTATGCTAATTCAGTGATAATTTATCTAAATTTAACAAGAGGACCTACAAAGACTCAGTCTACTACCAGGACTTAACTAATGTCCATAAGAATTACTGATTTTTTCCGAAGAAGCCTAGAATGCTTCCATTTGAAAGCTTGAATGGCCCCAGGAGCTGCACCTGCTGCCTCTCACACCCCCGTGTAGTCCTTTCCCACCTGTACCAGGGATACTCTGTGGGACCAATAGACTATGGTAGAAATAATAATATGTCACTCCTGAGGTTAGGTTGGATGACTGCCTCCTCCATCTTGCTCTCTCTCTCTCTTTCGTCTCCAATTGAACTCTAGCCAGAAACCAAGGCTTCCTGACAACCATATGAATGAGTGTCCCAGTGACTCTGCTGCCCTAGGAAACCTGAGCTAACTCTGTGGTCCAGCTTCCAGCGTGGCTGCAGCCTCTGAAGGGACCCTGACACAGGGCTTTCCAGCTGCATGGCTCTCAGATTCCTGACCCTCAGGCACCTCTTGTTTTGAACTGCTATACTTTGGGGTAATATGTTAAGCAGAAATAGATAACCAATACAGATTAAGGGGCATATCTAGAGAGTCTATAGTATTTTAGTATTTTTTTACCAGTTGAAAAGTATGACTACAGATGTAAAAATTTTGTTTTAAATCTCATAAAGTGAATATCTAACTACATAAAAGAGGAGGACCAAGATTTGGTTTCCAAGACTAAGGTTTATGATTCTGGAAACACTAGAATTCTAAAATAATACAGATATCACTGAGGAGGATAGACAAAGTAGTATCATAAGCTCATAAATAAATATAGATATAGATATAGAAATAGATAGATATATAGATAGATATAGATAAAAATACAGATACAGATATATAGATAATATAGATAGATATAGATATAGATGATATAAAAAGATAAAGATATATATAGATATAGATAGATATAGATGATATAGATAGATATAGATGATATAGATATAGATATATAGATATATAGATATAGATATATGATATAGATAGAGATCAAGATCTACGGGCCTAAGAGCACAAGCACGGTTGAAATCTAGGGGTAAGACTAGGAAGAAAGAGTAGAAGAAACAATGGTCTTTGGTCCATAGTTCATATCAATCCTTCTCTTGCAAGTTTCAAACCCCAATCCACCGCCCTAACCCCTCTGTGTCATTAGCAGCAAGTATATGGAGGCAAGAGGATTCTTCTTTGCAATATATTCACAACACAATTATTGGACCAAGAAAACATAATAGTATTTTTTTCTGTATTTATTCTGTAAACTTAAAGTAGACATAAATGTTATGGGCTATTTAAACCCATCTTCTTAAAAATGGACATTTTGGACAGGGCCAAATATCCTGGAATGTTGTTAGCAATATGACCTACAGTGTACCTATCCATATCAAAGTTACAGATTTCAAAACTGCATAGGTGAAAAGTAGGAGGGATGTGAAGAACTTCAAGTATAATGATATCTGGTAAAGTTACTTTTTCGTAAATGCATGAAATTCTAGACTTTTGTTGCCAATTTCATATTCCACATTACTCGGAACACTGACAAGATTTAGACATGTTTGCACACTGGAATTTTCAGGGAGGGTGGGGGGAAGAAGCCTGGCTTGTTAAGAGATTCCAAAACTTAAAGACTAATATTTGTCAATGAATTATCAAAAATAAAGGGGAAATTATCCAATTAATATACTAATTGCATGAGTCCTGGGAAGAATTCCAGAATAGTGTAGTTGTTTTCATAAACCATCCAGATTCACCAAGAGGAGCTCCTATTATAATACCCTGATCTCCTTTTTTTGATAGGATCACAAGACACCAAAGCCTCCCTTAAAATACACATGGGGAAACAAAAGAACTGTCTGGTTAGTAGCATAGTTAGGTGGAATAATCATTATAATCAAAATGGTGATTAATAAATTGATAAAACATTTTAATAAGGTTCTAGTAACTTATTGTCCATTAATTTAGAAAGATACATTAAAGGCAAGTTTATCATATTTATTCATAATGCAGAGTCAAGAAAAATAAATTGGATGGCACAACCAAATTTTTTTCATGAAAAAGTAAATTCAACAGGAAATATTTGAGGTCCTATATTTAGATTAAATTAATTGCATAAATATAGATTGGGAGACTGTTGTAGTAATATAAGGTTATAGTAATTAAATATATAGACAAATGATATAAGAATATGTAAGATATATAAAAGTAATTAAAAGAATATTAAAGATAATTATTAAAATTAAGTAAAGTTATACCAATTGGATAGGAATTAATATAGTAGCTTAGTACCATAACTCTGTAATGTGAAAAACAGACTCTGACTTACAAGCAGAGCCCAGTTAGTATGTGTGTGAAGTTATACATAGATAAGAAGTAACTTGGTGCCATAACTCTGTAATGTGATAAACAGACTCTGACTTTCAAGCAGAGCCCAGTTAGTATGTGTGTGTGAAGTTATACATAGATAAGAAGTGGCTTGGTGTTATTTACATTAACTTTGTAAATTAATGAAAATAAGAACATCTTTAAAAAGTGGTTTAATGTAAACATTTCAGTAGATTGACATAAAGGGGGTTCCCTGCAAGGAATTACCAAAAAGGTGGTTTGAAGTGATAATCCTATAGATTGACACCTGTTAGAAGGCGTTGGCCGGAAAGGGTACTAAAGCTGAGGGGACCCATGCTACAGTAGTTGCTCAGACTCCAACGTTGATGTGGACTGTCTCCACACCACTCTGAGCTCTGATCAAAGCCAGCCAAGAGGAGCACGCCGACAGGGCCCCCTTAAGCTGTACTCAGGCACGCCAAAAGGATTTGTGAGTAATAAATTGCCTGTGTGATTATTGCAACTAATTTGTGTGTCAGTCGTGCCTTTGCTCTGGTGGCATTTAACAGTAGCATCCTGTTAAGAGTAGTCTCGGAGAGGCTGCCAGTCCTGCTAATAAGCAGGAGTGTCCCACTGCACGGGGAAGTCGAATCAGGGACGCCTGATCGACATAGAGCTTGGGCTCTACTGGGACAGAGACAATGACTATTAAATAGTAAATTGAAAAAGATCCTAGTTAGTCAACCTACAACAATCTCAATATTAGCCACTCAAGTGATATACCAATATCACTTAAAATGTGGATTATCCAAGTCCAAAAATGTAATAATCACTTTGTATTCTGCATTGATCAGATAATCTTAGGGGTATCATGTTTAGCTTGGGGAGTTACTTTTAAAGAGACTATTGAAAAACTTTAGAAAGTTTGGTTGTGGCTGATCACTCATTCTCCAAATAAGATGTCTAGATATAAGTTTTTAATTGTCTAATTTGTTCCAGACATCATGCTGAAATATGTTTCATCAAATAGAGCAACTTTTAGAAAAAGGTATAGTTAATAGACTCACATGCAGGAGACTTTAAAAAACTGAAAGTAACTTGCATTTAGTATTATTTGATTTCATATTTGTGAATAAAATTGAAAGAAATTATGCTAACCAGGAAATCTTTTTTTATATAACTTTTCAGAATCTCTTTCAAAAGATTCTTTTTTACACAAAGCATTGCTCTTTTCATCTTATTCTATGATTCTTACTACAGCCTGGTTTGTAAAAAGTGACTGACATTTTCTTTTGAGGTTACTTCAAACGTCCTCTCTGGGGCTTAATATCACCGATCCTAAGAAACTTAGTCCCCACCCCCTGCCATGTACTGCTAGGTCGGCCAAAGGACCTAAAAAAATCTTCAAAACACATGGTTTCTTCTTCTATTATCCAACACATTACTTTGAACTACAGTTTTAAAAGACAGTAGCCTATTGACTTCTTGCACAGTATAACCATGAGACAAAATAAATAAAAGGTAACCATATCCCAAATCAGCCAAACATAAAAGTAATTACCACATGAATTGTTAAATGCTTAAGAAGTAGGTATTTGTTGATTTAACCTTTCTCCTATTTCAAACAATCCTTCCATTATCCATAAAACTCCTCAGGGAATCCTCACATCAATGTTTTCACGGGAGTTTTCCTGTGCAGGCAATCTCGCCATCATAAGGATCCTTTGTTTAGAGTGGACATTGATTGAAAAAGCCAGGAGAAATACATTCGATGGCAGAAGTAATCATTTTGTTGTTGTTGAGGTGAATTTAACAAGAAACAGTGAAAGTCACATTCTCCCTGGCTGCGTCTGGAATGAGCCAGATTTCATTTCTGCCTTCCACATCCCTGCTGAACAGGACAATCACATCTACCACCCCTCCTTATCTTAGGTTCCACCGTGATGAACCACCTTTGTGGAAAATGGCCAACTACTTCTCCAGGTCAGTGTCTCTCAAATTGTGATCTCTGGACTGTGGGCATCGGAATCAACTGAGATGCTTTCTAATAACACGAACTCCTAGACCCAGCCATAATCTGCTGAGTCAGAGTCTCCCACATAATCCTTATGTGACCTGAAACTGACACCCTCCCTCTAGATGCACTTGGACCAAGCCAGACAACCAAACCGTTTCAGCAAGAAAGTGACATACAAACTTAATGCTGTATTTATTTCATGTATTACTTGGGGGACACTAACCACTGTATCCCCCAATTTCCTCTCTATGAGAGCACAGAGAGTACGGCTTTTGGGGGAAAGTATTGTTTTTCCTAGAAAACGTTTCACTTTCCCCTTGCCCCAGGTTCATATTTATCTTCTGTTCTGGTCACTAGATAGCTCAGAAGCAAATTTCAGACCTACCTCTTATGTTACCACAATATCTGATAAAATACACTAAACCTATTTTAACAGTTTATTGTCACTTTTAAAGACATATAGCCAGAAAACTGACTCAAGCCAGTTTGGTAGAAAAAATGGGATCTAAACTGATAGGTAGGTCAATGAATCTCCCAATAATGCAATTGAAGATTACTTATATTATTTCAATAGCTAAATTACACAGATAACACTGTCAGTTGAAATACCTATGCTTTATTACATATGCTAGGCACAAATCACCCCATCTTTTCACATCTCAGACCTGGCACAAAGGTACCACTGAAAAGCCAGGAATTGCACATGTTGGGAGGATCCGGGACATGGCCACGAAAAGTGACTTAGAGGGTCCAAGAACAATGTGTGTGCAGGAGGGGCGGCTGGAGAGGTTTGACAGTAACAAATGTAGTGACCCTTTAACTGACTAATTAATGAAGCCAGTCCCTCACCCATATTTCAACACCTTTGCCAAAAAAGGTGAAAAACATTTCATGTGCCAAAATCTATATGCACTAAAAAGACCATGTTTCTCTGATATTATTAGATTAGTCAGCCATTAAAAAGGAAAATATATATGTGGTCTGATATTAGTTGCTATCTTAGAGAATCGACACACACTCATTCCTGTGACCATGCTCCCTCGTTTCCTTCACTCAGTGCTCAAACCAGTGCCCACAGACCCTCTGTGGGAGAAACACGGTTGGTTCTTCTGAACTTCCCAACCTATCAGGGACCTAAATGTTTGTAAAACACAATACAAATGATTTGCTAGAACAGTGAAATAACATAAAAGGACACAAAATGCATGTGCATTCTTAATTAGTTTAATTTTTAAAATTATTATTAGATTTGATAGATGTAAACTTTTCTGACAAATGTCTATGTCTATCTGGGTTTCTAAATGCTTGTACAACCATGTGGAGCACTGACCATCTGCAGACCAGCACCTCTGAAGGGATCACATTCACCCTAACTTTCCATAAACATCCCCGCTACACTTGACCAGTTTACAGTTTGATCAGTAATGCCCATAAATTGCTAGAAAAGGGATTAAGCTTGTCCCTCTCAATTTCTCTCAACCAGTTTTCCTCCACAATCACTCCACCAGCACTGAAAATGAATTAGCAGTCCAGGGGCCAATCCTTTCAGCATGTGTGGTACAACTGGAACAATGCCAATCAGAAGAGCTAAAAGCTCTTCCTCAGCTGCGGTCCTAATTTGGGACATCATTCCTTTCTCGGCATTTCTTGTTTCCTTTAAGGTTTTCAATTCAAAGGTGATGACATTCATTCAGAGATGGAAGGTCCTCCTTTGTTCTAGACACAAGGAACATTGAACTGCCCAGTCCCATTCTTGCTGGTGGGACTGTGTAACTACACGAGCCAACTGAGAGTGAGAAGGCCTTCTGGGATTCTCCCATTTCTTTTCCCCAAACCAAATAAAAAAAAGAAAAAGAAAAAGAAGAAGACGAACAACAACAACAACAACAACAACAGCAGGAGGAAGGAGGAGGAGGAGGAAGAAAAAGAAGAAGGAGAAGAAGAAGGAGGAGGAGGAGGAGGGGGAGAAGAAGAAGAAGAAGAAGAAGAAGAAGAAGAAGAAGAAGAAGAAGAAGAAGAAGAAGAAGAAGAAGAAGAAGAAGAAGGAGAAGAAGAAGAAGAAGAAGAAGAAAGAAGAAGAGGAAGAAGGGGAGGAGGAGGAAGAGGAGGAGGAGAGGGAAAGGAAGAAGAAGAAGAAGAGAAAGAAAAACAAACAACAGAAAAGGAGACACCTCAATTCTTCCAACTCTGACAACAGTGCCAAGTGGAACCCACTGCCAACCTGCATTAGACACAAAGCATGAACAAGAAACAGACCTTCACTGTAGAAAGTGTCTGAGGTTTCAGAATTGTTCCTGTAACATCACTTAGCCTGGACTGGATAATACAGTCTTTTCAGGAAGAAGAATGAAGCAAGATGCCAGACAAATATTTAGAAATGGGATCATTGTAATAAACATGCAAAGAAAAAGAAAATAAAGGGAATTCCCATTTTTTCAAAGGTTTGAATTTATTCTAGGCGGGGCTAGAAAGGTCTCCTTGAAGCAGTAAAACTTTAGTTGACACCTTCAGCATGACACAGAACAATCTCAGAGAGGAGAAAGAATGAGGGCATGAGGAACTGTGTGTGACGACCAGAAACTAGAAATTGGGACGACTAAAGTTTAGGAAGAGATCACACTTCTGGAAGTGAGCTTCATGCCTGTCAGACCCCTACCTTGACACAGTGGCTTCACCTCCTACTCCTGGGTCACAGCATCGCATTCCTCTGTATACAAGGCCTGGTCCCTGCCCGGAGAGCAGACGTTCTGCTGGAGCTCCGCATCCGCCCCTCGCTGGAGGAGTCTCACGCTGCCTGCATGCCTGGCACACAGGGGATCCTAGTACACAGCTCATAACTGACGGGAGAAGCAAAGGTGAGGGTTTGATGAACAGAAGTAGTTTACCAGGGTCCACGACATCCCCTCTTAAGCAAAAGCCCAAACCAAAACTCACAGGAGAGCTAGTCTCAATGTTACATTTTGCTAAATTGTGTTCATACTGCTTCTCTCCCAAAAACAGAGGAATATCAAATTGATGCTTTTCAAATGTGGAGAAAGCCAAAATGAATTATTGGGGGGGAAATAAATTTTAAAGAGTAAAAGAAATGCCGTTTTCTTACTGCCCAATACAATGACACAAAATGAATGGAGGGATAGCAACACTACAGAGGCATTCTGCTGGTTCCCTTTAATGACTCACTCACCCACAAGTATCTACTGGATACCTACCAGTTGTATACCTAGTCTGAGGGGCAGAGTAAATAGTTTTTAGAGTCTCGACTACAGATTTTGAAAAAAACACAAAATCATTTTAAAAATCGCTGTTTGCAATATGCCAGGCTAAATAGACTAAAACAGTGGTCGGCAAACCATGGCTCATGAGCCACATGAGGCTAGTTGGCCCCTTGAGTGTGGCTCTTCCACAAAATACCATGTGCGGGCACAAAGGCCAGCTTAGGAGTACCCTAATTAAGTAAATAACAATGTACCTACCTATATAGTTTAAGTTTAAAAAATTTGGCTCTCAAAAGAAATTTCAATTGTTGTACTGTTGATATTTGGCTCTGTTGACTAATGAATGAGTTTGCCGACCACTAGAAGTTATTGGAGATTACCACTGAGTAAAAATACTGACCGTTGATGAATGTCTACATATTTGCATTAGCATACTCAGAGATTTTATTCAAACACATACAGCAAAATTAATTTTAAAAACTCATTCTCTGAAATTCGTAAGTTTTATTCCCAAATCTTTTACTGTGTTATTTTATATAATAAAATTCCCTTTTGTGAAAGGTAATACATAAAATTGACTTAAATTTGGACATAGAATATGTCAAGAACAGAAAATGAATAAACAAAGAAGACAGTCTCTTTCTCTTAGAAATGTTTTAAAGCTCCTATTCTTCACAAACGATAGTCATCCCTCACCATACCGCAGTTCACTTTTTGCGGTGTCACTGTATGCAAAATTTTAGATTGTATATATCTAATTTTGTATTGTGGATTTTTTGGTATATTGCAGGATTTTGTGATATAGAAGTATTTTTATATATTTATTATTTAATTATTTTTGTGGTAAAATAAGCAAAATAAGTGTGGGAAAGATTTATAAGAGTGTGGGGAGGGTTTATAAAGCCTTAAAATATATGTAAATAATAAAATAAATATAAGGTCACTACTTTGCCGATTTTTGCCTTTTGCAGGGGGTTCTGGAACCCAATTTCATGATAGACGAGGGACCACTGTAGTCCTTACAATCTTTCAAATTCTCTTTTTTCATTGAACAGAAAGCACTTATGAAAAACTATCTTAAAATCCCATCCACCTCTGACTCAAGAACTATCTCCATTGATGGGCATTTGGTTGTTTCCATAGGTTGGCTATTCTGAATAATGCCGCAATAAACATGGAAGTGCAGGTATCTTGTCAAAATTCTGTTTTCACTTCCTTTGGGTATATGCCCATGGGTGAAATTGTTGGGTTGTATGATAGATCTGTTTTAATTTTCTTAGGAACATCCATACTGTTTTCCATAGTTGTTGGATAAATTTACGTTCCCATCAGCAACGGATAGGGGTTTCCTTTTCACCACGTCCTCCTGTGTTTATTGCAGCATTATTCACAACAACCAAGATATGGAAACCACTCACTCATCAATGGATAAATGAACAAAAACGATGTGCTATATATACACAATGGAACATTATTGAGTCCTGAGAAAGGAGGCTATCCACCCATCTGCAACCACATGGAAGGACCTTGAGCACATTATTGTTATGAGATTAGTCAGATAAAGACAAGTACTGTATGATCTCACTTGTATGTAGAATCTAAAAAGTTAAATGTATAAAAAACAGAAGAAAATTGTGGTTACCAGAGGATGAGGAACAGGGATAATAGGGATGGCATTTAAGGGTACACATTTTTAACAAGTATTAAATAAGCCATAGAGATCTAATGCACACTACAATGAATATAGACAATAATAATGTGGCACTATAATTATGTTATAAATATTGTAACATCAACCATCATATAGTAATGCATAAATGTATCAAAGTAACACACTATACACTTTAAATCTATACAATGTTACATGTCAAATTCATTCAAGAATAAAAAAGGTAACCCTCTCCAGATTAAGGATGGGCCTGATACAATGGTAACAGAAGAGATCAACCTCTCCTTTTCATAACACTATCATACCTGCTCTGCCCAACAAACTATCCTTTTTAAATTTTGCTTTCCATATTATTTTACCTATGGACAACCAATGATGTGATCCACTTCCAATTTTTCAAAGATAAGTCATTCAATTTGAGATTTGTCCTGGGTATTACTTTGAGGTCCTTCTTGCTGGAAATCAGCAAGACGGTTTCTCATGATTACATTTTATCTTGATCCATTTCCCATTTCAACTTAACGAAAAGTCATTCTCACCCTATGATACGGCCCCTGTAAGAGTCAGCGCCGGAGGAATCATGTATGCTGTCTTCATGATCAAGCCAAGGCAACTCTACCATAAATACACTAAGACAAAAACCACTTGGAATGGTGATAATTACTATTATCTGTTTTTGTTGAGATCAAGGAATTTGACCTTCTGCTCTGTAGCTGCAGTGATGCTGAACCACATTCTGATAAACTCATCTAACCTTCTATACTTTGTTCTATAGGGATTCCTCAGCGTGAAATACATCGAAAGCTGGAAGAGGAAAACCTGGGGTCTGGGACCACTTACAGATGTGTCATCGTTCACCTGTACAGGCTGGGGAGTCGAACACACCCTTCATGCCTTGGGCTTCAACTGTTCTCTATCTTTTCCTTCTACCTCTGAATAGCTCGTGTCAATGAATCATCTCACGAAACACTGCCAAAAACATTGCCAGAATTAGCTCTCTCCAACTCTGCTGTAATTACAGCCTGGCCATCTTTTACTCTGAGAGGAGAGATTTAGATACTGACCTGTATCCAGGGAGTAGTATTTAAAAGCAGCTGATGCATAACAGATTCTCTGAGAAATACTCAGCTTTTTAAAATATTACTCCTTTTTAAAAGAAGAATCCTTAGTGGAGCTAGGGAACAGAATTAATGAAGAGATGATAAGAAACTGCTTCTCTGAGAAGACAACTTCCCCCCAAGTCCTCAAGGGCCTCTCCATCTCCCGTATGGATGGCGGTTTATGCTGATGAATAGGCAGGCTCTGTCTCAGCCAGAGAGCCTGTCATTTACTCCTGTGCAGGGAAGTTTAAATGGATTTTTCTTTAAACTCAAACAACAACATTTTCTATCATCATTTTTTCCTCATCATACTCACTCATCAGTAACGCAAAATGACTGAGGAAAGTGAAACACCAATTTTTGCCCTTGACAATGGAGTAGATATCAGACTTTTTAAGAATAGGTCATTGGTATCTTTCCAAAGCATACTGAATGGTCTGCAGTGACCTCAAATGAGGACTTTTGCCTTGAGTAACATAGTTTGAGGTCACATTGACTGTTAACTTTAAGGCCCAGGGATGAAGGGATTTCTGTAAGTGCAAAGAGAAGAACCCTTGGCCTTGGCACATTATCGGTCCTGAGTCACAAGTGAAACTTGGACTCAAATAAAATTCCAAGGATGCTTCTCATTTTGTATCATGCCTTCAGAGAGAAAGGTTTCAGCATGGGTCAACTTTGGCCATACCTTTCCTAGCCCTAGCCCTACTGAGGAGAGAATAAGAGAGAAAAATTCAGATTGTTGATTCTAAAATTGTTTAAAATCAGATATAAAAATGTCTAAAGTCATATAGTGACATCCACCTGCAAAGTCACCTAGCTCTCACAAGGCGGAGTCAAAGCCCTGGCTAGCAGACACGCACACTCAGAATTTCAACAAACGTGGCACCTGTTGTCTCTTTTTAAAGTCGACCTATGTCATTATTTGGATGTAAAAAGTATAAAAGAAAAATTCTGTTTATACCATCATCTTATGCCACACAGACACTAAACAGAAAGAAGTGATAAAGCCAGACAAAAAAAAATGTTAATTCCGTCTGGTAGTCCTGGGACCTCTGTTGGGAATACTAAAAAGGCATGAAGGCCAGAAGGCTGAGGTATACCGGATTGTTTCTTATTTATTCTTTATCAAGCACAGGGAGGCTGAGAAGAACCTAATTTGACAACATTTTATGTGAAAAGCCCTAATGATATTAGTTGACCCGAATTTCAGTGAGCCAGTTGGATAATGCAAACATCGAAAACTGCTGATGTAGCCCTGGCCTACATTAAGAAGAACACTGCAAAAGGACATGGTGTGCGTTCACAGCTTTGAAAGAGAAAGTCTGGACTCAGCACAGGTAAGGTGACACTTGGGATGTCACTTTTTTTTTCTCTGTGCCTGACATTTAAAGGGAGACGTCAGCAACATACAACAGCACTTCCTAAAACATGTGTCATGAAATATAAGTAATACAGAAAATCAGGCTATTGTGATCAAATAAATTTGAAAAATACTGGATTAAACATGTCATTTTGCCCTGGCCAGTTGGTTAAATGGTAGAGTGTTGGGCCTGGTGTATGGATGTCCTGGGTTCAATTCCCAGTCAGGATACACAAGAAAAGTGTCCGGCTGCTTTTCTCCTCTTGTTTCTCTCTCTCCTTCTCTCTCTCCTTCTCTCTCTCTCTCTCTTCCCATCCTGCAGCCATGGCTCAATTGGAGTAAGTTGGCCCTGGATACTGAGGATGGCTCCATGGCTCTGCCTCAGGTACTAAGAAGAGCTGGACTGCTGAGCAACGGAGAAATGCCCCAGATGGGCAAAGCATCGCCCCCTAATGGGCTTGCCAGGTGGATCCCAGTCTGGGGTGCATGTGGGAGTCTGTCTCTCTGCCTCCCTTCTTCTCACTGAATATAAATAAATAAATAAATAAATAAATTCTATATGGCGTTTTAAAGACAGTTTTCACAAACTCGGTTTCCATCGGAAATGCATATGTTAATGTGCACTGTGAAGCCTGAAGAAGATAAGGCTTTTGCTTTTCTCTGATAAGTTTATCATGGAACTCCTTTTTCAAAGATGCAGCTCTCAGAACTCATACTACAAAGGACGTGCTTTGGGAAATACTGATCTAAAAGATGTTTTAAAGGTCATGTACCAAGTGATAAGAAATTTGAAAATCATGCTCTTTGAGGTCTATTTGTAAAAAAAAAAAAAAAAAAAATAGGTGTTTTAGATTGGAAAAAAAAGACTAACAAGAAGCATAAAAAGTAAAGTAACATATAAGATATTGATTTCTTTCAAGATTGTTTTAAGGATGTATAAATTACAATCACCAAGTGAAAAATACAGAAGCACGTTCCGGCTTGGCATAAGAAAGATGTTTCTATCATTACCTAAGAGTGTCAGGGTCTTTCCTAAAGCAACGAGATTTCCTTTATAAAAAAAGAAAGAAAAGAAAGAAAGAAAATGAAATTGATTTTTTTTCTGTAATTGACATCAGGAAATTTGTAGAAGAAATCTTGTATTCATAAAAGCTTAGAGTGACATCCAAATTTATTGCAACTCAGTGACTTGAATTATGCATAGTCATTTCTCACTAACATATCACTCCCTAGTTTATATCCCTTGCTAATTAAAACTTCCAGTAGCTTTGATATTGGTTATTAAACAAACTCCAATTTCATTCAACTATCAATTAGCCAAGCCAGTGTTGTATAAGAAAGATACACTTGTCAACGGTGTGATCTTGAAAACACTGTCTTGGAAAACAGTGATTCCCAAATGTTATATCAACATGACAAAATAATAGGAATAATCTGGGGAGGGCTTTTAAATATTTAAAGATTTCAGGAGTCCATGCCCATAAATTCAGAATCAGCTCTGGGTAGAGCACAATTACACATTTTTCAGAGCCCCCTGTTGATTCTGGTGTATGAACGGGTTTGGGAGCCACAGATCCCAATTCAGGCACCATATGCAGAAGCACTGCCCCAGCCTATGTCTCTATCTCTGAGGGGAAAAGTGATGACAGGCAAATCAAGGGCCTGAAATTGGATGAACTGAGCCGGATCCCTTTTAAATTGCAAGGATGACTTCACCCATCCTAACCCAATGGAAGGGGCCTAAAAAGTGCCTCCTGTACGCAGGGCTAGCCTTGGGTTCTGAGATGGCCTTCCACTGGCCAGAAACCCCTCCAGTGCTCACAGGCAACCCCAGGCCTGCCCTCCATGCCTGCTGCATGACATTCCCTAAATGCACAATCCCAAAAGTGAGCCAGGGACCAGAGAATGTGGCTCTTGCTCTCTTCTCCTGAGCAGAAAGCTCCCCTTTGGCAATTATACTCACCCAGGGAGTAGCAGAAACAGTCCCAGAAGTCAATGCCCTGTTCCCCTGGAGACTTTCAAGAGGATCACCAACATTTAAAATCTTTTCCAGTTTTGATTCAAACTGCCTTCCTATCCTTATCCCTCCGATGCTCTGGTGAAGCTTTCACTCTTCCAAAGTGAGCTGCTGGTTTCTCCTGAACGTGGAATCTTTATTCTAACCCCTGTGCTCACACATCAAGTCTCCAAGCCTCTGGTCTGCTGCACTGGCTAGCCTGGACCCAGGAAACCGCCGTATCATAGACCAGATGTCAGCAAACTTTCTCCATGAAGGACCCGAGAGTAAGTGTGCTCAGCCTTGCCGCCACACTGTCCCTCTCACAACCACTCACTTCTGCTGCTCTGGGGCAGGAAAGTAGGCGCAGACGTGGACTTAAACAGAAGCACACACGGACCAGATGTGGTCCACAGGCCACAGTCAGCAAAGCTCCACATCCCATTACACTCAGAAGGGACCTCGTCTGATGCCTTTCACGAAACATCTCTCCCTTTTGCCCCTTCAAGTGGAGGTAGGATTTCTTCTTTTACGCTCACCTAGAATTTGTATATGTTTTTTAGAATAATTCTCTCGTATACTATGCAAATTATGTACATGTCCACTTTCCTTTCCAAACAGTGACTCCATCAAAGATAAAGACGATGTTTTATTAATTAGTGTCACGAAACAGCCAATAGACACCCTATAGGTATACAATAAATGCCGATGAGCTGAAGGAATAAACAAAGGAGTGAAGGAACAGATGATCAACATAAATGTTAATTTCAGGTGGATCTTGAAAAAAAAACCAGACAAGTTTAGAGATGTCTCTTGAAATATGAGAGTATAGTACTTTTAAATCTAAAGGCACATGGCTTGTTTTTTCTCCCACAACAGTGCCCTGCATGTATCTTATAAATATTGGTTGAAGATTGCCTGCTAAGGGCAAAGCCCTTGAGGATTAATATTCTGCAAAACGGTACCTCTCAGAATCGAGGCCTATAAAGTACACGAAGTCACTGTACCCACAAAATGTGCCTATTACCGTCTGTGCATGAACATCCTTTTAAAAGTTAATGGGATCTGAATGCACATAGCAGAATAAAAGTGAGGAATACCCAGACCAAATTACACAAGAATTTATGACACTCTCTCCCATCACGTTAAATCGAGGGATCTGGGTTACAGGAGATGGTACTGAAATGATGGTCTTTCTTCTGCTCCACACATCTCTGTCCTCAGCAACACGTTGCAGAGGAGAGCACGGATCCATCCGGCACATGAATCCTTTGTTTGAGGAGGTCCCTAGGTCTTCCATGTCCACTGGAAGTACCCTTAATCTTCTTTAATTAACTACAAATTTCTTAATTTGTATTGTTTCTTCTCCAGCCCAATTGGCTCTCCTAACAGCCATCTACTCTAATGTACATTCCTTCAGCGGTCCTCATGTCTTTTAGATGTCACACTACTCCAGGCAGCTGTTCATGCAATCAGTGCTAAGAAGACTGAGCATCTATTTCTGTGGGCTGAAATCTTCATATTTAAATGATGGGAATCTAAAAGACTTCTTCACACACCTGAATATCTATTGCTAAGCTTTGAACAAATATCCCTGGTTGCCTTAAATTCTCAGCTCCAGGATTTTAGCCAGTGGGCCTCATGGATAGATAAGGAGCCTAAGTTTCTGAGTGTTCTGGTGACGTCTGATACACCGTAAGAACCAAAATTTTAGTGGCCCTGAGACAACACACCAAGGTTGAACTTCAACCCCTTCAGGCGTTCCCCCGGCCACCCTCAAATATTGGAGGGATTCCAGAGAGATGCGTTCCACGTTCTCACGAGGAGATCCATTCCCACTTGGTATTGACCCTGTTCCGCCATTCTTACTAGAAAACACGATCAGGCTATGAAGTGTCTAAGTCTACAGCTGTGTGGTGGGGCGGGGGGAGGGCAGCAAGCTGGGGGCCTGTGCCCCAACAGTTCACATGTTAGTGAAGCAGGCCCATTCTCCTTACAGTGCTATTTATTCTTAGCACAAAGACATATGTCCATGGATTGGGAATGGTTTCTAGTGGGCATCTATTTGCACATTGCCTTTGGAATAAGCTTTCTCTCTGATGCCAAATGTTTTATTACCGGCAAAATGTTGATTGTCCTGATGCATCTTCTCAGGGTGAGTTCTTTCCAGGGGAATGTCTCACTTCCTCAATTAATAGATCTGTCATCACCCACATGCCCCCCCCGCCCACCCCCCGCAGCTGTTTGCCATCCTGAAATGCCAGCTTGTGTTCTAGGTAGAATCCTTCCCACACTCAGATTGGGTTTAACCTGAAGTGTCTTCGTTCATTTTGTGAAGACTGTTCATCAGTTATCGAAACAGTTAATCCATTCTTCCTACATGAGAAAATGACAAAGATACAGGCACATATATTAACATTACCAATATCATGTCAGAAAGAGCTGCCGTGTGCGGAAAAGTACGGTGATGTTCTCTTCACAGTTTTTAAGTGAGAAAGAGTTGGAGTGAGCCTTCATTGGCAATGTCCTACAAGTGAGGATATTTGGGTCCAGAAAGGTCCGAGGAATTTTAAAAGTCATGCAGTTAGAAAGTTAAATAGGTATTATTGTACTCATTTGGAAAGACTGGAAAAAGTCAACACTTTGAAGACAAGGCTTGGAAAAGCCCATCATGAACTTCAGTGTCCATAGTGACACCAGGCCCGGCAGACCGCAGTGCCAGGCCAGGGTGGCAGTGTGAGTTAGGCAGGCCGGAGACAGACCAAACACTTACCACAGTTTGTATTACCTTTCCACGGGAAGGCCAGTAATGAGGAAACGTTGCCATCAAAAATTATGCTGAATCCTCCGTGGCCTTGTTCCAGGCCTTGTGCCAGATTTTAAAAGCTCTAAGATAGTAGTTGCTGCCAGCCAGTATAATTCTGTGTGCCTGCTCCCATAACTCCAAACTGTGATCTCAAAGAGCTGTCGGGGTTTTTTTTTTTCTACATTTATTTGTGTGATGCCACAATACAGGTCAAAGGACATCTTTGAAATTCCAGTGGGCTAAGAAAAGAGACCATATTTTAGTGTCTTCTAAAAACAAAAAGGACTCTGGGAACCACAGCGATGAATCTGGGGCCTGTGACAGCCCGTCCGTCTGTGATGGTTCCTGGTTACAGGGCTGTGCTGCTGCCTCGGAGTGTAAATCGTGCCCCTGGGATTGTTCTGTGCGTAACCTTTAACTCACACCTTGATAGCAAACAAGTGAAAGAGAGCCAGTACCATCAGATGTGATGATTGATGTTTATAGCGCCAGGTTTCTGTTTAATACCAATGTGAAAACATCATTTTCCCTTCCCGCCCGCCAGGGAGTTGAGGCAGTTTGTCAAACCCGAAGCAGTGAAGCTGTGCAGAAGGATAGGAAGAAGACACCACTGTGTGCTGGTGACGGTCTTTCTCTCCCTGAAATCTAGGAAAGATGGATCTGGGGCAGAGGTGACTCCGAGTTAATGATCACAGTCAAACAAAGAAATCCCTCTGCACAATTAGTCTCCCTGAACCTTATTTCTAATTCTTAGAGGTGCCAGCACTTAACAAAACCGACGTGAAATCTCCTTTTTTGCTCTTTGCACAGTTTTGTGAATTTTCATCTCTTTCAGAAAGACTCCTGTCAGCTCCTTGTTCGCACAATAAATGCTGTTTTTCGAAAGCCATTTTTCTTCTCTTCTCTCTTTGATGAGAGCTATTTAAAATCTTCACACAGACCCTGCCCAATTACAAAGCTGATCCCCTGTAGCTACCAGGTGAGGTATAAATTGTGTTGTGACTACTCGATCCATTCACCCACTCACGTGTCTATTGAGCACCTACTACAGTATATGCCAGGATGGATTCTAGAAGCTGGAAATATAAGGATTAACACACTTCATACAATTCCTGATCTCATGGTACATAATATGGTGGGGAGAAAAGAACAAAGCAAGGGGAATAAACAAGGTGATTTTAACTGGATTGGCAGTTACTTTAAATAGAGTGGAGAGAGAACACTCCTCTAAGGACTCAGGTGTGAGAAGATCTAAGAGAAAACATCTAGGGGAGAAGGAATAACCAGTGCCAAGACCCTCGCTCAGAACAGAGCTCAGCATGTTTACAGAGAGAGCGCCAGTGTGTGGGGCAGAGTAAATGTGACACAGCCACAGATCTAGGCACTGTAAAAGATGAGAGTATTTTAAGGTGTAGTAAGGGCATACATTGGAAGATTTTAAACAAAGAAGTGACATAGAAGTCTTGTGGAGGGAAAGAAAAGAGGAAAAAAATGCAACAATCATATTATAATGTTCTGTTTATGTTTGCTTATTTGCATAGACATTTGGGAGTTTGGGGATTTAGTGGAAACTGCACATCCATTCTGCAAACTGAATGCTTTCTGACTGTTTTCAGTTAATTAAACTTGTTCTCTGATCTCGTTTTGAAGGAGCACAGAAGTGGAGAGATTACAGCTGCCTGGTAACGCATGTGCTCCCAAATGTGTTCAGTGGAGGCTGACACTGAATAGAGAGCCTGAGCAACGAACACAAATCCCGGGAACAGGGAGAAGTCGGGACTCACGTTACAAACCTGCAGGACAGGACCCGAATTTCAGAACCACATACACTTTAAGTCGTCTTGCCTTTACATTCTTCATCAAACACACTCAAAATAGAAAGAAACATCCCATGAGACGGCTGTTGTAATTGAATTACAATTTTATACATCACACTTGAAAATCAGAAATGGCTGTAACATTAAAGCATTCCAAAGCTCAAAAACATTAAGGAAATAGACCCAACGTTAAATCCTTCCATCTGTTACATTCCACACCATTTTCTACATATTCTCAGGACAACTGAGAAGAACGCACAGAAAGTTACTTTCAGAATTAGATCAGAAAAATCAAAGACCATTTACTATGGATTTGGAAAACAAAGTCTTTAAGGCCACAGAAAACTTCCAAAAAAGCTTTGAGCTGCATTTTATGAGGATAAGGGCTCATCTCTGCTCAGAGAGAGAGCTGATCTGATACGCACCTGAACATAGACAATGTCACAGGAATTAGATGAGACAGAACTGGCTCAGGGTCAGCACAGTGGTCACCTGAATGAATGCTGGGTAAGGTATCTCTGAGAACACGGGACAGAAGACGACTACCCAGGGCTGAGAAGTCCGCTGGCCTGATTCACCTGAGGCAGCCTGCATGTCCCGCTTGCACAGGGAAGAGCCCGCGTTTCCCTCTGCGTTTGGTCTCCCCAACTGTAAGACCCACGCCCCTTCGAAGTTCTGATGAGACCCTGGTCACATCACTGCCATTGGTGAGTTCACGCACGGCACAGACTGATTCTGGTGAGTCTGTCTCTCTGCAGCCACTGTCTCCGCCCTTAGATCTGAAAGATCAGAGACCCGGGGGAAGACGGGAATACTAATCACAGGCAACGCAGTGTGACGGTAATAGCTTTACAACTAGTTTAAATCAAGACTAGGTAAATTCGAATTGAATTCTTATTGAGTGCCTGCAATAAAGGATACATACAATACAATTCACATAATATAGGTGTAGAAGTAAGACACTAAAGATAATTTAAATATTTGTTTCTGTTCCAAAACTTAACTGCCAAAATTCAGTTAGTGTTCCTCTGAGTGCTCCAGTTAGTCTTCCAGGGAAACAGAAACTGATAATAAACTGGTGTTTTGAAGAGAGGACTAAAAAGAGTAAGTAACCAATGAATCAGGAAGAAGCAGAAGAGCACAGACATTTAGCATATTGACTTGAAAGTAGGTCGCCCAGGCTTGACTCTGGCTCTTCTGTTTAGTAGTCTATAACCTCCACTGGCTCAGTCACCTCATTGACAAAGTAGAGATCATAATAGTTAGTACATCATAGGTTTTGTGTGGAAAACTATTCCTGGCATGCAGCTAAAAACCATTATTTTTAAAGAAGTAACAGTTTATAAATGAGCAGACTTTGTTTATGATAATTCAATCTCAATCCTGAGGTCTATAATTAATGAAGGGTGGTGAATTATAAGTAATGTTATTTTAAAAATAGTTGAGACAGTTTTAGGTGAGAAATTTTTGATTTTTTAATTCTAACTATAGTAGGGGAGATAAATGCAAATAATCAATTTTAGAAAGTGCCTATTAATATGTTTATTGATAATAAATAATTAATAAAGCAGGAGATGCCTTCTTAGTAAAATGATAACATGAACAATCATGAATGGACTTAAAAACAGCTGATTTTAAACCCAGGTTCCATCACTATTAGTTAGGGGCTCTCTCTGATATTCAAGGGGGTTTTGTGTGTGATGAATGGGAATATATATATATATATATATTTAATTCTTATAAGAATTAAAGCTTATAAGCTTGGAATAAGAATTGAGAAAATGTGTGTAAATAGCCCTTGGTGTCTGGCACATAGTAGGTATTCAGTTAAAGTTTTCCATTCTTGCCTTTTAAGAATGGTGCTATGAGACCAGACCAATCTTCCTACACCAGTCTGTGGGGCCGTAGCCAGGGGCAGAGGTGGAGGTTAAGTTGACAACTGGTCTACCCTGGAAAAGCACTGACTGTCCCAACACATATCTCTCATTGGGGGAAGAAAACGGAAATAAATTTGGGGTCCAAAATAAAAAGAAAGAGGAAGATTCTTCCTTCCAGAATATCAGATTTTTTTATTGCCAAGATTAGTAGATCAATGTACCTTGCTTAAGATCCCTTGAGTTTAGTGAAATGTCACGGCCCTTAGCTGACAGGATCATCTTCATAGATGGCCACAGACCTCAGATGCATTGAACGGAGACAGATTTGGCAAGACAGAACCAGTGCAAGCCAATTAGAAATGAGCCCGTAAGCTCATTTTTAGAAAGTGGGAATAGCTGCCTCTCCTTCCTCTGTTTTCTTCTGTTTGGTGTTCACAGAAATACATAATTGTACCTTAGTTCAAGCAGAGGCTTCTGTCCTGATACCAATAGTGAGGGATGCTGCTGGGAAAGGACTGTGGGAAGATGGCTGTGGACCCCAGAAAATGGAGCATTCTACTGCGGACAAGGCCAAAGGAAATTTGGCAAATACAATTTTCATAGGCCTATTCGTCTGTGCAAGTCTTTGCAAGAATGGTCAGACTACTGTGGTCATGAAAAATATGTGAGCTGCATGTTTCAGATTTTCTAACAGCTACATAAAAAATAAATAAAATAATTTTAATAATATATTTTATTTGACCCAACATTTCAAAAATATGTATAGTACTTCAAGATTTAATCAATACAATTAATGAAATATTTTACATTTTTTTGTTTTGTACTAATCTCCAAATGCCAGTGTGTGTCTTACATATAAATATAATACATCTGATTTCAGACCCCCCATAGTTAGTTAGTATCTAGTATTCACCTCAGATCTAGGGAGTTGACATGAAATAATAATAGGAGGATGGGTTTTACTGTTTCTTTGTAATGAATATATATATATTTTTCAGTCTAGCAAAAAAAATTACAGTAATACACCACTGCTTGAGAAAACAAACCCTCACTTCTTTTTGAGTCAGTTTTCAATCTATTTTAATGCCCAGGTATAACCTAGATCAGTGGTCCCCAACCTTTTTTGGGCCACGGACCAGTTTAATGTCAGAAAATATTTTCACGGACTGGCCTTTAGGGTGGGACAGATAAATGTATCACATGACTGAGACAAGCGTCAAGAGTGAGTCTTAGACGGATGTAACAGAGGGAATCTGGTCATGTTTTAAAAATAAAACATCATTCAGACTTAAATATAAACAAAACGGAAATAATGTAAGTTATTTATTCTTTCTCTGTGGACTAGTACCAAATGGCCCATGGACCGGTACCAGTCCACAGCCCGGGGGTTGGGGACCACTGACCTAGATGACATACATGGCTGCAATTGTCTGATTTGAGTTGACCAGTGAGAATTTTGTAGTGACCTCTAAGGGGGACTTTAGAAGCTCAAGGTAAAAACCTACACTGATCTGCCTTTCAAAGTTATCCTTAAATGCTTTATAAATGTAAATTAGAAGTTTCTAAGAAGATAAGAGGTTTGCTGAACAAATGAGGTAATGCAAAATGATGAAGAATGTATACTGTATAAAACTCACATTCTAGAATTTTTTAATTTGTATTTTTGTTGGTAAAGATTAATTACATATTCTGTTGAACAATTTCATACTTGTAGAAAGACAATAGGTAGGTAAGTAGGTAGGTAGGTATATAGATAGATAATTACTATCAGTTATCTAAAACTCCTCTTTCAAGTAAAAGTGTTTAATTATTTTCAGAAACCTAAAGTCACTTCTAAATCACTCAGTTAAGGGTAGGAACTGCATAATTGAGGCAAACAGAGGCCTGACATAAAGAAATCTAGAATGAGCAATGAGAGATAAAAATTAGTAGAACCTTAAACTCATTATTTAGATGTTCTCAAGACAGTCTAAATATGTACACTTTCCAATTGTTCAAAAAGTTGAGAAAAAAATATTTATTCTGTGGAAGCAGAGAAATTTTAAAAAATAATCATTAAAACCTCATTATTACCCATCCATATTGTTATGACTTGTTATTGTTTCCTATTTTTTTCCATATTAGCTTATTCAAGACACTAGATAAAAGTCTTTTTACAAAATGTAGTCTTCATTGCACTGTTCCCACACCCAAGGACTTCCTCTCTGCTATCAGACCAGCTCCGAACCTCTGGGCTTCCTGAATCTTCTCTCTGATGCCCACATCTAATTGTGACTCCTGACTCGTGATCTCAACAGCCACTCCTCTTTATGTTTCTGCATGTTCTGTACCTGACAAATTATTTATGCCCGGAGTCAGTGAGAAATGGTAGACAGAGACATGCCAAAATGTTCCACAAAATTCCACCCTGTCCTTTCTGAGACCAGCCCACGTGCCTGTGAATCAGCTGCAATAGACAGATACACAAACTCGGCTGGGAAACAGCTATAAATACAAAAAAGTAAATCACAGGATCAAAAACACAGGTATGGGCAATCTGATTTTATGAGATCAAAAACGTAGCCAACAGTTAGAAACTCCTGCCAAAAATTGAGTAAGTAGGTAAATCTTGAATCATTGAAGAGCTGCCCAGGGCTAAGGGTTTTTAGTGGTATTTGAAGGTCTGGTTTGTCAAGGTCAGGGAGATATGCCAAATTAAATGACCTGTCCCATCCATGAATCAGCTTTGGGAATTTTAGGAAAAGATGTGGGTTTTTGGTATACAGAGAAACTTTTCAGACCAACCAAAATTATGACTAGAAGCTAATTCCTCCTCTTTTATTTTATTTTTATTTATTTTTATTTTTTATATTTTTTGCATAAGAGAAATAAACAGACAGGGAGGGAGAGAAATGAGGAGCATCAACTCATAATTGCATCATTTTAGTTGTTCATTAATTGCTTCTCACATGTGCCTTGACTAGGGGCTTCAACCAAGCCAGTGATCCCTTGCTCAAGCAAGCGACCTTTGGGCTCAAGCCAACATTCATGACATGATCCCACACACAAACTGGAGACCTCAGGGTTTTGAATCTGGGACCTCAGCGTCCCAGGTCAATGCTCTATCCACTGCACCACCACTGATCAAGCTCCTCTATTTTTAACATGAGGTCGACCTTGGTACTAGAAAGGTAAAGTCACAAATATAATACGGATAACTTGCAGCACAGGCTTCTATACTGCCTTTATGGAGAGAGAAAATGTAACTTCAGTTCCATAATTAAATTAGGAGAAAATCTAACTACACCACGAGCTTCATAAAAGTGGGATGCTGTCTATCAGCCGTTCCTGGCCCCTTTGACAGCTCTATTTCAGAGGCGTTTCCCACACCACGCCCTGCAGAGTGTTTGCAATGCGAGCCCTGCAGGATTGTTGGGTGAGAAGTAAGGAGTTCCCTTGATGGCTGTTCTGCACGGGCTGCTGAGGGGGGCTGTGCGGCCAGAGGACCTACGCTGCCAAAGTTCACAAAGCGAGCTCGTCAGCTGAGCTACAGAACAGGAAAAAGGTCACCTTTGACTGGCTTGTGCTCTTGGCGCTCAAAGGGGGACAGCTTTTCACAGCATATTCCCTATGGGCATGAAGAGCCCTCCTGGATGCTTTTGATAGAAGGTTGGAAAGAAGTGTTAAGGAAGTGAAGGGTCTATACTAAGCTTTCTCTCTTCAAGAGGCTGTCTCCTATTGTAACGACATCCAGCTCCACTATGGTGCACGTCTGAAAAGGACCTCTCACAAAGAAACCAAGGACATGAATAAAGGGCCCCTTACAAAGAAAGACAAAGACAAAGAACAGTAACCTAGGTTACAGCTCTCCTTCAAAATGTGTTCAGATTAATTCTGAAGGTTGTACATGTACATACATTTAGGGAATCGGCAGGCAGATTATTCCAGGTGACGGCTGGTGAATGCATCTGGCCAGGTTCAAGTAAACAAAAATGCAGTTATCAGTAATTGCTCCCTAGAAGATTCCAAAATCATAATCTTAAGGTCAAATAACAGGCAAGCAGGACAGAAGGTGTGCACTAAGGCACTGTCTGCCTGCAGCCCCAAGTATGTTTTCAAATACCACTAAACAACTTTCCTTCTTCCATTCTGGAGTTCTTTTTTGTTTAAAGGATGGCTGTGTACACACCATTCTTTTACAGTCACACGCACTGTAATTATTTTATCCATTTTTAATGTCTTAGAGACACATGCTTCCTGTCACTGACACTCTACCTTCTCTCCTGGGATCCGAGAGGTATGAACGGATGTGCAGATGGAAATCAGTCCAAATGAATACATCACAAGATGGTTTTTCATAACAAAAAAACATTTAAATCCAGCTAATGTAAAAATGATGCAGAGGAGATGTTATGGAGAGAAAATAGAAGACAACTTTTTTTTTCTTTTTTGCATTTTTCCGAAGCTGGAAACAGGGAGGCACTCAGACAGACTCCCTCATGCGCCCGATCGGGATCCACCCGGCATGCCCACCAGGGGGAGATGCTCTGCCCCTCTGGGGCATCGCTCTGTTGCATCCAGAGCCATTCTAGCACCTGAGGCAGAGGCCACAGAGCCATCCTCAATGCCCGGGTCATCTTTGCTCCAATAGAGCCTCGGCTGTGGGAGGGGAAGAGAGAGACAGAGAGGAAGGAGAGGGGGAGGGGTGGAGAAGCAGATGGGCACTTCTCCTGTGTGCCCTGGCCGGGAATCGAACCCGGGACTTCTGCACACCAGGCCGACGCTCTACCACTGAGCCAACCGGCCAGGGCCGAAGACAACTTTTTTGAGCAAATAAAATGAAAGCTTTGGTATCAGTTTCATAAACAGGCTTGGTTTACATACTTTCTAAAATAGCACATACTTCCTCAGACTCAATTATCTCAAACACATCAAAAACAGAAAGCTCCTCCCCCAAACTTGCTCCTTTTTTAAGAAAAATGGCACCAGTACTGACCCAGTCATTCCTTCCCCTTCCACATCTCCTCAATCCCAGTAGCCAAATTCTGTCAACTCAACTCCACAAACATCTCTCACAACTACACCCTTTTCTGTGCTGCTGTGAGACACGTCAGTAGTCACAGTCAGCTGCCAGATCCAGCCTGGACCCCAGGGCCACATGCCTAGTGAATATCCCTCAAGCCCTGCCACTCAAACCCATCCACTGCTAAGGAAACTTGTTTAGTGGTATTTGAAAACATACTTGGGGCTGCAGGCAGACAGTGCTTTAGTGCACACCTTCTGTCCTGCTTGCCTATTATTTGACCTTCAGATGCTATGATTTTGGAATCTTCTAGGGAGCAATTATTGACCTGGCCATTTTATTGTTGGAAACCTCTGCAGGATTTCCTGCTCCCTTTATAGTCAAGATTTTTAATTAAAAAAAAAATCATGGCCTTGGCTGGTTGGCTCAGTGGTAGAGTATTGACCTGGCATGTGGATGTTTCAGTTCAATTTCTGGTCAGGGCACACAGGAGAAGCACCCACCTGCTTCTCCAACCCACCCCCTCTAGCTTCTCTCTCTTGCTCTCTCTCTCCCCCTCCTGCAGCCATGACTCAATTCCTGCAAGTTGGCCACAGGTAATGAGGATGGCTCCATGGCCTATGCCTCAGATGCTAAGAAGAGCTTGGTTGCTAAGCAACACAGCATCCCACCTACTGGGCTTGCCTGGTGGATCCTGGTCAGGGCACATGTGGGAGTCTGTCTCTCTGCCTTCCCTCCTCTCACTGAATAAATTAAATAAATAAATAAATAATAATATGAAATTTAAAAAATCTTTAACATGGCCTCCCTGAAAACCTTTGATGTCTTAATATTGTCTGCCTCTTCAGATTCAAGGAAAGGAAAAATTCAGTCTCAGTGCCAAGTACACAGTAGAATATTTTAAGAAGGGTGATTCAGGTTAGGTTTCTCCAGAAGCAAATGGTGTGATTCAGATTTGATAAGGTGACCAACTTTTTTACAATGAAAAGGAGGACAAAAATAAATTGAAGAAAACAATATCATAAATAAACATTTTAGTCATTGCAGCAGTAATACACTATAATATGATAAATGCATAATAAAAATATTGGTAATATTTTATATTGTAATTATGCTTACATGCCTATTAATTTTTTAAAATAATTGTAGAAAAAAAGTACTCATTTAGATATTATTGAAATGAGTACTTTTCCATTGAATGAATATTTTTTGTCAATGTATCATCTTGTAACAATATATTGGAAATATCTGAACAAGAAATATCCTTCATACTGAATTTTACAGCAAGTGCTGCAGCTAGAGTATCAACATTCAATCTCGATTTCTCACTTGTCCAAAAATCATTAGCAATTGAAAAATCTCCTTCAACTGCTGCATTAGTTCCAGGGCAGCACAATGTAAATTGTACAAGAATAAATAAATTTTCACATGGGGTATGTTCATTTTTGAAACGGCTGAATATTTCCACCCATCTTTTAACAATTTCAATGAGTTCATTTTCCCACTGTATTAATTTTTCAGAATTTAAATATACATTCAGTCTTCTAATTTCTTCAAAGACACAATTGTCGTCTATTTTGATGCCTGGCATTTCTTTAGATAAAAACTCAAGACAAGATTCAATATCTGTCCAATATACTTGCGATGAAGTCTACAAATACCATTGAAAACTGTTATTTTCCACGATGTTTGTTTCAGACCATTCTTCGATATATTGAAAACATGTCTGGTAAAAATTCTACTTTTCTTTGATAAACTTTTCTGTTATGCTTGGATTTGATTCCTCTAAGTCTGATAATTTTCTTTTTATAACACTGGGGAAGAATTTTTTTTTTCATTTTCTGTTGCATGAGGTTTTAGAACTGTTTCTATATACTTCTGCATCACTGATTCCAAATATGAAATCTATCTTTTGGTGCATGCTCTAGTTTTTGTGCAATTTTAATTTCTTTTTGTTACAGTTAATGGTATGCATTGGTTTTTAAATTGAAGTTAAAGGGCAACAACTCTTGGATTGAACATAACCACAAGGCAATTAATGTTTTGCAAACATCACTTTTACATAATTGTAGTTGTTTTTAAATGTAAAAAAATGTTATTGATAAAAACACCCTCTTATTTTGTTTTAAGATTGAATGGCTTCTTTGAGTAGGTGTAAATGTAAGAATAGTCCTGACACCTTCTGTTATATATGTGGCTGTTACACACTTCAACGTCAAAGGCGCAATATTTCATCATTTGTGACACGTGCATATATTGCCTATTTTCAAATTCCCCTTGGCAATCAAGACAAGAATTGGGCTCCTCATATTGTGTGTCATAATTGTGAGGAAATGCTTTGTGACTGGACAAAAGGAAAATACAAAGAAATGCCTTTTCATATTCCCATGGTTTGGTGTGAACCTAAGGACCACAGCAGTGACTGTTACTTCTGTCTGATCCATACAAAGGGCATCGGCAAGAAAAAATGGCATATGATTGCATATCCTAATATTCCTTCAGCAATACAACCTATCCCACACTCTGAGACACTCCTGGTTCCAGTTTTCAATGGTTTTATTTCTTCTAAGGACGAAGAAAGTATTTTGATAAGATGCATGAGGAAATGGTTGTAAAATCTGAAGGGTCTTCTTCTGATACCAAGTAGTCATTAACCCTTCAGCAGTTCAGCCAACCAGAATTGAATGACTTAGTAAGAATGACATAAAAATTGTCCTCAATTTTCTGAAGTATGAGGAGCATAATTGGATCATTTGTATGGATCTTAAAATGGTAAATTTCCTGCTAGGACAACTGAGAGGTTTCATGAAGTATCCTTGCTTTCTGTGTTTGTGGGACAGCCAAGCTCGGGAGAAACACTGGACACAGAAGAAGTGGCCGAAACGTGAAGCTCTGAAAGTAGAGATGCAAATTATTGTGAATGAACCTGTATCGAGACAGGATCATTTTTCCCCCATTTCATATCAAACGTGGCTTAATGAAGCAGTTTGTTCAGGCTTTGAATAGAGAAAGTGAGTGCCTTCAACATATTATTTCTGCTTTTCCTGCCTTGTCTTTCAAGAAGATAAAAGCAGGCGTATTTGATAGACCTCAAATTCGAACCCTAATACGTAACAAAGAATTTGCCAGGAAGATGAATAAGGAGGAGAGAGCAGCATGGCAGTCTTTTGTGGCAGTTACAAAGAACTTCCTTGGCAATAAAAAATCAGAAAACTATGAACTTTTAGTTCAAAAAATTTTGTTGGCTTTCCGCGACATTGGATGTAACATGCGCATTAAGATTCACTTCCTGAACAGTCACCTTGATAATTTTCCTGAAAATCTTGGGGCTGTTAGTGATGATCAGACTACTGCTGGAGCATCAAACGAGATTGTCCTCAACAAGTACACAAACGCAAGAGCTACAAACGCAAATTTTTGCCTGAATAGAATTTAAATAGGTTTTGCACAAATTTTATGATTAAAATAAGTGTTTTAATATGTTCTGTTTCAAAATTGTAGACAAATTCTGATGCAATCATATCTTTTAGTGTATTACTGTATTTACTGCATTATATAAATTATTATATTTTCACAAAGATGATGCACAAGAAGACATTCTACTTCATTATGTTAAACTAAATGTTGAAAATTTTACAATAAGATGAAAACCTAAAATCTTGAATTGCAAACAACTGTAGCTTACAGAGAAAAACTAATGTCAGATTTGAAATCAGCACACTTGAATTAGGTAGAAACAAGTGTTTTTTTTAATGCAACACAAATTTTGTTCCCCAATATATATAATTATATATATTGTATATATAATTATAATTATAATTAAAGGAAGAAATTCTTCAAAATGAGATTTATATAAAGGATAAAGTCATTCAAAATAAGACTAACGTCAGTAGATAAAATGTGTTCACCTTCTATCTTTTGAATCATTTTGAGAAAAATAGATGCTTGACTATATACAAAATACATTAATATCTCAGATATTTTATTATTGAAAAACTATTCCAGGATTTTAGAACAGTTGTCTAAACTTTCAAAATATGAATGGAGAGGCTTAAATAATTGTAGAACACACTCTATAGCAGGTGTTAGAGAAAGCCATCTAACTTTTGATATCCTAAAAGTTTTTTGTATTCAACATTTGCTTCTTCACAAAATGTTTTAAAGTAGCAACATAAACAGTAAAATGGCTCAAATGCAAATAAATTGTAGTTATTATTACTTCTACATCAATTGGCATGGCACATGATGCTGTGTTGATTGCATTTGACAAAATATGTACATTACAACCTATTCCTAGTATTTCCTTTTGGAGTAACTTATAATTTTACATACACATTATTCACCCCTTTCCATCTTTGCCCACCAAAATTTGTATTGTATTATCAGCCGTTACTGCAACAACTTTGGATTTCAAATTGTTTCCATTTATTACTCTGTATACATGGTTTGACAGAATTTCAGAAATTTCACCTTCAATAGATTCTAAATTTAAAATTTTTACTTGAATGTCCTTGGTAACATTAAAATATCTTACTATTATTGGATACAATTTAATTTCATTATGATTTGATGCATCAGATAAAATCATTACAAATGCTGCAGTTTCTAAGCCCTCTGTGAGTATATATTTTGTCACAGTAATTTTTAAATACTGATTTCAAAATAGCCTCTCATTTTGTCCTGACACATAAAAATTTTGCATTGTGAAACTTTTTTAATACCTTAATTGTACAATCCATACTATGAAAACTTTGATTGTGAATTATGGTATGAAATGCAAATGTTCCCTCCATTGCAGCCAACTGTTTATCATCTTCAGAATATTTTGAAGTTCTAAAAAAACTTGTTACTTTACAACTGGAAGCTGATGGCAGCCTCCACGTCCGGGGAATAATTCTGATGAACTTGGGAGCTCATGGTTACTACTCAGTAAGGAGTTAAGGTCAAAAACAGTGAGCTGGTCTCTGGCGGCTGAGGTGGTTCAGAAGGTAGCGACTGGAATAGAGGTATAAAGATGGCTGAAGGCTGGAAGAAAGGATGTCCAAGGGTCTGCTCCGTCCAAACACTGTTGAAGCAAGAGACAGATACACGGACCGTGGTAGATGACTGCTTATGTTTGTTGATGGTCAAGTGTTTCATTATCGCTGCTCTGGCCCCAACTGCAATACAAAATTCTCTGCTGCAAATATTGCAGAAAACAATGGTATCTTTCTTTGATATGAGAAATGGAAATTTCTTTTTCCATTTATCATTGAAATAGCATTTTCTCTTTTTTGATTTTTCCATCCCTTAAATGAAATTTAAAATTAAAAATAAGCCTGACTGAGCGGTGGAGCAGTGGATAGAGTGTCGGACTGGGATGCAGAGGACCCAGATTTGAGACCCCGAGGTCGCCAGCTTGAGTGCATGATCATCTGGTTTGAGCAAAGCTCACCAGCTTGGACCCAAGGTTGCTGGCTCGAGCAAGGGTTTACTCAGTTTGCTGCAGCCCTACGGTCAAGGCACATATGAGAAAGCAATCAATGAACAACTAAGGTGTTGCAACAAAAAACTAATAATTAATGCTTCTCATCTCTCTCCGTTCCTGTCTGTCCCTATCTATCCCTCTCTCTGACTCTCTCTCTGTCACTGTAAAACAAACAAACAAATAAATAAATAAATAAAATTAAAAATAAAATGTAGAGCTACACAAATGATGCAAGCACATTAGGAACTGAACATTACATCATGGTAGGTAAATTTTCTGGAAGCTAAATTAACAAAATTAAATATAAAATAAAACCACTAATTTGGAGTGATATTTGTGTGTATTTATCATTTTCTAATTTAAAAATATCTGTTTTATGCAACTATTTAATCAAAATGTGTTATTAGTAGATATGGTTTGAGGTTAGATTTCTATTTAAAACTCGAATTTTGGCAACATACTTGTAAAAAAATTATACGTATTTGGAAATTATTAAATAGATAATGAATTAATAAAACATGAATTGTGCTTACCTATGATTGAATATTCACTGAGAAAGAAATAATCGTGAGTCTACAATGTCATGTGTGCCCTGTCGTGGTTCAGTAAGAAGTACACAAAGCCATTAGTGTGCTCGGTATGTCACGCACTCTCTCAAGATTTCCTGCGTGCAGAGCGCGTGCATCTCATAATTGCGTCTCGCTGCACTATACTGATCCTTGATTAATCATCATGTCAAAAGAAATACGTCACATCACACACAATGGATCGACTCTGCATCAATTGAATACGGACATTTACAGATTAGTCTTCCAATGTCAAAAAGGAGGACATGTAGGAGGACACTTTTCAAGGGAGGACGGAACTTACAAAAGAAGGACTGTCCTCCCTAAAGGAGGACGATTGGTCATCATAGATTTGAGTATACGTGGATAATCTTGGGAGGCATAGGAAGTACCAGACAGAGAAGGACCTCAGCCTAGGGTCATAGGTGCTAGCTTTAGAACACCGGTGTGAATGGGAACTACCCGTGCCGAATGGACATGGTGAGGCACCGGCAGCCGCTGCTAAAGGACTAATGAATAAAGTTTGTGTTTCCCCAAGGAGAATAATCAGGGCAAGAAAGGATCCTCAAACTATATAACAATAATACTGGGTGAAATAATGAAGAATGCTCCACCTAGAAAAATATATATATTTATAAAGTCAGAAAGAACACAGCCTGTGGGACAGTTATAAAGTCACTGAAGAACACAGCCTCTCAATCAGAAGGAAACTAAAGAGCAAGTCAGTTAGACATGAAAGGTCTTTTGTTTGCTCGGGCTCTGTTTTGTAGTAATTCTTCTCCTGTGTGTTCATAAAAAGAAACATGAGATCCTGAGTATTTATGACCTAGGGAGCCATGTGAAGGACAGATTTGCTAACTGATCAGGTTCCACTGAAGTCTGAAATGTAATTAAATTCGGATATGATCTGTATTCTTATTAAATGTCAAATTTCTCTGCTATTTTTGTCTGCCACTTAGTGTAAAGATATAATTACTCTTTTTTTAATATTGATTGAATCTAGAGAGGAAAGGAGAGAAGCATTAATGTTGTCATTTCACTTAGTTGTGTGCTCTTTGTTCACTTCCCATGTGTGCCCTGACCGGATTAAACCCGTAACCTTGGTGTTCAGGGACTATGTTTTCACCAACTGAACTAGCCCAGCAAGGATACGCTCTCTTTTTTGTTTGTTTGTTTCATTTTATTTTTTTTACAATTCTATAATACATCATCTATACATTGTATTGTATGTTCACTACCCAAGACAAGTACCATATGATTGCACTCATATGTGGAATCTAACGAACAAAATAAACTAACAAACAGACTCATAGATACAGAGAACAGACTGAGAGCTATTGGTGAGGGTGGGGAGGCTGGGTGAAAAAGGGATTAAGCAAAAAAAAAAAAAAAGGCTCAGAGATACAGGACCACAGTATGGTTATTACCAGAGGGGAGAGAAGGGGAGGTAAAAGGGTGTTGAGGGGAGATAAATGGTGACAGGCTTGACTTGGGATAATTAATTACTCTCTTATGATTAAGATATTTTAATATGTATCTAAAATCTAAACTTGTAATTTTTAATAATTACGAAACATGTTTTAATTAACTATGAAATAGAATATGACTAGAGGAGATAAATTGTATTTCTTAAATTATACTTTTAAATCACTTCAGACATACATGAGTTCATAATGTAGATTTCAACTGCCTGACCTTAAAGTTCTGCCTTTTTGCTCAAAAAGGAAAAGGAAAGAATTTAAAGAATTTACACAGTCAGGACAGTTTGGGTTCAGAGATGATCCTCACATTTCTATTATATTTCCCTTCTGCAGATGTTTGCAGCAGCACCATTAAAATTAGCAGTGCTCCTGATAGCTTCTACACCCTAACCCAATGGAGAGCTTCCATTCTTCGACACAGAACAATTCCCTACGGGTCAGACTCTACCTGTGGCAGAGGGTCAGACTGTCTGTACCCCCAGAGGACCGAAAACCCAAAAGTGGAAGAATTTCAGCTCAAATGAAGACAACGGGGGTTCAGGAAGAGGAGTGGAAGAGCAAAGTACCCTACAATCGCCAGGCTCTTTGCGAAGACTGAGTAAGGCTAGCGGTAGCATTATCTGAGCATTGATTTCATAATTGGTGACTTACAGAAAACTAGAGACTATCCAGTTGACTGAGCCAGATCATGTTAAGTAAGATCTGTCCCTCAGTCTGAGATCCGTGACTCTAAGGATTGGGGCTTACCTGGCAATAGTGCATAAGATGGACCCGAGGAGAGTGTGGAGACACAGAGACCGGCTAGAAGTATCCCAATAACAGGTAAGAGGTAAAGTAGAACTATATAGCAATTCTAGAGATGGAGACAAGCAAAGGAATATTAAAATTCAGAGGAATTGTTTAGCCAGAATGCAAGCACAACAGAGAGGATAATTCAAAGACCACACCGTGGTTCGAGGCTGATGTCAGGGCAGGTCAGGGCCAGTGACAGAAAAAGGCCAGAAAAGGAAAGCAGGCTTGGGGAAATAACAGATCCACCGTAAGTTTAAGCCAGTCCTCTGCATAGGTAGATTTAACCAGCAGGTCACTGGACGCACAGGGATAGAGTCTGGAGAGGAGGTCAGGACTAGGCATATGGAAGTACAAATTGTCGCACACCATTCATCATCAAAGTCATGGCATTAGCTAGGATTGTTTCTCTCACCTGGAGAGAAACTATGAAAAGAAAAGAAATAGACAATGAGAGGTCTTTCTGTGATTTCTATGTTTAAGAAACAGAGGGGGGATGGGGAGAAAGACAGAGAGAGAGATAGAGGGGAGGAGAGGAAGGTAGAGGGAGAGAAAGGAGGGAGGGTACAGGCTAGGGAGGGAAGGAGAAAGGGAGGAAAGAAAGAGGAAGGGAGGGAGGGATGGAGGGAGGGAGGGAAAAAAATTTCAGTACAACCTTTGGAGATGATGTGTCCAGTCAATAATATGTTTTGTATGAGTCATACTTTTATGTTTTAACAAATGAATAATTTTTGAAAATTTTATTTGTATTTTAACTGAACATTTTAATTGGAAAAATTCTCACTGGCAGGATTATTTTCTATTTTCCATATTAAATGTTTGTAGCAGCCTCCTAGTTATGTGAGGGACCAATAAGCCTGACAGCAGCAACATGCTACTTATTCATAACGAAGCCTCTGTTGTTCGTTTCAAGTGAACATCAGATGACAGCTAAAATGCTGTCATTGCCATCCATGTTTATTTGATTAACTCTTTGGATTTATAACAATCGTGTGGCTCTATTTCACCTAAGAATATCAGGTTATATTTTTATGATTTGAAAAGGTTTTTTTCCATGCTTTCTCTCTTTCCACTTTCACAATGATCCCATGAACTGGGAAAATGGTGTTATTACTAAGGCTCTAAGTGACTTGCCCTAGCAGGTGCTGATGGAGGCTGTCCACTGCTTCTTCACTCACTGGCCCTTGGCCTCCAAAGGAAAACTGTGGACTCTGATTGAAAATGAGATGGTTGTGCACCTGCAGGAGTCTTTCCTGAATATTTATAGTCACAGATGTGGAATATTAGAGCAAGCTACCTCACATCAACTGATTTGTCCCTTTGAATAGCAGGTGAGAAAAGAAGACAACAGAAGTGAAGGGACTTGTCCTAGACACAGTCTCTTACATCATGGAGACAGCAATGAGAATAGCTGTTACCTCTTATCTGCCTATAAAGAATAAGGATGGGGGTGGATTTGTAATAAAAGTGACATAGAAATTTTGTTTGTTCTTCTCACACTAAAGAACATCTGATAGCTAAGGTGAATAAAATAATAAGACAGTTTTTAGAACCTCCATTCTTGCAGACTTCTACATTTTAAACATACTCATTGTCAGTCTCTGCTCCCACTTCCCCACCCTCCCTCTCCCTGTCCTGTAAATGTCCCAGTGATAGTTGAAAGGATTCACATCCTCTTTTTTTTTTTTTTAGGTGAGAGGAGGGAAGATAGTGATGAAGACTCCTACATGTGCCCCAACTGGGATCCACCCAGCAACCTCATCTGGGGCCGATTGTCAAGTACTGAGCTATTTTTAGCACCTGAGAATGACACACTGAGACCAACTGAGCTATCCTCAGTGCCTTGAACCATGCTCAAACCAATCAGGCCACTGGCTGCAGAAGGAGAACAGGGAGAGAAAGGGGGGGGAGAGAGAAGCAGATAGTCACTTCCCTGTGTGCCCTGCTTAGGAATTGAATTCGGGACATTCCTGTGCTGGGCCACCTCTATCCACTGAGCAACAGGCCAGGGCCAGAATCCACATCTTAAAGTAGCTCCAATTTACTCTCCTCTTACCTTCCTATCTGTTTTCTTCGAACCACACAAGCTCCATCCCTGTCTTTAGTTATTCCCCCCCCCCCAAAAAAAAACCTACATCTCAAAAAATTTACTGTTGTTCTCTTCAACCAGAGGCAGTCAGCATAGATTTTTGCAACAATGCTACCAGCAGGGATCTGAAGCTATCTTCAGGTCAGCACTTCTCAGTTACTGTATTTCCTCCAAAGCTTAGTGATTCACCAGTGGTCAGTTGTGTGGCGTGTCTTCAGCAATTTGAATAACAGTGTAGAAACATTGGCATACTCTGTTAAAACTAACTTGGATCACATGCAAAATTATTTCCAGAACATTGCAACTATTTTTTCTTGCATTTTAATATGCTTTCTTAAATGGGAGATAAAAGAATGGTGTACACCTAGAGGTAAATCATGTTTACCCCTTTGCAGGGAGCCTGTGTGACTGATATTTGAGCCACATACAGTAGTGACGAAAAAGGTAGATAATCATTCCTTACACATCAAATTTTCTCTCATGAAATCCAAAAGGTATTTGTTTGTTTGTTGTTTGTTTTGGGGGGTGTAATAATATTTGGCACCAAATATTAAACATTTACTATATGCCAAAGCTTTACCACAGCGATGCCAGCTGGGTCTTACAGAATCCAACTTGTAATTGAGAAAACTGAGGCTCAGTGACATTCAGGGGCTTGTATTATATCACATGGCTAAGAAGCAGTGGAACTGGGAATCAACCAGGATCATCTCACACCAAAGCTTAAGATCACTTTACAAGAATAATGACTCATGGTATCGAGATACATTGTGTAAATCCTTAGGGATATCCACAACGATATCCAATTCATTCCAAACAAAGACCAGCACAGAGATCAGCTAAGCCAGGAATCTAAGGTGAAATGCTGAAGGAAAGAACAGAGGAAAGGAGAGGAGGGAAAAGAGGGAGGGAGAGAGAGAAGGAGGAGAAGGGGAAAAGGGAGGGGATGGAAGGGATTCAGAAGACCAACAATTTCTCCCCACCCTCTCCCACTCCACCCTGGGTGCATTTTAAGTTCACAACAACTCCATGGTGGCAGCAATTAAGTTCTCACAAATGAGGCAGGAGTCTCCATTTCTGGTAAGTGCATAGGTGGGAGCCAACCTAATAGTCCAATTTCCCCCTTCCACTTTATCAGATGTACCATGCTGTGCACATCACAGTTCTTCAGGACAAATGCATCTGAAAAGAAAAATTAGTCTTGAAAATTGAAACTTGCAAATGTTTGTATTTTAGCAAACATCAATCACTGTTTGCTGGGTGATTAGAGTTAGTCTGATTCATTATGCAATTCTGAGCCTGAGAAAGTTATTTTGAATAGAAAAAAAAAAATGATTTGTCCCAAATCTTGGACTCCATGCAGTTTCCAAAAATACAATTTAAGCCATTTTCCATCATGTGGTTCTAATTTTGCTTTCTACTCCCCTGCATCCAACTAGGTTACAACCTTCTAACCGTAAGAAAAATTGCCCTAGGCCTTACCTTAATTCTTCCATTTTAAGATAATTCCAGATGACAACACATATTTGTTCCTGAGTCTCCTGTACCATTCTCCTCTCTCTTGTTCAATGCTAAACTGAATTTTTTATTTCAAGTTTCTCTTTAAACTTGTATCACTCTTCATCAATGGTCAAGGGCAACATTTACTCTCCTATAAAAGATCCTTCTACATTCTAAAAAGTCTCAAGGTGAGTATTTTTTTGTCATGATTGTCAAATTTTTTCCTGAGACCTGTTTTAAAGTAATATAATGGAGTGAATCAAGTTAAATCCTTATTGTTCTCCATACCACACTATTTTAAATGCTATTGGATGTATCTTTTGATTATGCTTAATGACCCATATTTGTGCCAACAATAATAACAGTATTCATTTTGCACTTATACATGCCAGGACATATACTATGTGTTTCAAATGAATTATCTTATTCAAGCTTCAAAATAGTTTATTCTATTTTTCAGATTCTCTAGCTAAAATTCCAATATAAGAGATTCCTGGGTCATTAAATGTGGTCAATTTGCAAACTCAGTATACAACTGCATCCACAACGATTATATTAATTTACACTCCCACCAGAAAAGCATGAAAATTTCTTTTACTCCACACACCTGTCAGCATTGGGGTAGTCTGATTATAATTCTTATTTCAAAATTTTTCTGATTTGACAAAAGAAACATGACCCTCACTGTTCTGTTAATTTGCATACTGATAAGTGTGTTAGCCTATTTTATTTTCTGATCACTGGGGAACAATTTTTTTTTCATTTTCTGTTGCATGAGGTTTTAGAACTGTTTCTATATATTTCTGCATCGCTGATTCCAAATCTGATATCCATTTTTTGGTGCATGCTCTAGTTTTTGTGCCATTTTAATTTTTTTGGTATAGTTAATGGCATGCATTGGTTTTTTAATTGGAGTTAAATGGCAACGACTCTTGGATTGAACATAACCACAAAGCAATTAATGTTTTACAAACATCACTTTTACATAATTGTAGTTTGTTTTTAAGTGTAAAAAATTATTATCTGATAAAAACACCCTCTTATTTTGTTTTAAGATTGAATCATGGCTTCTTCGAGTAGGTGTAAATGTAAGAATAGTCCTGACACCTTTTGTTATATATGTGGCTGTTACACACTTCAACATCAAAGGTGCAATATTTCATCATTTGTGACACATGCATATATTGCCTATTTTCAGTAGTTCCAATTGGTTACTCAATTCATCTGTGAGAAGATTATAATGACATAAAAATTATCCTCAACTTTCTGAAGTATGAGGAGCATAACTGGATCATTTGTATGGATCTTAAAATGGTAAATTTCCTGCTAAGACAACAGAGAGGTTTCATGAAGTATCCTTGCTTTCTGTGTTTGAGGGTCAGCCGAGCTCAGGAGAAACACTGGACACAGAAATTGAATTTCAAGCTCAATTTCATAACACATGAAGCAATAAACTTCATCGTCTTCTTCCCAACTAGACTCCAGACACTTTCAGTGCAGGCCAGTGTCTACATATTGACATCACCATTTTTATTTGACTCATAGTATATGCCAGTCATTGTCTGCTAAATGAATGAATTAATAATGAGAGTTGATGGATAGGGCACTGAAACATAGGGGCATCGTTTTATGCACCAATACATACAGTTTTTGTTTCTAATACATGATGTGAAAAACTAAGTGACTTTCAAATCCTTCTACTACTTGAAACCACAGAAGGAGTGGCCGAAACGTGAAGCTCTGGAAGTAAGGATGTAAAATATTGTGACTGAATCTGTAGTTAATCGAGACAGGATCATTTTTCCCCCACTTCACATCAAACTTGGCTTAATGAAGCAGTTTGTTCAGGCTTTGAAAAGAGAAAGTGAATGCTTTCAACATATTATTTCTGCTTTTCCTGCCTTGTCTTTCAAGAAGGTAAAAGTAGGTGTATTCAATGGACCTCAAATTCGAGCCCTCATACGTAACGAAGAATTTGCCAGGAAGATAAATAAGGAGGAGAGAGCAGCATGGCAGTCTTTTGTGGCAGTTACAAATAACTTCCTTGGCAACAAAAAAGCAGAAAACTATGAACTTCTGGTTCAAAGGATGCTATTGGCTTTCCGCGACATTGTATGTAACATGAGTGTTAAGATTCACTGCCTGAACAATCACCTTGATAAGTTTCCCAAAAACCTTGGAGCTGATAGTGATGAGCAGACTACTGCTGGAGAATCAAATGAGATTGTCCTCAACAAGTACACAAATGCAAGAGGTACAAACGCAAATATTTGCCTGAATAGAATTTAAATAGGTTTTGTGCAAATTTTATGATTAAAATAAGTGTTTTAATATGTTCTATTTTGAAATTGTAGACAAATTCTGATGTAATCATATATTTTAGTGTATTAGTGTATTTGCTGCATTATATAAATTATTATATTTTCACAAAGATGATGCCCAAGAAGACATTCTACTTCATTATGTTAAACTAAATGTTGAAAATTTTACAATAAGATGAAAACCTAAAATCTTGAATTGCAAAAAACTGTAGCTTACAGAGAAAAGTTAATGTCAGAGTTGAGATCAGCACACTCGAATTAGGTAAAAACAAGTGTTTTTGTGGATGCAACACAAATTTTGTTCCCCAGTGTTATCTATTAATGTCACACTCTGTTATCTAAGAGGATCTTCTTAGTACTGTTGTTCCCAATTTGAATGAACTCTTTAAATACTGAAACCATTAACCTTTGTCACATTATACATAGTTGTCCCATTTTAACTTGCTTCTTTATTTTCGTCCTTTTTTATTTTGAACCTGCAGCTTTCTCAAGTTCAAATAACTAAATGTATTGATCTTAGTCCTTAGCAATTCTTCTATTCTAATGCCATCTTAATGAGACACAGCTTGTTCCTGTCAATCTCCTATTCCTTTGACCTCAAGTGCCACATTCCTCAGCAAAACAAACAAAACCTTTCTTGAGTTCTTATCTCTTGCACAGGTCTTCCCTCACTTTGACCTCCAGCCCTGCGTTGTGCTCTTGCCAGAACCCCTCTGTAAAAGCATCATGCCCTCTTTCCCTCATCTCCTGTCCAGTTCTTTGCTCTAGTCCTTTCCCTCTTCCCAATCCCCATCACCCCCCTTCACCTGCTTAATTTCTCCTTGTAACTCCAAGGCTGCAATCACATGCTGTCTTCCAGTTTTCCCTCCCTATGCCATGCACCCTATACACACCAGATGCTTGTTTCCCGTGTCCATAGCTTTTCAAGCTCAATTTCATAACACAAAGCACTAAACTTCATTGTCTCCTTCCCAACTAGTCTCCAGACACTTTCAGTGCAGGCCAGTGTCTACGTATTGACATCACCATTTTTATTTGACTCATAGTATCCATATTATGCCAGTCATTGTCTGCTAAATGAATGAATTAATGATGAGAGTTGGTGGGGAAGGCACTGAAACATAGGGGCATATTTTTATGCACCAATACATACAATTTTTGTTTCTAATACATGATGTGAAAAACTAAATGACTTTCAAATCCTTCTACTACTTGAAACCATTCCCAGGGGAGTACCAAACAAAAGGGTAATGTCATGTCAGGAAGAACAAACATCTCTGAAACCACAGTACATCTGACTAGATGATATAACATCTACTTGAAGTATCAGTAGAAAATAATTTATTATAGCCTTTGGAAATATGTAAACTTTTTCTATCTCATAATTCTCTATTTTAAATAACCTCAAGAATGCATAGTAAGTGAGACTTAATGTTATATCAAGGCAGAACCAAGAGATAACACCATAATAGTGACTTTTGAAGAAAAAAGGAAAAGAAAAGAAACAATAATAAGAGAAATCTGAGGATGTTGCAATGAAATGTCAAGTAAAAAGTTATTTTAAAGGGAATTATAACAGGTAGAAATATGGTTTAATTTCATTCCAAACATAACCCTTTTCAGAGTGAAGACCACTAATGAGAATAATGAGCCTTCCCATTGGCTGCCAAGTACAGCCATCACTAGTCTTAATTGTTTTCAGTCAGCCTCCAAAACAAAAAATCAAGCTCCAAAAATATGCTGCCTACAAAAGACTCACATTAGCTTTAAGGACACATATAGAATGAAAATGAAGAGATGGAAAAATACATTCCATACAAATGGTAAACAACAGAGATGGAGTGGCTATGCTCATGTCAGACAAAATAGATTTAAAGTCAAAGACGTGGACAGAGACAAAAGTCATGATGTAATGATAAAGAGGCCAATTTGTCAGGAAAGTATAACAATTGTAAATACATATGTGCCCAACATCCGAACGCTTGAGTATAAAGCAGAAATTAACAGAACTGAAGGGAGAAATAGCCAGAATTCTAATAACAGTAGGGGGTTTTAATCAGAAAATCAATAAGACAAGAATTTGAATAACACTACAGACCTAACAGACAATAGACGCACATTCGTTCCAAAAACAGCAGAAAACACATTCTTCTCAAGCACACATGGGACTTTCTCCAGGTCAGACAATGTGTTGGGTCACAAAAAAGTCTCAACAAATTCAAGACTGAAATCATATCAGGTGTCTTTTCTGACCACAATTGTATGAAACTAGAGATCAGTAACAGGAGGAAATTGAAAGCTTACAATATGTGGATATTAAATAACATACTCCTGAACAACCAATGAGTCTAAAAAGAAATCAAAAGGGAAATCAAAAGGTACATTGAGACAAATAAAAATGAATACCCAACATTCTAAAATTTAAGGAATGCATCAAAAGCAGTCCTGAGAGAGATATTTATAGCAATCAACAGCTACATTAAAAAAAGAAAAAACTAAAAAAGAAACTAAGCCCAACATTAGCAGAAAAAAGAAAATAATACAAATTAAAGCATATATATATGCTATATATATATAAATTAGAGACAAGAAAAAATAGGAAAAACTAATAGGTGATTTTTTAAAGAAATACACAATTGACAAACCTTAAGATAGAAGAGCTAAATAAATAAAATTATGAATAAAAAAGGAGACATTACAACTAATACCACAGGAATATAAAAGACAATAAGAGATTACTATGAACAATTTATAAAGCATTTCACAGTTTATAAAGCACTTTTCTAATATATGTATTCTCATATATTTCTCAGAATCACATTCTAAAGTAGAATCTGGTTCCTATTTCATAGATAAAGGAACAGATACTGATCCTGATGAGTATGTATTCATTTTCTTACTAGGGGCAGAGACTGAATATTCCTGAATGTTCCTTGGTTCACCGTAGCTTTGATGGAACCCCTCAAGGTTTATGTAGCAACACATATAGCAGCCAGGCTAGAGGCTACTCTTATTTGAGTAAGTTCTGGCCACTGGGTTGTGAGTGGAATTGAACTGTACCAACTTCTGGGTCACATCACTGAAGTCCATTTCCTTCCATTTACTCTCTGTCTTTGTGCCAGGAGATGCTGCGGTGTCAGATTCACTCCTTGGAGGAGTACAGCACCCCAAAGGATGAAGGGCTAATGAGACCCAAAGAGTGTGGCTGTGAGGAACTTCTGGAGCTACGCCGCCCTGACTGTACCATTATGTCCTTCCTTCCTTCCTTCCTTCCTTCCTTCCTTCCTTCCTTCCTTCCTTCCTTCCTTCCTTCCTTCCTTCCTTCCTTCCTTTTTTTTTTCCTCTGTCAGTGGGGCCAGGTGTGTCTGTAGCCCTCCAGCAAAGGGCACAGCTTCTGCCACAGGTCACTCAGACCATGTCATTAGGGTTGGACATGATGAGAGAAAGACTAGGTTCTGATATGTCCTTGCTCTCACTCACATCTCCCACTTCCTTCCCCACAGCCAGCCTGGCTGCCCCATGACAACATCAGGACCAATGCCAGACTAGAGAGCCCTGGGATAGATGTTTCCATTAGGTCCCATAATTACCCAAGACCTCATTCCTCTAATAAAGCCTTTATTCTATTCACTGATCCGGCTTCTGCCTTTCTGACTGAACCCTGACAACAGTCAACATTTCCTCAATCGTCCCTTTCACATTTCCATATCCAGTAGCTGGACATAAATGTGCCTCTGTATTTTCCACTTCATCGTTCTCTTTCTTTACTGAAAGCCAAAGGTTAAAATTCAAAGGCAATCATGTTATTTCAATTAAAATGTTAAATTTGTCCCAAACTCTAAAAGTTTTATTCCATAATGTTCTTTTTTAAAAATTTTATTGAATTTATTGGAATGACATTGGTTAATAAAATTATACAGGTTGCAGGTGTACAGCACATAATCTGTATAGTGTACTGTGTGTTCACCACCCCCAGTCAAGTCTCCTATCACCATCTCTTCCCTTTTACCTCTCTCTTCTACCTCCCTCCACCTCCCCATTTCCCTTTGGTAATCACCTTACTGATGTCTGTGTCCATGAGTTTTCTTAGTCCCTTCACCTTTTTCACCCAGTCCCCTACCCCTTCCCTCTGATAGCTGTCAGTCTACTCTCATAAAGTTCTTTTTCAAAAAAAGCACACACACACACATACACACATGGAAACTCCTTTGAAAATCTCAGGCTCTACCAACTGAGTCAGTTTCTCCTGCACTGTTTCACAATTACATGTAAATTGTATTCATATAAAATTAATTCATACCATATGTATGCCCTAATTGCGTGATGATCAGGATAGTGTCACGGTCATGAGCACAGAGAGTAGAGCCAAAGAGTCTGGCATTAATCCCGTTCCTCCTCATACTTGCTGTGAGTCTTAGATGTCACTTAATTCACCACCCCTCATCTCTTCACCTGTAAAATGAAACTAAGAAGAGTCTTTAAATCATAACTTCCTGTGACAACTTAAAAAAAATTAATGTATGCAAAGTTCTTACAACAATTTTCTGGCAAAGAGGAACGGTCTCATAGGCATTAGTCATTACTATAATGTCACAAGTTCAAATGAGGCAGCAGTGAGCAAAAATTATTGTAGCTCTTTCTAGCTGATGCATGGCATTTATCACACCCTCTCCACTGGTTTTCTGTCTCCCACACAAATGGTCAGTGGTCACAACATTCATCCTAATGTGCCCTGTTTGTGCTAAGAATTCCTGTGACGTACTCTAATATCTTCTACTCTTTCCTATTTGACTTTATTAACATGCTGGCCATATAACTCTTCCTCTAAGGGATCTTGAATTATTCTTGAGAGTCTGAAACAATTACGATGGAAATTCTGGGGAGAGTTACAATGAATTGCCCAAATTAATTAGTTTCTTCCTTGGGAACTAGGATAAGCCTCCCCAACCGCATGCTGCTACACAGCAGAAGTGGAGCAGGATAAACCATGAACATACCTCTCCAAAATCCACTGACATATGTATATTATTACATTCCTGTGAGTAAATAAGCCTTGGACCTTAACATTGTTCAACTCCCATAATGTGAGTAATGACATATTTTAATAAAATCTCCTATGATTTTGCCAATCTCTGCCAAAATGCTGCCAATAGTCAACTCAATTGACTGCATGACCCACTAGTAAGATATAATTTGCAGTTTAAAGAACCTGTACTGTAGCCCTGAACTGTTGGCTCAGTGGTAGACAATTGGCCCAGCATGTGGAAGTCCTAGGTTTGATTCTCAGCCAGGGCACACAGGAGAAGTGCCCATCTGTTTCTCTACCCTTTCCCCTTCTCCTTTCTCTCTATCTCTCTCTTCCACTCCCACAGCCAAGGCTCCATTGGAGCAAGGTTGGCCTGGGCACTGAGGATGGCTCCATGGCCTCTGCCTCAGGTGCTAGAATGGCTCTGGTTGCAATGGGGCAATGCCCCAGATGGGCAGAGCATCACCCCCTAGTGGGTTTTCCAGGTAGATCCTGGTCGCGTGCATGTGGGAGTCTGTCTCTCTGCCTCCCGGCTTCTCACTTCAGAAACATACAAAAAATATAAAAAAAAATACACCCTGTACTGCCTACAATTGCTGAGGAATCATCATTCAATGCCTGCTCCAGAATTAGCCTTAGCAAAAATACGAAAAAAATTAAATGACAAAGAAGCCAGGAGCATGTTCCAGTGCCTTCATCTGTCCCTTCCTGACCTGTACCCACTGTAACGTCCCCATCGGTGCCTGGTGGTTCTAATTTTTTTTTTCTTTCCTCCCTTTCCAAACATTGTTTTATATATAGCATTTAACATCAAAGACTAGTCAGAGAATGGAACTGGAGCCTCTGCTTTGCCTCTTATTAGTTCCTGACCTTGAATAACACTATTTACATCTTTGACTCTTAGTTTTCCTACCTGTAAAAGCAGATATAATATGATTAACTAATTCATAACATCAAGGTGAGGGTGAAATAAAATATGAAGTACCTATAACATGGTAAAGTAGTCAATGCACATGAACCATAGTTGTTATAAAAACTGACTTGCAGAATAAGATAAACTAATTGCTCATTATTATAGATGACCATTGAATATTTTTACTTCCAGGATATTGGAGGTCTAAAACTAAAGCAAAGAATTTCTAATTATAGATTTCCAAAGATTAGTCAATCAGTAAAGAAAAAATTGCACAACCAAAGAGAGCTTTCCACATGTCCTAAAGTCACATAACAGACAGCTATATATTTGGTTGATTCTGTTATTGCCAAAAAGAAAAAAATACATATTTTTCCTAAAGAACACTAGCAAAATCTCTCTTCACCTCTGAATCATTTCAGAGTTAAACCAAGGAATAATTTATCTATCTTTCTTCTTTAAGACTAATATTTTAGAAAAGCAAGTCTTGGAAAATGATTACACATTGAACCCTTTTGGAAAACAAGTAAGTCAAGGAGTAAATTTGCGTAATGAAAACTGTTTTTAGAATAATTAACAATCTGCAATGACATCCCCCAACCCTTTCCCAATTAATCTTCCAATTTGCCACATGCTATTTTATAGGTTCGTTAAAATCTATTTTTGCATTCACATTACATATTTACAGCCAGGAGATCAGAGCCCTAAAACAGAAATCACATTAAATGCTGCAGACAGAATGTGGAAAGGCTGTAAAATTACCCATCCATAGTTATGGAGCTGTTATTAACCCTATGGCAACAGGCCAATTTAGAGAAGTTATTTAAAGTTGTCATTCAGAGAGCATTAGCACTCCATTGTGGTCCCATAGTTTCCACATCAATTACATTTGATTTTTAAGTTTTGGCTTCTGTAACGCCCAAATGTAATGCCAGTGGCCGAGGCCAGGCAGGTCCACATTGAATTCAGGCAGAAATTAAAAAAACTGCAAAGCCAGAAAAGTGTTGGGCCATTTTGTTTAATAAAGTCTCAGAATGGCAGACAAGCACACAGGCAGGGGAAACTGCCTCTTAGGCAAACAAACAGCAAAACAGCCCCTCACGGTGGTGGGCAGGCAATTTGTGCATCCACAATCCCCCATCTATCTCTCTCAAGCACAAGCACCCATAGCCTGATATAAGCTATGCACAAGTGCCTCCTTCACGTGCTCACGCACTAATCAAGCAAAGTGCTTGCAGCTGGTACACCAGCGAGCAAGCCTAACACAGCTGCCCACATTCTACCCCTTTAGGGTTGCTCCCTTTACAATGACGGGAAACAGACTACAGCAACAGCAAAAGTTACACAATAATTGCAAAGGTGCCCTTCACAATATCTCCCTGAGCACTTTGCCCAGGGTGTCACCAGGAGGCCCGCCTCTAACTCCCTACTCCATGGTAGGAGGGCCTGTATAGTCCAGGGCTGTGTCCAGGGAAATGTAAAGTGTCCTTGGTGCATCTCTGCAAATGAATGAGAACCTGTGCAAGAGGGCCTCCACAGGTGCCACAGCATCCCCATCAGGGTCTCTCATAGTACTGTCCACAAGCGATGTGTCCATCCATCGAGGAAGCCAGTGCCCCCCTCTGGTCACAGTCCAAGAGTCAGTCCATGATAGACAGCCCAGCTATCTGTGCAAATCACCAAGGTAAAGGTCCATTACAGGCAACTAGACATACAGCTCTTTGTTAATGGAGCTCAGCACCTTTCCATAGTGTGCTGTCCGTTGCCACAAGCCCCATCCAGAACCCTCAGCAAGCTCACAGGGCCTGGTGGAATCAAACACATTCAAGGTCTGTGTCGCCTTAACAGTTCTGTTAGCTGCTGCTGCTGTAATAAAAAAAGCACCTATTACCTACTGATACCAACACCTGCTGCACATTAGAAGGGGCCCAGGGGATTGCCAATTTCACATGGGGCCTCTGGCCCGACTCATCCCTGTTGGATGGATCCCTCACCTTTTCTCCTATTCAAACTGTGACAATGGATCTTGGGGATCCTGTAACCTGAATGCCAGCCATTTTCCTGGAAGATGCCAGGGCCACCTGCTTCCCCCACTTTTTCAACAGCTGGAAATTCTGTTCTGACTCAAGCTGCCATAAAAGTTCCAACAAGATATTATTAGGCTTGCCATCTAATTTCTCTCTATTTGCCCCAGCTGCAATCAAATCTACCCACATCTGTGTTTGAGTAACTTCCACAGGCCCATTTCTCTTGTTAGTGGGGGGGGGGGGGCACGGCCAACAGCCCTCATAGCCTTATAGTCCATCTCTGTTCCAGACACTATGATGCCATCCACTCCCTATGTCCCACAGCTGCACCAAGCAGGCTGCCAGGGGCTCAGTGGGTTTCTGCCTGAATTTGATCCCCAACTCCATCTGCTCTGCACAGCTGTAGGGCTGAACCACAGAATGCTCCACTACCTGGGGAGGAGGCTATGGTTGCCCCTAAGGGACTCTTGGCTGCTGGGTCTTTAACTTCTTGGCAACCACAGGCCAGGCTCTGAGTCTGCAGATGGCAGTTGCAGCCCAAGCCTCCCCCTTAGAAGAAGAGGAGTCAGAAATTCCTGCTCCAGCCAACTCAGAGCTGCTCCACCAGCAGGAATGCAGCTCCATGTTCTGTGCCCACTTCGGCTGCCGTGGCTGCCAGCAATCAGCCTGAAGCTGACTTTCAAGCTCCTGAACCTGCAGTTGTTGCAATAGCCATCGCTGCCAACGTTCACCTTCCAGGGCAAACTGCAACTTGTGAATCCATAACTCTTTGTCCAGAGACTGCTCCAGTTCCATACGCTGTTGGTGCTCAGCCTGCACCTCACACTGCAGCTCTCGAACCCAGTCAGCCTCCTTCTCCAGTGCTCACTCCAGTTCACACCATGGTTGGCGCTCAGTATGCAGCTCATCCTGGAGCTTTTGACCTTGCTCAGCTTCTCACACAGAGGTCTTAGTTTCTTCTCACAGGATTGTAAAAAACACCCAGCCCATGGTCCCAACCAGGAGAGCCACTAGGAATAGCCACTCCTCTATTCCACTCCTTAAGGGTGTCAGCAGCTCCATACCATTCTGCTCTGAATCCTCCTCATAACGCCAGATGTAATGCCAATGGCCAAGGCCAGACAGATCCACATTGGATTTGGGCAGACAGTAGAAAAACTGCGGAGCCGGAAAGAGTTGGGCCATTCCTTTTAATAAAGTCGCACAACAACAGACAAGCACACAGGCAGGGGAAACCACCTCTCAGGCAAACAAACCACAAATGACCCCTCACAGTGGTGGGCAGGCAATCCGCACATCAGCAATCCCCCTGAACACAAGCACCCATAGCCTTATATAGGCCACACACACATGGTACAGCCACACACTCACACACTAATCAGACAAGGTGCTTGCAGCTGCTAATCCCGTGAGCAAGCCTAACACAGCTTCCCCACACCCAACATTTGACCATTAGGAGCATGGTCTTTGGCAGTTCGTTGACACTAAATAGAAATTATATGCTATATTTTGACAATACACGCATAGGGGTAGAATTACGTTGTGTTTCATTTTACATTGTTCCTGAATACTCAGGTTCCCAAACACTGCTTTCAACAGCCTCAGTTGACACCCATGAGCTTGATTAGAGGCTAAAATGAGCGACTTTCTGCTTGGAGATAGGGCAGGATGGGTGAAGAAGAAAACACTCAATGCTTTCCAGAGACAAAAAGAGAACGAGTTGAGCTCTAATCCTTTGGGATCTCCTTTCTCTTGCTATTGTGGAGCAGCAGTGTCTGATGAATGGAGTGAATTCCCGTAAGCTAATCAGCTATGGATTCACCCTTACCTTCCAAGTTGCTGTTGTGATATACCATTCTTTAAACTGACACTTCAGAATCTAATCATGATGCTGAAACACAATGGTTAAGGGAAACACACCTCATGACCAGGATAAAGTGGGAGCATGAAGGGAATCAAAATGTAACTTTGCCATTCTACCTAATTATATGAACCTTCTTGTATAATTGATTCATTCTGTTTTGAGATGAGCTTAGTTTGTGCTAGAAACAAACACAAAAAAATCCATCTGTTACACTGAGATACTGTTCCTTCCTATAGGCTTATTAAAAAATTATTCAGTCTTTCTTAATGAATTAAAATTAAGTTGAAGTGAACAGCAAAAGGGAACAAATGCAAACCCATAAGGAGGCAATTACTATGAAAGAATTCACACCAATAGTAACAATTCTTAAAAATGCTTTTATAATCTGCCATGTCTTCAGAGCAACACTCATCAGAGGACAGCACAGGGTTTTAAAGTTCAAAACCATAATTAAATCATATATTATTTAACATATACACAGTGGTCATAAAACTTTATTTTTTAAAAAAGCAAGGGAACAATACACACTTATTTATAATGAAATAGAAATTTAAATAGAGATGACATAGGGGATAGGCAGGGATATGTGACAAAGGAAGGACACAAAGATGGTGACCTAGGTTAGGGCTCACAAACTAGAGCCTGCCGACCAAATCCCCCTGCACCGGGGGGCAGGGTGGGGTACACGGGATGGCACACAGCTATGCCTGTTTATTCACTGTTCTCAGTGGATGTCACAACTGTAGCAGCAGACTTGAGAACTTACAAAAGATACCACAAGGCCTGTGAATCCTAAAGTATTTACTCTCTAGGTCTTTACAGAAAACACTTGCTGACCCCTGATTTAGCCTGTAAAAGTAATTAATTATTATTTATATGTAATTAATTATTATATATTTATATGCAGAATAATAGGATTTACTAATCCCTCCCTTCTCTACAGCTTCACTTTGCCCCTAATGTGAGAATAAATTTGTTTTGTTTCTTTTTATTTTGTTTTGTTTTAATGAAACTGTTCAACCCTGGCTCAGTTAGTTAGAGAGTCTTCCCGATACAAAAGTGTTGCCAGTTCAATTCCTGGTCGGGGCACATACATAAACAGATTGATGTTTCTGTCTGTCTGTCTCTCTCTCTCTCCCTTTTTGTCTGTCTAAAATCAATAAATAAAATTAAAAAAAAAGAAATTGCTCAGTCGGCACAAAATTACATATAAAAGCAGTGAAAAGAGGGGCAATTGATATTCAAGAGGTCAAGCTGTGTTTGTTTCAGGGTCCTCCACTCACAAGAAAGTGAGAGTTCAACATACTCTTTTCAGCATGGGACCAAGAAAGGATTCTCAGCTTCGGCTACCACAGAATATTAGTATAGTTTTTCAGTCACCCACTGAGGCTGACTGCTTACTTGTAAACTGAAAGAGAACTTGATGGAAATGGACTTGAAGGAACAGAACTCGAAAGAATGATTTTAGATCATCTTCTAGATTCCAACAAACTGCTTGACTGGATACCAGTTAAAGTACAGTGGTCCTTTCAGTGGATTTTACTGTCCTCACAGACTCTTCCAGAGGCGCAAGTCGTAACAGCGAGGTTATATATACACCAGTGGTTCTTAACCAGCCCCCTTGCATGGGCTATCTGGCAACATCTGGGGACATTTTCAGTTGCCACTACCAAGGCATTTAGTGAGCAGAGGTCAGGGATGCTATGAACACCCCCAACATGCACAAGGGCAGCCCAACACAACAAAGCCCGAATGTCAACAGAGCCCAGGTTAAGGGAACCTGACATAGACTATTGGGTTGGGTCTGTTGACAATTAGAGTCAAGATTCTGAGGATGAGGCCAATTCCATGGTATCACCCTTACAAAATTCCCTTTGGACTTGGTCCACACGAAACATACACACATCCTACACACGCTAAACATACACAGTCTATGTAATGAGAGAACTTTAGGTGAACTTGGGTATACATTTTTTTCAAGTCAATAATATTGTTCAGTCTGAGTTACCCATCCAATCGGCCTCAGTCCTTCTGCACACTGGAGAGAGCACGCAGATATAATTTTTTTTAATTATGTATATGATGGCTCACACTTTATTATTTCATATAGATAATTGGCCATATTCCAACAATGGAAATTGCCCAAGGACACTTGCCTGAGGTTTCTTATGTGTCACGCAGCTCTGATTAGGGCTTGAACATCTGCACATGCCTTGATCCACGTCCACTTGATATTACTAGGCACTCTGAAAAGAGGGATCTGGAAAATCACAAGCCATGAGATTAAACAGTCTGATTGTCACTGCCAGGAGAAAAAAAAATGGCTTTAGCAAATATTTCAGATATATCCCAAAAAGGTGATGAACATGTTCATCAAAAGAATCTGTTTTCTAAACAATATTCTATATGTAACAATCCCCTTTTTAATTTTAGTGAATTAATGAATTTCTCTAATCTTCATCAGAAAATATAGGACAGCTTTGCTGTTCATTGTCTTATTAGTAGTCTCAGGAAAATGGGGTCTCTAAACAAGCAAAACTAGTAAATGTTAATAGACAATATTAAAACTTTTTTTTTTGGTCACAGAGAGAGAGACAGACAGATAGGGACAGACAGACAGGAAGGGAGAGAGATGAAAAGCATCAATTCTTCATTGCGGCAGCTTAGTTGTTCATTGATTGCTTTCCCACATGTGCCTTGGGGGGGGGGGCTACAGACCGAGTGACCCCTTGCTCAAGCCAGCAATCTTGGGCTCAAGCTGGTGAGCCTTGCTCAAACCAGATGAGCCCGCGCTCAAGCTGGTGAGCTCAGAACCTCGAACCTGGGTCTTCTGCGTCCCAGTCCAACACCCTATCCACTGTGCTACCGCCTGGTCAGGCGACAATATTGAAACTTTTAAAATGCATTCTCTGATGTTCATAATCACAGTTAGCATGTCTATCATTATTTATGTATAGATGTTGTTAGTAAAGATCTAGTAGAAACACAAAGAAATTAAAATAGTGTCTCCACAAATGAATTAGAGCCTTATTCTGTGAGGTCTACTTTAAATAATAAAATGATCAGGGTTTACAATTTGCTTGATACTGTAAAGTTCATCAGTGAAATATGAGACATGTTCAGATCAATCCTATTAGTATAACTACCATGGCCCTGTCCAGGTTTAACACAGACAAAATTATGAAGCAGACAGAGGTATCTCATTCTACCCAATATATTTAGAGGTTTAGCTAACTCTACCCTTTTGGTCCAGGTTGTTCGTGTTTCCAACAGTGCAATTATCTTAAAAACATCATGTGGGCCACTCTATTGAACAAAGACTGCAGCCACAAATCTAGCCAGAATAATCCTCCTGAGCCTCAAACTGCCTGTGAGGCTATGTACAGCCATGCCCTGGAGAGTCCTATTGTTTAAACGCAATGATTTGCTTGGCATGCTCATAAATTCTTTAAAAACACATTTTTCTGCTTGAGGTTCCATATAAACCTTACAATTTATGGGTAGTAAAATATTCTAAGTGTGAAAAGTTAATAAGTATATTGTAATTCTTAGAGCAAGCACTTAGAAAGTAATGCCAAAAGGTTACCAAAATGCCAACAACTAAATTAAAAAATGAAATATTAAATAATCAAAAGATGGCAAAAAGGAAAAACAGAGAAACTCAATGCAGAGGTGGCAAATAGAAAGCAAATAATACGTAAGACACGATATCAATAATTACATTAAATGTTAATGGCTACACATGGCAATTGACAAAATTAAGTTGTCAAACTGGCTATTCTTTAAAAAGAAGCAAATCCAAACTATATGCTGGCTATTGCAGAGGTGCACTTTAAAAATAAAGGACAGACAGGTTGAATGTAAATAGATAGAGACATAGAGGCATGCTAAAGAGACTGGCGTAATAATATCAGACAAAATAGGCTTCAAGACAAAGTGTAACCTGTCTATGACCGACCTGAGTGATAATGAAAATACAACTTATAAAATATGTGGATTTAAAAGAAACTGTGCATACTGGGATGTACATAGCTTCAAATGCTTATTATATTAGAAAATGAAAGCTCTGGCCCAGTAGCTCGGTTGGTTAGAGCATTGTCCTCACATGCCAAGGTTGCTGGTTTGATCCCTGGTCAGAGCACATACAAAAATCAACCAATAAAACGCATAAAAAAGCGGAACAACAAGTTGATATTACTCTCTCTCCCTCTTTTCTCCCATCTTCTTTCTCTCTGAAAGTTAATTTAAAAAAACTTTTTAAAGTAAATGAATAAGGTTTGAATTTAAGGGTTTAATCTTCCACTAAAAAAAGCTAAAAAAAGAAAAAGATAACCAAGAGTAAGTAGGAGAAAGGAAATCATAAAAAAGCAAAATATCAAAGATATGTAAAAACTGACAATTGAGAAAATTTAAATAGCCAAAAATTATTTCTTTGAAAAGATCAACAAAATCATAAAACCCCTGCCTACCCACACAGAGAATGCAAATTTTCAATTATAGAGGACAATAAGAAAAGTTTTGAATAAATGTATGCTAACAATTTTGACTCCTTAAAGATAATATCTGCTGTGAGGAGTTATAAAAAAGAAAAACGGTTAAAAAGAGAATGAACATAAAATGCTTACATTACATTGGTGCCAACAAGAAGCCAGGCCTTCTATATATTATGTCTCACACAACCTTGTAACTCCGTGGGTAAGCATTATACATGCTGCTTAATAGAGGAGGACAACTTGGGACAGGAAATAAGACAGTGCTTCCAGGATTCCAGCAGGAGGAGTTGCCAAGGCCACCACTGAGCAGCAGGGCTAGAAAAGGACTCAATTCAACGAGAAGAGGAAGTTCATAGGCTTCAAGAAGAAATTCCTCAGAAAGAAGACCATAGGAATCAACACAAAAACAACTGTAAGAGAAACTTAAGCTTCAAATATGAAGCAAATGACAGAAAAAAAAAAAAGGAATGATTTTCAGCAATTAATAGAGCGTTAAAAGAGACAATCCATTTTACCTTAATTCTGCTGCTAATCTTTTAACAGGGACACCCTTACAGTGGTCCTTTAGAGAGAGAATTCTAATACCCCATTGGTTCTGAAGCTAAATATACTAAAATAATAGAATTTAATTAGAATCAACCAATAAAAAATTCTGACATATTTAAATACAGATAATACATGAAATATTTATGGAGATAAGAATACAGCTAAAAGTATAGAATATTTATCTCAAGTCAACCTATAGATTGACAATGAAAGACCCAACCATTATGCTTGAAAACCAAATGTGAATATTTATTATAAATATTTATAATGTAAAAGTATAATTATAGATGGCAAAATTTGAAAAGGAATGATAATGGTGCCATTAAGCATGTCTTACAATAGTGCAAACTCAAGAGTTGCTATCTGAATTAGACAGAATAATAAAATATAAGTATATATATAACACTTAATGTTATAAAAAAACTAATAAAATAATAATATTAATATCAATAATTGAGAAGGCAGAAAGGGGACTGAATGAGTTAAATATTTATTTTTCATAATAGAGGCAAAACAGTTAATATTTCCAAAGCTGATATTTTAATAAACAGCTTATTATTTTTATGTATGAGACTAACCAAAAATAAGTCTAATACTAACAATTGAAAATCAGTGCTTCTGACAAGTGAGTATGAATAAAAGAACTTTACATTAAGGCCTATCTGGTAGTATTTAAATTTTATGATTCCTGTTCTGTTTTCCCTAAAAAAATGATATAAAATAACATACAGAACAAAGAGAAAGAGCATTTTGTAGATAACGCATGTAACCTTGACCAATGAATACTCTGAATGGATTACCACTGACACGAGCCAAGACGCATAGAAAGCCAAGAATAGAGCAAATTTCTTGAAGAAGCAGAGCACAGCTATAACTCACATAAAATTATTCCATGTGCAATTTCATTAGTAAGCATAGAAGAGTTGATAGAAGAATAATTGTGCTTCTCAAAGTCCTGCAGGCCAAGCTCGCGTGTCAGCTAAAAGAAACGTCAAGAACCAAAACACAGCTGAGCAGTTGTGTTGAGTTACAGCCAAGAAGAGCCAAGTCATCGATAAATCGAGGATGTCGATAAAACTCTTAACAGCATCAACATGCTTAATCACAATCCAATAATGAGAAGTATAAATGGAAAATGAAAAATGTTGAGCAGAAGAATCTCCAACAGAATCTCTGAGCCACTCACAACATTTCCTTTGCTTTTCTGCCACCAACAAAGATAACAAAGCACAAGTCTTCTTCAAAGATAAGGTCTTAGAATTCATAGGCCTTCATCTCTGCTGTTTTCCTCTAGGCTGCCCAAAAGCTCAGACTATTTTAACACAGTTTTAGAGCACAGAAGTCAAACTATTATATATCAGGAAGATGCAACTGAAAAGTCCACAATGTTACATTACTCAATAAGCTTAAATCCAGAAAACACCATCTTGTAGCCATCTCAGCATCAACTTTCCTCCAGGTAGGCTGCATTTACCTGTGAACATGCCTCTTGGATCACTAGCTGTTTGTCAGTACACACTTATTCCCACTTGCATCCTGAAAGTACTCTATTTCTAACCAACACTTGGAAGAATAAGTAAATTGTCCATCTGTATCCCATACCCACAGCTCGATTTCAGGAAGGGTCTACTCTTGTTACACAGCCACCTAGGGGACTACTCAATATCCTATAGTAGTAGTGGCCAAAGAAGCTCTTCACTCTGAAATGCTTTTACTAAAAAATCACTGTGTACTCAAGTAGATTCCGTTATGTTAGGGATCACAGAATTTTAGGGTTAAGTACATACTGCTTATGCTACTGCTGGGGGAGGAGAGGGGCAACCTCTACAGGCATTTTTTTTTCATAGTCTTACAAAGCCAGGAATTGTTAAAATTACTAGATGGAGCCACTGGAAGGAGCCTGTCATGGTCAGCTGAAATGCTGTATTGAATGAGAGGAGTGGTAGTGCGTGGTGACCCAAACACAATCTTGTTATATCTCCTAAACCACGATAAGGACAGCACAACTGCAGAGCTCCGACAAAACACAGAATGGAGAAATGCAACCATGAATTACATATACTGAGTGCTCATATAGTGTCAGCACTGGACCTGCATTATCTCACTTGAGCCTCAAAGAATCCCACACACTGGGGCTATTACAACCCTCACTTTGTTGATGAAGGCACTGAGACTTAGAAAGGATATCTTTCTTGACCTCAGCCAGCAAGTGATGGGGTAGGGAGTCAAACCCAGCCTGGCTGATTCCAGGGCTGTCTGCTACACAGTTCAAGGCAAAGATTTGCACATAAAAGTAAGAGAGGCAGACAAATTTTACCAGAGCTGAGCTACAATGCTTGTGCTAGGTGTCTGTAAAAAGGGGTAGCTGCTGGCCCCAAAAAGAAAAATAAGGAAAAGGGAAGTTAACAATCTACTGAACCAGTACTAAGTGAGATTTAAAGATGCCTTAATTTTTTCTGGAAATATCCCCTAAAACTCAACACTGATAACAGGAAGTAATTAGGCATAAATCACAACTAACAAAATATGGGAAAAGTTGAGCTAAGGGTGAACATATTTTAAGAGTTTATTCACAAATGATTTAATTTAATGGGTATGTTTTAATAAAATAATTTAAATATATTTCTACACCTGAATAAAGAATTATGAAAGGAAAAGAGAAGATATATATATATATATATATAGAGAGAGAGAGAGAGAGAGAGATACATAGATATGTCCCAATAAATCTAATCTTATTTTAAAAAGTGATTTCAAGATTTGCATGCAAAATGGAGGTGATAGAGTCATAAAGTTCAGTATTATATTGGTTTGAATGAGTCATTAATATCTATTTCTGCATTCCACCTGACATTCATTTGTCTCTTTTCTATGACTGCTATGGTTACAATTATATTTTCCTCACTGACCTTTGAAAGAGATATCGAGACCCTCAGTTATCTGGTTCAGGGAAAGGAATTATCTCGCCTTTCGGGAATTAGAGAGTAGAATCGACCCAATTGAAAAAGACTCAAGACTCTACAACCTCTGGTCTACCTTAGGATAGAAATTTTCAGGGACTATTTGGAATGGAAATAATGTCTTCTTGGAGAATTTTGTTTTCTAGTGTTGTGAATACATTTAAATATTAGCTCTAATAGAAGGATATGAGGAAAGATAGGTAAGTAGGTAGATGGAGGGACGAATGGATGGATAGATGGATGGATGGATGGATGGATGGATGGATGGATGGATGGATGGAGTTTTAACAGAACTTGTGAATAGAAAATGTAAAGTATGATATAAAAAAAACTGAGAGTAGTAAAAAAAAAAAAAGAATGAATTTCAAAATTCCATCCAAAATAATTTACTTTTGAGATTTCATCAGTAAATTCTTTGACCAAGTTACGTAGGCCAAATGTGATGTCCTGTTTCTGTAGGTCATTCTATGGTTGGTCTCCTTATTATGTCAAAACAACTCTTCAACTCTCTGTTTCTCTGAGTTGGCTCACCTTTTCAAAAGTTTCTCTCTGACATGGCCATTCGACACAGCATGATTGCTACATGTAATATAATATGACAAGATTTCCCATTAACTTGTTCTTGAAAAGAACCCTTAAGTAAATGGCTTAATACAATATTTAGAATGATGCAGTCAGGTGGGAAATCCTGCTTTTAACTCCGGTGACTGTTGAGCAGATTACAGCACTTCCCCCTCAGCCCGCACCCTGAGCTTTCAGAGACAATTTGTCTCTCCCAGAATCAAGTGCTCCAAATCAAGTGCAAGTTTTTAAAACAATGTTTTTTTCTTCAGAGAACAGATTTTAAAACAAAACAAAGAGGATTCTTCTGCTTGCTCTACTGTTTTCTTCCTGTCTGGATAAGTTTTTATCAACTGTTCAACTGTACTGTTCATTTGGAACTTCAGAATTAACATAATGTGGATTCTTTATTTTAGAAGAGGTATTTCTAGTTAGTACTCTTCCAAGCCCCACTTTTTCTTAAATCTAGTCCGAGTGCAACTGTAGGGTCCACTGTTAAACTACATTTCTCTACGCACAACTTAGGGAGTCAATGTCTTCTAGTCCACAATTCCTTATCTGTAATTCTGAAATGCTAGACTTATGAAACTTTATGAAGAAGCACATCACATATATTCTTCAACAAATCTTGTGCCAGTCCTTCTACTAAATGTAGAAGACAGAAATATGAATTAGATGTATTCCTTCTAATAAAAAAAGACTCAAAGACATATATCTGTAATATAATGGCTTAATACAAGAGAAGAGATATGCAAAGGTATTTGGGGAGCACCACAGAGAACTACTACTGTCCCTGGTTGGTTGGAAAATGTAGGGAGAGTGTCAAGAAAGACTTCTTGAAGATGACTCATGGTTTGAAACTTTAAATGGGAAATATGAGTTAGATTGATCAAGGGTAGGAGTTAAGAGCCTCCTAGGCAGAGATACCAGAATGTGGAAATAAGAAAGATAAAGAGATAAGAGATAGCACAATATGTGTGATAAATTATGAGTCACTCAGGATGCTAAAGAGATCAATAATGTCAAGAACTGCCTTAGATTTGAAACTTGAAAGACAAGCAAAAGGTCATTAAATACATAATGAAACATGACTGTGTGGGACTTTCAATAATTGTTATTCTGTTCTTCCTTTCTCCTAGGACTCCAATTACGCATTTGATAGGCTGCTTAATGTTACCCCAAATGTCACTAAGGTACCGCAGTTTTTAGTCTTTTTTCTTCTCTAAGCTTCTTTTTTTTTAAGTTTTTATGTGTATTAAGTTCACCAACCCTCTCTTCTGCAGTGTCTCATCAGATATTAAATCCATCCAGTGACTTTTTTTGACATTATATTTTTTATCCCTAAAAGTTCTACTTAGCATGTTTTATATCTTCCATTGCCCTTCTCATTATGTTCATGCATTCTTTTAAATCCCTAAGCATATTTATAATGCCCATAAGAAATGTTTCATGTCATTTCATCATTTCTATCATTTTTACACCTGTTTCTATTGACCAATTTTCTCTTAGCTGTGGTCACAATTTCCTTCTTCATAAGTCTAGTAATTTTTGATTGGGTGATAGATATTGTATTTTATATTGTTGGAGGCTTTATATTGTATAGATTTTGGTCTGGCAGGCAGTTAACTTACTTGATCCTTTTGAAGTTTGTTTTTAAGTTTTCAGGAGTGGATACAAAATACTCCTCAATCAGGGTCCCACATGAGAATTAAACCCCAGTATCTAAGACAACTTTATACATAATGAATTAATTTATACCTAATACAGTTAAAAAGGTTTAATGGCCACTTTGAGAGAAAAAATAGAACTGTTATTCAAGTCATTTTTCATAAAATCTAGTTGAGAAAGAATGACAAACTAGTGGCACTACTAAGGCATGGGCCCTTGAAGTCACCCTGAAGGCCCCAGTTTAAGAAGGACACAGCATCCCAGCTAATCAAGCTCAAATGTCACCCAGCCCTGCATGAATACTGGAAATTATTCAACTTATAGTTTCCTCTGTTTTCTGCCTGCCTTCACATAGTTTCTTCATGCATATGGACACCTTGGTAGTCAGCAATAAATGCAAGGGGTTTCCTATACAGACTTTCAACATTCCTTCTCCACACAGCTCCCATCCTTGGTCATTAGTCTCCACAATGCCAGATGCTCAACTTACTGAGACCACTGCACTCTGGTTGAGACACCCCTCTCTACACTGTCCCAAAAGTACCTGAAGGCTGGCAGCTTGGATGATTGTAGCTCATCTCAATTGTTTCCTTTCTTTCAGTATTGTTTCAACTATTTAATGCCTAAAAATTGTTGTGGCCTGAATATTGTCCAGTTTCCTAAATGTTTATGAAAAAAAAAGTAAGCCTGGTCCCAGAGTTAAAGTTTTATTTTATAATTCATAGATGATGTAGCACCAATAAAGGATGTTAGTCAGAAGACTGACATGACTAGATTCATATTGTCAATCACTCTAGAAGTTTTGTGGATAAAGAAATGTGAGACAGATGAGACTGGTGAAAAGAGATGCTCAGGAAATATTTAGGCATTAAAGCTGTAAGGATGAGATGGCTTTTTGAACATGGTAAGCAAAAAGAAAGAGTAAGAGATAGCTCTCAGAGTTCAAACTTGGGTGTGTGAATACCACCAACTTCCCTAGAGCAGGGACCCTGACCCTGCTTATGCGGCTTGAGTGTGTTCACATGGCCTTTGAAGCATCATTGGAACAACCAAATTGGGGTAACCTCTGAAAAGCATAATACACAAACTTGAAACTCAGGGGAAAGATCTGGGCTGGAAGAGATAAAATCAAGGGTAAGTAACATATAAATGTGAGTTGAAACTCTGGAGGAAGTCATATTGTTCCATGAGAACATATAGAATCATAAGACAGCTAGGATAAAACAAAAAAGAAAACTGACATTGAAGGGTCAATGGGATAAAGTGGAGACTTTACGTCCTGAGAAATGAAGAGAACCAGGAGATGGCAGAGTTGTAATGTCAGGGTAGTAAAGACATTCAGGAAAGGGGGGAACTATGACTTCCAAAGGAGATTCCAGTAATGGGAGGGCTCAAAGAATGGCCCTTGGCTTAGGCAGTTAAGTAGAAATTCTTAGCCTTTCTCTTGGGAGTTTGAAAGCCAAATACCAGCAGGTAGAGAAGCTCAGGGAGAGCAGATAGCGTGTACAGATGAGGTTTTGAAAGGAGGAAAAAAGAAAGAGCGTTGCCTAAATGGTAGCTAAAGGAGGGCATGGGTCAAGGGATATACCTTTAGTATATAAGAGTTGAAATCTTCAAAGCTGAAGACAACTTAAAAATACAGGATAGAAGGGAAAACACATAGGTTAAGAGTCCTGACCTCCGCTGGTATCACAGGAAAGAACATAGGACATAGCATTGGAGCCCCAAAAAAAAGATCTGTTCTGAGAAAAAGTTCCTGCCTGGCCTCCAGAGCAGCTGTGGAGCCCTGATCAGAGGAGGGACTGCCACAGAGTTTGGGAGGAAGAGCAAGGGCCTTACTCTGAGAGAAGGCCTCACCCACAGCCCTCAGCAGTGACAAAGACCCAGTTAGGAAACTGTCACTGAAGGCCTTGTTCTCAGTGCAAGCTGTCTCATAACATTCAGAGCCTTTACGTGGGAACAGATAAAAACGAGGGTGCTCAATTATAATGATGATGATTAAAATCGATGCTCTGGAAAACCACCGGGTACTCCCTTCAGTACTGTATTGCCCTGGATGCTGGGAACACTGCTAGCTGACAGTACTCACAGGAAGTTATTCTGAGCTCAAAAGTGGCCTTTCCAAGGTCATGATGGTTCTTCCCCAGCAGTAGTCTGTACCCCATGACTGCTCAATGCACAGATGGAGAAACCCAGCTCCATGCCCCAGTCTGTACCCCATGACTGCTCAATGCACAGATGAAACCCAGCTCCATGCCCCAGCTCAGGACAAGGCTGAACAGACATCCAGTTTCAGTTCCTTAAAGGGTCATCTGAGGTCTCTGTTGTTACTGAGAGCAGTCCAGCTTCCTGTGCTCACGTGTCCGCCGCCGCTCCCTTCCCTTCTTCCACAGAAAGGCCGTCACATAGGATACAGGACTTTGGATGGAGATGTCCCAAATGGGGCATTCTATGTTAAACATTATTCAGAAATTTAATTTAAACTGAGCATGCTGCATTCTTACCTGCTGATTCTGGCAACCCTACACATAGTTGTTAATTCCAAGAGCACACCCTCATAACTGTTCTTCACACTGACTCCACCTCAGAGTCGCCACCCCGCCAGGACTCCGACCTGAAACAGGTAGTAAACACTAAAACACAGCCCCCTGCAGGCAGGCTAGCAGCAAGGACCCTGTCTGGGGACAGGTGGGATATACCCAGTCCCCAGCAGAGACACAGTGTAAACAGTAAAATGGGGGTGGTGAACTGTGGTGGCCTGTGGTAGAAGGCCTTCACCGGCATGAGAAATATTGGGGAACTGGTACAATTAGACAATGGGAGAGGGAGCTGCTGCTGGAGACAGTGGATGGTTTCAAAGGAAAGGTCCTCACTAGTCATGAGAGATTACACACCCTTCAAAAGCTATGTGCGGAATGTAGGATTGCAAGACCAAAGGAATACTTGAGGCAAGTTGATCCCTTTTAGACTGAAAGGACACTCATTTATTTTCCTGTTCTAGGAACACATTAAGATATAACTTTTCTTCTCTTTCCCATAGGGCCTTAGCCTGAACTGTTACCCAGAAGTTGAGAGTGTCTGGTTTATTGACATGAATTTCACACAAAACCACAACAGACCAATGGTGAAGCAGTAAGCACTGAACTTGGGACTCAGTGGTCCCCTCACATCCTGCATCACCCAAGACCTGCCAGCCACCTGGGTAAAGCATATAAAAACCTGCTGAAGGTATAGCTTAGGCACCAACTCAGAACCTACCCTACAAGAATGGGGCACCATTCTCCAGAATGCAAGGTGCACAAACACAGATGCATCTATGTACATATAATGTCACTGTGTCCCCAACATGTAAATTTATAAATCTGAGGTCCAAGCTGTGAAATAAGAAACAGTCTCACTTGGATCACTCTCAGGAAAGCACTTGGAAAATTTCTACTTTCTGCATCACAGTCTGGGCTCTATGGGTTGAGAAGTCCTGACTCCAAAAGCAGGGACAACTTCTGCCAAGGAGAACAGCTTCAAACCCCCTGAACTTTAAGCTATGGATTTGCATGACAGAGCAGCATCAGGAAGAAGAGAAGTCACCTGGCTGGACAGAGGTGACTGAACCCAATCATTAAGAAGAAGTAAAGCTACTATATATAATTCTCACAAGAACCTTTATAGTACGTCTCACTCTCCACAGATTAGGAAATTGAATCTTAAGTGAACAGTGAAAGACATTCCCACTGCAATATGTCCACGTAGAAAAGTAAAAGGATCTCTGAGTTTAGACAGAGTAGATTAGGACTATGGAAATTAAAAAGAGCAGTCAGATGGTCCAGTATAAGTACTCAAAGCAAATATTCTTCAATAGAACTTTCTGAGGAGATAAGAAGGTTCAATATTTATGTCTGTTCTATCCAATATGGTAGTCAATGACCAAAGGTAGCTACTGACCAATTATGATGAAGCTAATGCAACTGACGAATTTTCCAATTTTACTTAATTCTAATTTGAATTTAAATAGCCCCTTGTATTGGATAGTACCAACAGAAAGCACCCCTAGAATTTCTCCAGGATGAAGGTGGCTACTACAAGTACAGCAATGAAGGAAGGAAGAAAGATGGCAATGGAGCAGGTGGATGTGCCAACTGCCACCTCCCAGGACCTCATTGAATTATAACTTAATTTAAGAACAATCATCTTGAAAAACCAACTTTGGACTAAATTAAGAGGAATCTGTAACCAAGGATCACCGAAGAAGCACACCAAAACTGGTAGGAAGGGTAGAGATGTGGAAAGGGCTTGCCCGCTCCCAGGAGAGAGCAGTGGCCTGGAGGGATTCTCATGGCGGAGTGGGTTGCCCTAAGAGGTGTGGGTCCTCAGCCCCATGACCGAAGCCCCAGCCTAGTCTCAGAGCCTAGAAGAGGTGCCAAGACAGCATTTAGCTGTGAAAAGAGCCAGGTTTCTGTCTGGAAGAAAAAGACATACCTCTCAGACACAGACTCTGTTTTAAAGGGCCTGCCCAGAAAAACTCGTTCTCAGCCACTTACCCGGGGCTCTGGCGGTAGAGAGCTGAGAGGACTGGAATTGCAGGAGGAGAGTGTAAAGTTGGAGACCCAGAAAGAGATACTGTGGGGGACAGCCACCAGAACTCCTGTGCTGAATCATTCTTCAGTATTGCAGCTGCCATCTTTTTTGGGCGAAGCATCCACTTTGTGCAGCATCAGCCTGGGGAAAAGTAGATGCTCCACCCTTGGGAGTCTCTCCTACCCCAGTCATGCCAACAGTGGTTCTGAGAGGCCAAGAAGCAGGGGGATCATCAGTGACTCAGATTTCTGATGTTAAGACCGGAGCTGCCCCCACCACACTCTCCCAAGTCTATGACTGGTGCTTCCACCTCACAATAGATTCAATCTGTCCAGAGCAGGCAGACAACACCTCTGGGTCTAAGAGGACACACCCACTGGACTCCTGGGGCCACACCCAAAGCAATCTATAAATTCAACACAATTCCTATTAAAATACCAATGGCATTCTTCAAATTATAGAACAAATATTCCAAAAATTTATATGGAACCAAAAAAGAACACAAATTGCCTCAGCAATCTTGAAAATGAAGAATAAAGTGGGAGGTATGACACTTCCTGATATCAAGTTATACCACAAGGCCATTGTACTCAAAACAGCTTTGTACTAGCATAAGAACAGGCATACAGATCAATGGGACAGAATAGAGAACCCAGAAATAAACCCACGCCTTTATGGTCAATTGATATTTGACAAATTGATATGTTACCTTTGGGTAACATAGATATTTTAATGATGTTTATTCTTCCTATCCATGAACATGGTATATGCTTCCACTAGTTTGTATCTTCCTTCATTTCTTTTATCAATGTTTTATAATTTTCCAAGTATAAGTCCTTTACGTCCTTGGTGAAATTTACTCCTTGGTACTTTATTTTTTTTGTTGCAATAGTGAAGGGTATTGTTTCCTTAATTTGTCTTTTAGACAGTTTATTGTTGATGTATAAAAGATGTATGTAAGAGCATACAATGGAGTAAAGATAGTGTCTTTAATAAATGGTGTTGGGAAAATTGGAGAGGTACCTGCAAAAATAAAAATTAATCTAGACCACCAATTTACACCATTCACAAAAATAAATTCAAAATGGATAAAAGACTTAAATGTAAGTCATGAAACCATCAGCATCTTGGAAGAAAATATAGGCAGTAAACTCTCCAATATCTCTTGTAGCAATATTTTTGCTCATTTTTCACCACAAGCAAGTGAAATAAAGGACAAGATGAACAAATGGGACTATATCAAAGTGAAAAGCTTTTGCACAGCAAAAGATCCACCATGAACAAAATAAAAAGACAACCGACATAATGGGAGAACATGTCTGATAAGGGGTTACTAACTAAAATTTTTAAAGAACTTCTAAAACTCAACACCAGGAAGGTAAACAATCTAATTAAAAAATGGGCAAAAGTACTGAATAGACAGTTCTCCAAAAAGGACATACAGATGGCTAATAGGCATATGAAAAAATGTTCAACATCACTAATCATCAGAGAAATGCAAATTAAAACCACAATGAGATATCATCTTACATCTGTCAGAATGGCGCTCATTAACAAATCAACACACAATAAGTGCTGGTGAGGGTGTGGAGAAAAGGGAACCCTCCTGCACTGCTGGTGGGAATGCAGACTTGTGCAGCCACTGTGGAAAATAGTATGGGGTTTCCTCAAAAAATTTAAAATGGAACTGTCTTTTGACCCAGCCATCCCACTATTAGGAATATATCCTAAGAATACCAAATCACGGATTCAAAAGAAGATAATCACCCCCATGTTTATTGCAGCATTGTTTAAAATAGCCAAGATCTAGAAAAAGCCCAAGTGTCCATCAGTGGATGAGTGGCTTAAAAAGCTGTGGTACATATACACAATGGAATACTACACGGCTGTGAAAAAGAAGGAAATCTTACCTTTTGTGATAGTATGGATGGACATGGAGATTATTATGCTAAGTGAAATAAACCAGGCAGAGAACAAAAAATATCATATGATCTCACATATATGTGGAATCTAATGAACAAAGTGAATTGAGGAACGGAATAGAGGCAGAGACAGGGTCACAGGGACCAGATGGACAGCAGTGAAAGGGAAGGGGGATAAGGGGATGGGATCAGAGAAGGTAAAGGGATTATTGAAACTATATATACATAACACAGAGATATAGATAACAGGACAGCAAAACCTAGACGAAGGGGAAGAGGGCTAGGGGGAGGGGGGCATAAGGGTATAAAATGGGACACAGGGGTGGGGGTGAGAGAGTTATATTCAGTGGGACACTGAATCCATGTAAACACAGTAAAAAGTACAGCAATGCAACCCTGAAATTCCAGAGCAAGATTTCCAGTCCACTGACCACATTTTCTTCTCCCTTAAATTCTGACCAAACTGGACTCGTTGCATACCAACCTCTAACTCTTAAACAGAACAAAGGCATTATTACAGACGTTGATGAGAGACTCTTAGCAACCACTGCCAGCTACAGAAAGATCTTGCTACACTGCGTAGCACTGGGAGCTATTTTTCATTTTTCGCACCTGCGTGGCTGAGCAAAGTCTAACCTCCTTCCTCTAAAAGAATGTGATCGGTTAAGTTAAACAGTTGCTTTCTGGTTTATTGTCGTTGCTGTTGTTCTTATGTCTGTTTTTTTTTTGTTGTTGTTGGGAGAAACTGGTTTTATTCTGTTTTTCACTGTCAGACTCATTTTTAAATGTCTTTACTGTTCACTGTCTGTGCAAACTTCTTCTCCTCCAGAGATTTCAACCAAACAGATTTTTCCTGATTAGGCTGTTTGCTCATCATTATTTTTTGAGCTTCCAATTAAGTATCATCTGGCAATCTGGCCAAGTTTGTGAAACATCAAGGCAGGGTGTATTTCAATTTTGCCTTTTAACTTTTAATTTTCATTAAAGAGTATCTATGTGTGAAGCCACGGCTGAATTGAGACCTCCAAATATTTCATAAGCCCTGACACCTTGCCAACCCTACAAAAATGTACACTCTGCTTAAAAGGATTTGTTAAATCAAATCCTGTGACAAATCATTTACCAAAATGAGCACATTTAACTGATTTTCTGGCTTCTCTCATTGAATCAAATGAGTCACATTGAAATCCTTAAACTTCTGTCCACATCACAACTTCCCACAGATGTTTTGGAATCAACGCTCCTTTTCCTCAGGGAAGGTAAGAGGTGAGAGAAATACCTCATAGAGTGTTAACAAGGCACCATCCCTATGTTCCTATAAACACTTTCTCACTTGCCTCCTGAGGAGATGTAGAAGGAGGAAGGAGGTGCAGATTTTTAGAGCCCAAAGTGTACTAGGAATAAAAAAAAAACTTTGTCACTTTGTCATACAGAAGGGCCAGACTTTCACCCTCAAATTCTCAGAGCATTCGAGTAACTGGCTCACTGTCGGAGACCACACAAAAGAACCTGAGCAGATACTGAACTCGCTAAAGCCAAAGAGCCTGAGTTGGAGCCTTGGTTCCACTGTTCAACACTCGACAATTATTTCATATATGGGCCTCTGTTTCTTCATCCATCAAATGAGGATAATACTAATATCTACCTCAGATTGTGGTTCTTACAATTAAATAAGCTAGTGTTTGTAAAGCACCTAGAACAGTGCCTGGTATACAAACATAGCAGCGTTAAGTTCATATAAGTATAAAATTACAGTGCATGCATGTTGAACAGAACTTTAACTGTTGTTCACTCTATGTCTATATTTAACACTTGCATGAGCTTGGAGACACTTTTTACACATATCTTTGGAACAGGGGTATATACATTCTAGAAACAGCAATAAAATGTTAAACACTCATTTACAATTTGCTCGAAGCAGAATTTTGCAAAAAAGGGATGTTCATTGCTCATAAAATTTTGGAAAGAAAAAATGTCACAAAATAAAAATTCTATGAATGATAAAGGAAAATACATGCGGTTTAAGAACAATACGACTCTGCCACTGATAGAGTAAAATCCAAAAATAGCAATACAACTGCCAGCAGAGGCAGCGGGAAGGGACAGTGTTATGAAAGCAAGGCAATCTTCAACAGCAGTCACGAGGCCAAGAGACCCCCAGACTCAGCACATGGGCAGCCAGCAGGAAAAGCAGCCCCCTTCCCAGGGGCAGGGTTGAGGTGGGAGGGAGGGACAGGGTAGAAATAGCTGTACTTTCTCTTTTAAACCCCATGTTTTTTAACTATGCACAGATATTTGGGTGATTAAAATTCAAATTATTTGTCTAAAGCTCAATGAGCCACAAAATAAATTCAGAAAGTTTTTAACACGTAACTTTTTAAAATGCAAAGTCTTTATTAAAAGGCACTCCCTGTGACGCATAGCATGGTGACTCTGGTGAATGAGGCCATGTTGCATATTTGAAAGCAGCTAGGAGAGTGCACCTTCGAAGTTCTCGGCGCAAAGAGAAAACAATTTGAGGGGGAACTACGCCTGGTGACGATGTTCACTGGATCATTGTGTGACTGTTCTGTAAGACACACAAATGTCAAATCATCATGTTGTGCGCCAGACACAAAAGCTGTGTGTTTATTATAAATCAATTGAAAAAATAAGTTTTAAAAAAAGGTGTCAAACAGTGTTCCAGTTTTCTCAAAAGATCAGTATTGTCATTTTCACAGTATGTGGTCTCCTGGGTGGATGGCAGCTGCAGGTTATGGGTATTAATTACTGTCAGAGAAAGAATATATTCCTCTGGGTGGGGAGAACTAAGAACTGTAGAGGATTATCACTATGTATCTAGTTTCTCCCATAGCTTAGGAACATTCTAACAATTCCTCCTACTCCAAACCTCCACTTGGTCACTCTCTGAAATGGATATTTGGAGAAATGCAGTGCACAAGAAGGACCACAGATCTGAAGCCAGGCAAATCTGCCAGTTTAACTTTCTGGCTTAAGTATAATTATTAATTTCTCTAACCTATATGTTCTCATTTATATAAAACGGAAGTAGTAGTTCCTATGATGACATAAGAAAACGCATGTAAAACAGTGTGTAGCATGCATGGAACACAGTAGGTATTCAATAAATGGTATTGTATTATATAGATTTTCTTGGTATTTTAATCAGAATTTCGTAGTCCAAGTACCAGAAAGTCCCAGGCCTACAAATCAAGGTCCCATTTCCTTTTGAAGTTTATATTATCATGGCATAATTCTCCTCAAGCTTGATTACCAAAAAAATGGTGCTCCCAAAAATGTCTTGGGATTTTGGGGTATTCCAAAGATTCGTCACAATTGCCCAGAAAACAGTTACCCCACACCCCTGCCCTCAGAGGTCTGGCTTATATATCCATGCTTCCTGCCCAGGAGAGCCTCCCAGACCAACTCCATAAGGTCTTGACTCCTGGGGACTGAGTGGGAGGGCTGTCTCTAGGGGCACCCTGATGAGCACAGGGAATAAAGGGAAGAGCCTCTTCCTCAATTGTACGTCATACACACAAGGTTTATTAAAGTTTGGGAATTGGGATTTAATTCCCTTTTAAAGGTGAAGCAGTATTCCATAGTGTATATGTGCCACATCTTCTTTATCCAGTCTTCTATTGAAGGGTTTTTTGGTTGTTTCCATGTCTTGGCCACTGTGAACAGTGCTGCAATGAACATGGGGCTACATGTGTCTTCACGTATCAATGATTCTGAGGTTTTGGGGTATATACCCAGTAGAGGGATTGCTGGGTCATAAGGTAGTTCTATTTGCAGTTTTTTGAGGAACCACCATACTTTCCTCCATAATGGTTGTACTACTTTACATTCCCACCAACAGTGTATGAGGGTTCCTTTTTCTCCACAGCCTCTCCAACATTTGCTATTACCCGTCGTGTTGATAATAGCTAATCTAACAGGGGTGAGGTGGTATCTCATTGTAGTTTTGATTTGCATTTCTCTAATAACTAATGAAGCTGAGCATCTTTTCATATATCTGTTGGCCATTTGTATTTCTTCCTGGGAGAAGTGTCTGTTCATGTCCTCTTCCCATTTTTTTATTGGATTGTTTGTTTGTTTGTTGTTGAGTTTTATGAGTTCTTTGTAAATTTTGGATATTAGGCCCTTATCTGAGCTGTTGTTTGAAAATATCAGTTCCCATTTAGTTGGCTGTCTGTTTATTTTTATATCAGTTTCTCTTGCTGAGCAAAACTTTTTATTCTGATGTAGTCCCATTCATTTATCTTTGCCTTCACTTCTCTTGCCATTGGAGTCAAGTTCATAAAATGTTCTTTAAAACCCAGGTCCATGAGTTTATGATGACATCAGATCATTTACAGCAAAATGGTGGGATCTTGATAACATTATACGGAGTGAAATAAGTAAATCAGAAAAAAACAAGAAACTACATGATTCCATACATTGGTGGAACATAAAAACGAGACTAAGAGACATGGACAAGAGAGTGGTGGTTACCAGGGGTGGGGGGAGGGAGGACGCAGGAGGGAGGGAGGGAGGGAGAGAGTTAGGGGGAGGGGGAGGGGCACAGAGGAAACTAGACAGAGGGTGACGGAGGACAATCTGACTCTGGGTGAGGGGTATGCAACATAATTTAATGACAAGATAACCTAGACATGTTTTCTTTGAATATATGTACCCTGAATTATTAATGTCATCCCATTAACATTAATAAAAATTTTAAAAAAAAAAAAAGGTGAAGCAGGTGTCAGTCTGTGTGTGAGAATTTCTGCAGACTGTGTTTCCACCGTTGGTGAAAATAGGAGCCAGAGCCCTTTTGGCACTCCAGACTCAGGGAGGGGGCGTGTTTCCCAATAGAAAGGTTTTGTGAATCAAAAACAACTTTGTACCCACCTGTGTGACCCAGCCCAAACAAGACAGTCAGTCCTCATTACTTGAGGATTCCATATTTTCAAATTTGCTCACTTGCCAAATTTTACTGTAACCCCCAAATCAGGTCACATGGTGGTTTCCAGGAATTCCTGAACATGGTCCCAGGCAGAGAGGTGAGGAACCAGTCTGCCGTGCACATGCCAAGCTGCTGTCAAACACCGGGACGCTCTGGCTTCTTGTTTCAATTCTGATAGTGTACTCCGTGCCCTTTTCAAGTGTGTTCAGTGCCACACTTGTCACATGACTACCCTTTACACCGGTGACTTCGCTGTTTTAAATTGGCCACAAGCGCAGTGCTGAACCACAGTCTGTGTCCCCCAGCACGGGAAGGCTGTGATATGCCTTATGGAGTAACACAGGGCGGGCAGACATGGGTTTACAGTGATGACAGACATTAATATACACCAGCACAACGTTCCCACTCACAGCGGCAAACCTGCGTTTGTCCAGCCACCCCCGAGCGCCAGTCAGGTTGGCTCCTCCAGCCAGAGTCTCCGTGCTGCTGGCCATGAGCTCACTGTTAATGAATCAATACCACACATTAAATGAGTTGTTTTTATCTTAAACAGAAACACACATTAAAGGAGATTACTTATTGAAGGGTCGATGAAACTGTTGTGACCAGCGGCCCCCAGGCACTAACCTCGCGTCCCCCCAGGGCGATGGTGGAGTATTGCTGACTCAGTGCTTCCAAGGGTACCTAGGCAACTGTTGCAAGTTATGAGAACCTACTGCGCGGTGATTTGTTCAAGTACTTGAGGCCCCTCTGTCTGGGTCCCAGAGGAACAAGCCATGAGGCCTATGTTCCCTGAGTTAGGCTCGAGAGACAGGAACCAATCAATGAGATCCTGATTCTGGGGAAAAAGCTCCCAGAGGGCTGAGCTCTATTCTGCAACCGGGTTCCCTTATTTGGTATCACCCATTCAACAGATCTGTTCTCTCCAACTCTCCCAGGATGGGGAAGATGGGGATCCTGGCCACTCAACCATGGTCCAGAGGTGAGGCGAGGGCAGGGGTGGTGGGGGCATTCACACTGGAGTCTCCTCAGCTAATCCAGGCCTGGGACAGACACCCTGTGACCAAGGCTCAGCACTGGAGCAGCAGCGGGGAATGGTGCCTGGAAATCACTCACCCAGACTCTCCTAGCTAGAGCCTGCACCCACCACATAGGTCTCTCTGTTGACGTGCCCAGTGTGGAAAGGGTATTGATTTACTTGAACTCGGCCAGTAGGTGTGAGTGAACTGGAATACATGCAGGCAAATCAGTGAAGTCAGCCTTCAGGAGGGCTCCGTGACACCACAGAGCTCTGCAGGCTGCCCACAGAGTCTCCTCCGCTTCCGGCCATCACCTCGCACCTGGCACCTCCGAGCTCCCTTAGAGCAGCAGGCCTGTCAGTCTTTAAACATGCCATTCAAACACAGTCTGTGGGCCTGACCACAAACACACACACAAGCACACACACACACAAGCACACACACATGTATAACAATTGGTGCAAATAAATTCCGGGAGAAGAATTTTTTACATTATTGCTTCTGGAGTTCAGCTATATGAGTTGCAAATATATGTAGTATGGAGAACTGAGAACCAAAGAGACAAAGCTGCCAGCCAACTAACCATAACAGCCTACTACCCGCTGACCATGCAGCCAGTGCTGAGCACACATCAGCACTAAGTGGTTTACCTCTATTACCTCGTGCAATTCTCAAAGCCCCACTGGGCAGTGATGTTCAGCATCCTCACTGAAGACACATGGGAACTGAAGGATACAGAAGTCAACAAACTTGCTCACAGTGGCACATCTAGGGAGAGACAGAAGAGAGATTTGAACTCAAGTTCTCTGGCTCTAGATCCTCTCAAACTATAAAGTCCTTCAAGTAAGAAGTCTCGCTTGGTGTCCCTCCAGCGGCCCCCCAGCCCGATGTGATCACAGACAGCCCCAAATCCCCAATAGAAGTGTCTCTATGAGAACTTCTCAGGAGCAGAGATAATTTCAGTAATACTAGACGACCTTGAACTTTGTCAAGGGTGTGTGATATCCATGACCAAGGGCAAGACGGCATTCCAGGGAGGTGGGGATGCTGCCTCTCCCTTTCCACAGAGAATCACAAGCTGATCTGAGGACCAACCAGCCTTTGCCCAGTTTCCCACGTGAATAATCCAGTTCTGACTCAAACACCTGAAGGTGCTGGTTAAAAATATAGTTATATGGTTTCATGGGGTTAGGGAACCGAAAACGTCTCTTGACTTCCAGATTACTGGAATATGAGATGAGAAAAAGGTACAGTAGGTCTGAGCTTCCAGCCTCAAATGAGATAGTGCAGTGTTTATGACTAAGGGGGACGGGAAACCAAGGAGGACAGCAAGGCAGGTGAACAATGACAAGAAAGCCCGCTTTGCTATGCTGAGACTGATGAACAGGCATCTGTCAGCCAAGAGACTCCGCGACCAGTCCGTCCAGTATTTACTGGCCACTTCTCCAGAACACGCTTACTAGTGAACATTCTACAGAGACAAACACATTCTATAAGTGCCATGAGACACCCTGGAGAGATCTGCAGCCACCACTCACCACACCTGAGTAAATCTGATCAGTTCATTAACACCCAGAGAAACACCCGGACCTGACACTCCAGTCATTTTAAATCTTTCGAAAGAAAGAAGATTCAATAAAAACAACCCCAAATAAGGTATGTTTCCTAGGATTTTGGTAAATTGATACTGCTGTGTTTTGCCTGAGCATCTGATCCTAGCCAACATTTTAATGTAGTGCTTTGAACAAACTTAGAAGCAAATATTTTATTGCCTTTGCTTGAGGGTACCCATTAATTACTTACATATAAGCTCCCTGGTTGATCTAATTACTTCTTACTGGTCTGGGTCACCATTTAAACTAGGCTGCCTTTCTCTCCTATGCCTTCTCTCTAAGACATAAAATGTAATATCTATTAATGAGAAAACAATCATTTAGATGTTATATACATAAAAGAAGAAAGTTTGATCATTTCTTTCTCAAATAGTGGTCATGCTGCAATCATTTAATTTTTGCTATTTACATACTAATATAGAATTACTTTATACAATAAGGTATTGATTTGCAAACTGCTCTTCCAATGCCCAGAGGTCCAGGGTGTGTAAGGAGACTTGTTGGGTGGAGAAAAAACAAAAATAACCAAGAGGATTGTGCTCAGAGCACACCAACACCATTCTAGTTAATTTTTAAATCTATCATAAATTGCAGTTTTACATGCAATGTTGTTTTGGGGGGGAAAAAAATCTCCAGTTAAATATTATATAAACCACCTTTGATGGAATTCTGCTCTGTAAAAAAACAAAAACAAACTACAAATCTACATCTAATCTTCACCCTGTAAAAATGATTATGAAGTTTTCGTTGTTTCCAAAATAATATGCTTCAACTATGCGCAGCTAATGGCTTATGTAATTTAATATCAAGTAAAATCTCAAAGGTTATCACCAACTACTTGTCACAATATGAAAAAGGCGCCTGTTTCCAAAACAAGTATATTACCTCTCCTAATGAAGTTAGTTTTTCTTTTCTCTTCACTATCCGTTGTTTCTTCGTTATTGCAGTGACACTGACTACGTTCTCTCGTTCTCTCACAGCGTTCTACCTTCCACATGAGGCTTTTCTATTCTTGCCTCTGAATGGAAAGGAAGCATGTGTATCAGGTAACAAAATTAAATTCAACTCACATGCCTGAAGTTCAAGTGCAATTTAATTTCACAGTTATTCATGTGAGGTATTTCTAAGTTTATGTGAAGTGCTGTTATTGTACAGGTGTGTGGGTTTTTTTCCAACCGTTAGAATGAAAAATGCTTCAGCTATTTCATCGTGAGTCTTTAAAACCTATGTGAAGTTACAAAGACAAGAAAGAGTCAAAACATCCTTATTCAAATCCTCCATAAATGTCAGTGTGACCAAACAGATGCACATGAGAATCGTTTTATGTAAAATCAAATTACAGGTTCTTTCTTCTTCTCCATCATCTCCTTAACATAAGAGAAACTAATAGATTCATAAAATTGAATGAAAACTTTGAAATTACTTCACCTAACATATCTTTTCATTATTTAACATGAGGAATCTAAGGGCCCAGTAAAAAGAATAACTACTGTTTAATAACAAAATTGTATCCAAAACACAGATTTCTTTCTAATAAAGAATGGATAATTTTTAAAGGTGAATAAATGCTGCATTTAATCTGAGGCATGTATTCACAATGAGAAGAGACGTGTATTCACAAAGGCATTGGAGACTGGTATTTAAGAAGAAGAACTTTCCAGCACCCCAAGAAGAAGGCTATCATCATATGCAGGTACCCAACAGACTGAGTATAATCAAGGGAGAAATGTTTGTCCCCAAATAGCTGAAACTGAGATTAGGCACCCAGAGAGATGGGCTAGCTATTAAAATGTCACTGACAGAGGACACAATGTTTTTAAATTAAACCCAAATCAATTAGGCTAATAGTGGGATTACAAAATAAATACCTTCCACTACAATATGTGAAAAAGAAAATAAATCTAATCTCCTCCTCCATGACCCACACTCCACTGAGCAATGAAAATTTAAACTTTCCAATCAATATTATCAGTCCCTTAGGGTTGAACTAGTCCCCTTTCAGTGTAAACATTCCTTTTCAAGTGTGCCCCGTGGATCCTCCCAGCACTTTCCAAAGATGGCAGAATAACGTCTCCCATCCCATTGGCTGGTCTACAAGGTGGTCTGGCACCCAGCACCAATAATGGAATTCAGAGCTCCAGCTTCAGGTGGCGACATAAGAGGGTCCTGCATCACCTCCTCCCCTGAACACACCACATCCACAGCTACATGCAGAACTCCAGAACGCCCCTCAAATCTGGCTGAGCAACTCCTCTGCATGTGCGAAGGGAGGGTCACAGGAACTGGGTAGCGGAGGCTGGGACACAGTCTCCCATCGACACTGCCCCCAGCACAGACACCAACCCGGAGCCCCACACTGAGGAGGGAGTTCAAAACCCCAGCTTCTCCCTGAAGAGAGAAGGGTTTGAACTCCACATCAAGCACCCCAACTTTTTAAGATCTGCACCTGAGAGATGAGTCACAAAACATATAGCTTTGGGCTTGGACCCACAAAACTATGATGATCTGAGAAACAGTTCTTAAAAGGCTCATTGCTCGCACTCACCCACCCCAGGCACCAGGGCTTATGCACATGCACCTGAACCTTGGGAAAAGAGGCTAATTTGCCTGTCTTAGAGCATCAGGCTGAGGGGAGGCACTTGGTTGGACATGCACATGTGGGCTTGCTGGGGTCTCCAGGGATGAAGACTGGTGAGTAGCACCTCTGCACTGTCTCTCCCTCTCATGCTCCAGAGCAGTATTTTCCTAAAGGGAGCTTTTCCACTGGCTGGTTCCCAGGGGTCTTGAGGCTGCCATCTGGACTGTATACATTTGCACTTGAAAACCTCCTGCCTAAGGGTCTAGCTTCCAATTAGCCTGAAAAAAAATGTGCTGACTGAGTTCTCTTCCCCTTTAGGACACTGAGGCAGGCACACCCTCAATTTTAAAATATACAATTCAGTATTATTTACAATAATCACCATGCTGCATATTATATCCCCTTGATTTATTTATTTTATATTTGAAAGTGCATAACTTTTGTCCCCCTTCACCCATTTCATCCCCTCACCCCTGCCAATAGCAACCATTAATCAATTGTCTTTACCTATCAGTTCTCTCTCTCTTTTTTTTAAATTAAGTGAGAGTAGGGAAGATAGAGACAGATTCCCGCATGTGTCTCAACTGGGATCCTCCTGGCAAGACCACAGGGGGCAATACTCTGTCCATTTGGGGCATTGCTCCATTGCTCAGCAACCAAGCTCTTCTTAGTGCCTGAGGCAGAGGCCATGGAGCCATCCTCAGCACCTGGGGCCAACTCACTCGAATTGAGCCATGGTTGCAGGAGGAGGAGAGAGAGAGAGAGAGAAGCAAGAGGGGGAGCAGTGAAGATGATGGTCACTTATGGACAATCGAACCTAGGGACATCCACATGCAGGGCGACAATCTGTCACTAAACCAGAGCCAGTTCTCTTTTTTTCAATTCCACTTATGAGTGACATCATATGGTCTTCTTCTGTCTGACTCACTTAACTTAGCATAATACCCTCAAGGTCCATCTGTGTCATCACATTTGGCAAGTTTTCATTCTTTATCTATTCATCCATTGATTAAGAGTACAAATTGTCAGTTATACAAACAGTCACAGGGATGTAAAGTACAGCACAGGGAATATAGTCAGTTATAGAGTAATAACTTTGTATGATGTCAGAGGGGTACTAGACTTATCAGGGTGAGCACTTCATAAGTTATGTAAATGTCTAACCACTACATTGTTTACCTAACTCTAATATTATATTGTGTGTCGACTGTAAATGAAAAATAAATAAGCTTGTTTTCCAAAGATAACTTTTAATCATACAAACCTCAGTAAAATGTACTTCTGAATTAAAAAGCAAATGTGGAATGACATTCCATTGTCCATCTTGTTTAATTTATACCATCATGTCATGTTTATGAGACCCAGGGAGCAAAGGGTTTGAAGTACAGTTGTTTCTTAGCTCCCCCTCTCCTGCTCATCTCTGTAGTTCCAGCACTACCATCTGACACGGAAGCATTCTGAATTAATGCACAAGCCTCGTCCATCGCTTTCATTTCACAACCAAGGACACTGAGATCCAGGGAGAACACACATCTTCTCCGGCCTGCAGCAAGAACAACTAAGAGATTGTTACTAAAATCAATCTGCAGGCAGTAGCAGTGTTTCATTCATACTGCTTATAGGAGATGTCCATGGTTTATCAGCTGCATATACATTTTTAGTACTTGCTCTAGTAATTTAGTTCAAATTTGACAAGTACACTCAATCGTATTCTTCTCCTCTTTGCTTATATTGATTAGTTTTGCTTCTGATTATGAAAGATGATAATAAAGCAAAAGAGAACAAGAAGAATAAATGCATACAAAATATTTTATCAGTTTGTAACATATGTCTTATCTACACCCTAACTTTTCTTTGGAGAAAATGATATTAAACACTTAGGTTCAAGAGCACAATTTACCGAGAAGATTCCAAGATGATGATGGAGTAGGCGGACATTTCAACTGCGACCTCCCAGGACCAAATTGGATTACAACTTAATTTAAGAACAATCATTCTGAAAAATAAACTTTGGACTAAATGAAGAGGAGCCTATAACCAAGAATTACAGAAGAAGCCACACCAAGACTCGCAGGAAGGGTGGAGACACAGAGGGGACTGCCTGCTCCCAGGAGTGAGCAGTGGATGAAGATCCGGAGGGATGCTCACAGTGGGGAGGGTAGCACTGAGAGGTGTGGGTCCTAAGCCCAAGACTCAGAACCCCAGCCTAGAGCTCTAGAGCCTAGAAAAGGTGTCCACACAGAATTTGGAGGTGAAAAGAGCCAGGTTTCTGTCTGTGAGAAAAAGATGGAGATCTTGGAGATGTAGGCTCTGACTTAAAGGGGCTGTGCAGAAAATCTTGTTTACTGCCACTTACCCAGGCTCTAGTGGAAGGAGAACTGAAAGGAAGAGTTGTATGAGGAGAGTATGAAGTTGGAGGCTCAGAGAGAGACACTGAGGGGGATGGCCACCGGAACCCCTGTGCTGAGTCATTCTCCAATACTGCTGTCACCATCTTTCTTGGGTGGAACAGTCCTCTCTGAGTGGCATCAGCCTAGGGAAAAGCAACCGCTCAGCCCTCAGGAGTCTCTCCTGCTCCAGTCATAGTGACTGGGTCATGCTGAGAAGCCAGGAAGCAAAGGGCACATCAGTGACTCAGTTTTCTGGTGTTGAGGCTGGAGTTTTAAGCTGCACACTCCTACATCTAAGACTGATAATTTCACCTCACGGGACACTCAGTAGAAACTGTCTGGAGTGCAGGCAGACCCCACCTCTGGGACTCAGAGGCGACACCCACTGGATGCCTGGGGCCACACCCCACTGAGGGCTGTGAAAAAAGTCTGGACAGACACCTGGGAACAAGGGGCACAGCCACCCCATCACCCTTCTTAATCCCCAAATTGGCACAGGTTCTAGATTCTACCACAGGTTTTTTCAGTGGCTGAGCCCAACAAGCAGTCAGCAGATACAGGCTATAGGAGGCAAATCTCAGGGAATCTTGACCTTTTAAGCAGACCCTCTCCAAGGCCCAGTGTGGGTAAAAGCCAGCCTAGGTGTGCAGGTTGGTATTTCCATGTACACCTGGGCCCAGCAGAGGTAGCCACAAACTCTGGATTGCCTGTAGCTCCAAGAAGGTTGCTGAGGGCAAGTCACAGGCAGTTTCTCCCACTGGTCGATGCCGGGTTCAGCTAAGAAAGACCCCGGGCTGGCACACCCAGTGGCCAGCTACAGAGAACATTGGTTCAGGACCTAACATCCATTGCTAGAGTGGTGTCCTAAGGAAGGGCTCCTCACACCTGGCCCAGATGAGGTGAGTTCTGCTCTTTGTGATCAGCACTGGCACAGTGGTTCATGTGCATTGGATAGGGTCAAACTTCACAGTAAGCCAGCCTCAGTGGTGGATATCCTGCCCTGCTGGGCTAGATTCCACAGGAGAAAAGGAGAGAGGTTTGGAGCATGGACATTTAAAGTGTGGGTCCCTGTGAGCCTATTGTTGGATCAGCTGAAGGAGCTTACCCACTTTTGGGGGCACAGTCAGCCCCAGGATAGGACTCTCTAAGTCTTCCTCACTGAGAACAGGGTCACACCAGCTGTAAAAACTTCTGTAGAGGGGACTATCAGTCGTACTCAATCTGAACCTGCTGCTCACCTCATTGGGGAGAAATAAAATTTGAGTATCCAGCAGTGGTTGAGGAATTAGGCTCTGGAGTCACATTCCTGGTACTGAGCTCCTACCAAGAGACCCCTGAAGTAGAAAGTTCCTCTAACATTGTATTGCCAACCTCAGCTGCCATAACACAACAAACTTGCAACATATAGAGAGTTTGATTAAGTGAGGCTAGTCTGGGCTCACACTACAGTTTTTCTATAGAAGACTCTGTGGGAAGAACAGGCAGCAGCAAGAGGAGGTGGAGCCGCTAAAAAGTAGAGGCATATCTTACAGAACTTAGTATTTTATGGAGCTGCTGACATCTCTAAGAAGGAGGAAGTTGATCCTTATACAAAGGTAGGCTCCTCCCACAGTACCCAGGCACAGAAAACACAAACAGTGAAAAGGGCAGTAGCTGCAGACAAGTAGCCCACAGTGTGTTACAAACAACAGCTAATGACAAGCCCTGAAGATCTAGAACCAACACAACTGATAGTGGCTGGCAGACAGCACCAACCCTAGATTCAGCTAGCTACACAAGCAGAATGCCCAAAGGAGGAGTCTAGCAGGCAACAGACATGGTGGAAAATAAATATGCCCAATGAAACAGACATTGTACAGTGTGTAATAGACATGATCCAAGTAGACCTTTACAGCCAGCCAGCCTGAAGGAATAACAAGAAAGAGCCAACTGCTTTCAATATTCACATACAATAGGAGGGAAAACAGTACCCTCAAGGGGGACCCCTAGAACAAGGAAAACAGGTGGCCTAGAGATCAGTACCACTGAGCCTGTTTTCTTCATATAAACACTACAAAAATTTCAAAGTCAGACAGTGCGACCTAATACACAGACAAAATGGGCAGACAGAGAAATAGGACCCAAATGAACCAACAAAATACCCAGAAAAAAAAACTAAATGAAATGAAAGTAACCAAACTACCAGAGCAGAGTTTAAAATAATGATTTTTAGGATGCTCAAGGATCTCAGAGCAACAATGGATGGACATAATAAGCACCTAAATAAAAAGATAGCAAGCATCAAAAAGAATATTGAAATCATAAAAAAGAGCCACTCAGAAATAACAAATACAATATCAGAAATGAAGACTGCACTATACGGAATCAAATGCAGGCTGGATGAAGCAGAAAATCGAATCAGCAATTTAAAGGACAAGATAAACATAAACTAAGAAGAAGAGCAGCAAAATGAAAAGAGGAGCAGAAAGACTCAGGAAACTCTAAGAGACCTTTGTGACAACATGAAGAGAAACATCTGCATCATGGGGCTTCCTGAAGGAGAAGAGAATGAACAAGGGATAGGGAACCTGTTTGAAGAAATGATAGCTGAAATTTTCTCTAAATTGAAGAAGGAAAAAGTCACACAAGTTCAAGAAGCACAGAGAGTCGCATTAAAGAGGAACCCAAGAAGGCTTACACCAAGACACATCATAATTAAAGTGCCAAAGTTAAGAGACAACGAAAGAATACTAAAAGCTGCAAGAGAAAAGCAGTTAATTACCTAAAGAGGAGCCCCCATAAGGATGACATCTGACTTTTCAACAGAAACACTTAAGGCCAGAAGGAATTGGCAAGAAATTTTCAGTCATACAAAAATACTCCAAAAACCTACAACCAAGACTACTTTATCCAGCAAGGCTATCATTTAAAATTGAAAGAGAAATTAAAATCTTCACAGACAAAAAAAAAAAAAATCAAGGAATTTATTATAACCAAGCCAGTACTGCAAGAAATGATAAGGGGCTGCTATAAAAAGAGCAAAAGAAGCCCTGGCCGGTTGGCTCAGCGGTAGAGCGTCGGCCTAGCGTGCGGAGGACCCGGGTTCGATTCCCGGCCAGGGCACACAGGAGAAGCGCCCATTTGCTTCTCCACCCCTCCGCCGCGCTTTCCTCTCTGTCTCTCTCTTCCCCTCCCGCAGCCAAGGCTCCATTGGAGCAAAAAAAATGGCCCGGGCGCTGGGGATGGCTCTGTGGCCTCTGCCTCAGGCGCTAGAGTGGCTCTGGTCGCAACATGGCGACGCCCAGGATGGGCAGAGCATCGCCCCCTGGTGGGCAGAGCGTCGCCCCCTGGTGGGGGCGTGCCGGGTGGATCCCAGTCGGGCGCATGCGGGAGTCTGTCTGACTGTCTCTCCCCGTTTCCAGCTTCAGAAAAATGAAAAAAAAAAAAATATATATTAATAAAAAAAAAAAAAAAGAGCAAAAGAAAAAGAGAAATTGAGAAAAAGAGGTATGTAGATTTAAAGAATAAAATGGCAATAAATAAGTACATGTCAATAATAATCTTAAATGTAAATGAATTAATTGCTCCAATCAAAAGACATAGGGTAGTTGCATGTATAAGAAAACAGGACCTGTACATATGCTGTCTATGAAAAACCCACTTCAGGACAAAAGATATACATAGACTGAAAGTGAAGGAATGGAAAAACTATTTCCAAAAATATAAATTTAAAAAGGCTGGAGTAGCAATATTTATATCTGACAGAATATAGTCTTTAAAACAAAGACTATAGTAAGGGAAAAAGAAGGTCTCAACATAATGATAAAGGGAGCAATCCAACAGGAGGATATAATTATTGTAAATATTTAGGCACCTAGTATAGGAGCACGTAAATATATAAATATAAAGCAGATGTTGATGGACATAAAGTGCGAGATCAACAGCAATACTGTAATAGTAGGGTATTTTAATACCCTACTAACACCAATGGATAGATCTTTCAGATAGAAAATTAACCAAGAAATAGTGACCTTAAATGACACACTAGATGAACTGGATTTAATTAATATCTTCAGAATCTTTTACCCCAAAGCAGCAGAATATACATTTTTTATGGGTGTTCATGGTACTTTTCTAGGACAGACAACATGTTAGAACAAAAAACAAATCTCAATAAATTTAAAAGGATTGAAATCATATCAAGCATCTTCTCTGATCACAAAGGCATAAAACTAGAAATCAACCACAACAAAAAAAACTAAGAAATGTTCCAATACTCGGAACATAGCAAACAGCATGTTACTAAATAATGAGTATGTAAACAACAAGATCAAGGAAGAAATAAAAAATTTCCTTGAAACAAGTGAAAATGAACATACAACTACTCAAAATTTATGGGACACAGCAAAAGCAGTCCTGAGAGGAAACTTCATAGCATTACAAGCATGAAGCAAGAAAAAGCTCAAATAAACAATTTAACCCTGCTACAAAAAGAATTAGCAAAAGAACAACAAATAAAGCCCAGAGGAAATATAAGAAAGAAAACAATATAGATCAGAACAAAAATAAATGACATAGAGGCTAAAAAGCAACAAAAACGGTCAATGAAACCAACAGCTGGTTCTTTTAAAAGGGAAACAAGATCAATGAATCTTTAAACAGACTCATCAAGAAAAAAAGAGAAAGAATTCAAATAAATAAAATTAGAAGTGATGGTGGAGAAGTAACAACTGACAACACAGAAATACAAAGGATTGTAAGAAAATACTACGAGGATCTATATGCCAAAAAATTGGACAACTTAGGTGAAATAAACAAATTCCTAGAAACATATAATCTTCCAAAACTCAATCTGGAAAAATCAGAAAACCTAAACAGATTGATTACAATAAATAAAATTGAAACAGTTATCAAAAAACTTTCAGAAAACCGAAGTTCTGGACAAGATGGCTTCACAGGTGAATTCTACCAAACATTCAATGAAGAACTAATACCTGTCCTTCTAAAGCTATTTCAAAAAAATTGATAAGAGGAAAGAATTCCAAGCTCCTTTTATGAGGCAAGCATAATCCTCATTTCAAAATCAGTTAAAGACACTAAAAAGAAAGAAAACTATAGGCCAATATCCCCAATGAACTTAGATGCTAAAATTCTCAACAAAATATTAGCAAACTGGATCCGGCAATTCATAAAATAACTCATACATCATGATTAAGTGGAATTTATTCTGAGGAGGCAAGGCTGGTACAATATTTTCAAATCAATCAATGTAATTCATCACATAAACAAAAGGGAGGTTAAGAATCACATGATTATATTAATAGATCATTTGATAAAATCTAGCACCCATTTATGATCAAAACTCTCAGCAAAGTGGGAATACAGGGAACATACCTCAACATGAAAAAAGCCATCTATGACAAGCCCACAGCCAACATCATACTCAATGGGCAAAAATTAAAAACAATGCCCTTAAGATCAGGAACAAGGCAGGGGTGCCCACTTTCACCACTCTTATTCAACATAGATCTGGAAGTCCTAACCACAGCAATTAGACAACAAGAAGAAATAAAAGGCATCCTAATTAGAAAACAAGAAGTAAAACTATCATTATTTGCTGATGACATAACACTGTATATAGAAAACCCTAAAGTCTCAGACAAAAAACTGCTAGACCTGATAAATGAATTCAGCAAGGTGGCAGGATATAAAACTAATATTCCAAAATCAGTAGTACTTTTATACACTAACAATAAACTGTCTGAAAGAGATATTAAGGAAACAATCCTCTTCACTATTGCAACAAAAAAAAATAAAGTACTAGGAGTAAATTTAACCAAGGAAGTAAAGGACTTGTACTTGAAAAATTATAAAACATTGAAAAAAGAAATCAAGGAAGATAAAAACAAGTGGAAGCATATATCGTGTTCCTGGATAGGAAGAATAAACATCATTAAAATGTCTATATTTCCCAAAGCAATCTATAAATTCAACACAATTCCTATTAAAATACCAATGGCATATTTCAAAGACATAGGACAAATATTCCAAAAATTTATATGAAACCAAAAAATAACACAAATAGCCTCAGCAATCTTGAAAACGAAGAATAAAGTGGGAGGGATCACACTTCCTGATATCAAGTTATACTACAAGGCCATTGTACTCAAAACAGCTTGGTACTGGCCTAAGAACAGGCATACAAATCAATGGAACAGAACAGAAAACCCAGGAATAAACCCACGCTGATATGGTCAATTGATATTTGACAAAGAAGGCAAAAGCATACAATGGAGTAAAGACAGTCTCTTTAATAAATGGTGTTGGGGAAACTGGACAGGTATATGCAAAAAAATGAAACTAGACCACCAACTTACACCGTTCACAAAAATAAATTCAAAATACATAAAAGACTTAAATGTAAGTTGTAAAACCATCAATATCTTGGAAGAAAACATAGGCAGTAAACTCTCCGATATCTCTCATAGCAATATTTTTGCTGATTTATTTCCACGGGCAAGTGAAATAAAGCACAGGATGAACAAATGGGACTATATCAAACTAAAAAGCTTTTGCACAGAAAAAGACACCATTAACAAAATAAAAGGACAACCCACACAATGGAAGAATATCTTTGCCAATACATCTGATAAGGGGTTAATAACCAAAATTAATAAAGAACTTCTAAAACTCAACACCAGGAAGGTAAACAATCCAATTAAAAATGGGCAAAAGAACTGAATAGACAGTTCTCCAAAGAGAAAATACAGATGGCCAATAGGCATATGAAAAAACATTCAACGTCACTAATCATTAGAGAAATGCAAATTAAAACCATAGTGAGATACCACCTTACACCCTTCAGAATGGCGCTCATTAACTAATCAACACACAATAAGTGCTGGCGAGGTGTGGAGAAAAGGGAACTCTCCTGCACTGCTGGTGGGAATGCAGACTGGTACAGCCACTGTGGAAAACAGTATGGCATTTCCTCAAAAAATTTAAAATGAAACTGCCTTTTGACCCAGCTATCCCACTACTAGGAATATATCCTAAGAATGTCAAATCACTGATTCAAAAGAAGATAATCACCCCCATGTTTATTGCAGCATTGTTTATAATAGCCAAGATCTGGAAACAGCCCAAGTGTCCATCAGAGGATGAGTGGATTAAAAAGCAGTGATATATATACACAATGGAATACTACAAAACCATGAAAAAGAGGAAAATCTTATCTTTTGGGATGGCATGAATGGATCTGGAAACTATTATGCTAAGTGAAATAAGCCAGGCAGAGAAAGACAAATATCATATGATCTCAATTATACAGTGTGTCTGTAAAGTCATGGTGCACTTTTGACCGGTCACAGGAAAGCCACAAAAGATGATAGAAATGTGAAATCTGCACCAAATAAAAGGAAAACCCTCCCAGTTTCTGTAGGATGATGTGGCAGCAAGTGCACATGCGCAGATGATGACATAACACCATGTATACAGCAGAGCAGCCCACGGCCATACCAGTTGAGATGTGGACAGTACAGAGGAAACTTCAGTGTGTTCTGTGGCTTGCTAAATCAAATTCATGACCAAAGTGCAACATGAATATTGGCGCATTTATAACGAAGCGCCACCACATAGGAACAACATTACTCGGTGGGATAAGCAGTTGAAGGAAACCAGCAGTTTGGTGGAGAAACCCCGTTCTGGTAGGCCATCAGTCAGTGACAAGTCTGTAGAGGCTATACGAGATAGCTACCTAAGGAGCCCTAAAAAATCTGTGCGTGAGCCCACATCAAACTGCACTGAATAGGTATGAAACCAGGAGAGTTTTCCTTTTATTTGGTGCAGATTTCACATTTCTATCATCTTTTGCTGCTTTCCTGTGACCGGTCAAAAGTGCACCATGACTTTACAGACACACTGTATGTGGAATTTTTTTTAATTTTTAATTTTTTTATTATTAATTTTAATGGGGTGACATTAATAAATTAGGGTACATAGGTTCAGAGAAAACATCTCCAGATTATTTTGACATTTGATTATGTTGCATACCCATCACCCAAACTCAAATTGTCTTCCATCATCTTCTATCTGGTTTTCTTTGTGCCCCTCCCCATCACCCCTCGCCTCCCCTCCGCCCGGTAACCATCACCCTCTTGTCCATGTCTCTGAGTCTCATCTTTATGTCCCACCTATGTATGGAATCATATAGTTCTTAGTTTTTTCTGATTTACTTATTTTACTCAGTATAATGTTATCAAGGTCCATCCATGTTGTTGTAAATGATCCGATGTCATCCTTTCTTCTGGCTGAGTAGTATCCCATAGTATATATGTACCAAAGCTTTTTAATCCACTCGTCCACTGAAGGACACTTGGGCTGTTTCTAGATCTTTGCTATTGTGAACAACGCTGCCATAACATGGGGATGCATTTCTCCTTTTGAAACAGTGCCATGGTGTTCTTAGGGTATATTCCTAAAGTGGGATAGCTGGGTCAAAAGGCAGTTCGATTTTTAATTTTTTGAGGAATCTTCATACTGTTTTCCATAGTAGCTGTACCAGTCTGCATTCCTGCCAGCAGTGCAGGAGAGTTCCCTTTTCTCCACATCCTCGCCAGCACTGTGTTGTTTTGTTGATGAGTGCCATTCTGACTGGTGTGAGGTGATATCTCATTGTGGTTTTAATTTGCATTTCTCTAATGATTAGTGATGTTGAGCATTTTTTCATATGCCTATTGGCCATCTGTATGTCCTTTTTGAAAAAGTGTCTATTCATTTCTTTTGCCCATTTTTTTTATTTTTTGTATTTTTCTGAAGCTGGAAACGGGAAGAGACAGTCAGACAGACTCCTGCATGCGCCCGACCGGGATCCACCCGGCATGCCCACCAGGGGCGACGCTCTGCCCACCAGGAGGTGATGCTCTGCCCCTCCGGGGCATCGCTCTGCCGCGACCAGAGCCACTCTAGCGCTTGGGGCAGAGGCCAAGGAGCCATCCCCAGCGCCCAGGCCATCTTTGCTCCAATGGAGCCTCGGCTGCAGGAGGGGAAGAGAGAGACAGAGAGGAAGGAGGGGGGGTGGAGAAGCTAATGGGTGCTTCTCCTATGTGCTCTGGCCTGGAATCGAACCTGGGTCCCCCGCACGCCAGGCCAATGCTCTACCGCTGAGCCAACTGGCCAGGGCCTTTTTTGCCCATTTTTTGATTGTATTGTTTGTCTTCCTGGTGTCGAGTATTACAAGTTCTTTATAAATTTGGTTATTAACCTCTTATCAGACATGTTGTTGAATATGTTCTCCCATTGTGTAGTTTGTCTTTTTATTCTGTTCTTATTGTCTTTAGCTGTGCAGAAGCTTTTTAGTTTGATATAGTCCCATTTGTTTATCCTGTCTTTTATTTCACTTGCCTATGGAAATAAATCAGCAAATATATTGCTGTGATAGATGTGAGAGAACTTATTGCTTATGTTTTCTTCTAAGATGCTTATGGTTTCACAGCTTATATTTAAATCTTTTATCCATTTTGAGTTTATTTTTGTGAATGGTGTAATTGTTGGTCTAGTTTCATTTCTTTGCAGGTAGATGTCCAATTATCCCAATACCATTTGTTGAAGAGGCTGTCTTTACTCAATTGTATGCTCTTACCTCCTTCGTAAAATATCAGTTGTCCATAAAGGTGTGGGTTTATTTCTGGGTTCTCTGTTCTGTTCCATTATGCATGTTCTTATGCCAGTACCAGGCTGTTTTGAGTACAATAGCCTTATAAGTATAACTTGATATCAGAAAATGTGATACCTCCCACTTTATTTTTTCTTTTCAAGATTGCTGAGGCTATTTGTTCTTTTCTTGGTTCCATATAAGTTTTTTGGAATATGTGTTCTATATCTCTGATGTCTTTGGTATTTTAATTGGTATTGCATTGAATTTATAGATTGCTGTGGGTAATATAGACATTTTAATGATGTTTATTCTTTCTACCATGAGCGCAGTATAAGCTTCCACTTGTTTGTATCTTCCTTGATTTCTTTTATCAATGTTTTATAATTTTCTGAGTACAAGTCTTTAATCTCCTTGGTTAAATTTACTCTTAGAACTTTATTTTTTCGGTTGCAATAGTGAAGGGAATTGTTTCTTAATTTCTCTTTCTGACAGTTCATTGTTAGTGTATAAAAATGTCTCTGATTTCTGAGTATTAATTTTATATCCTGCCACCTTGCTGAATTCATTTATCAGGTTCAGTAGTTTTTTGACTGAGACTTTAGGGTTTTCTATATATAATATCATATCATTTGCAAATAATGATAGTTTTACTTCTTCTTTTCCAATTTGAATGCCTTTTATTTCTTCTTCTTGTCTGATTGCTGTGGCTAGGACTTCTAGGACTATGTTGAATAAGAGTGGTGAAAGGGGGCACCCTTGCTTTATTCCTGATCTTAAGGGGATTGCTTTGAATTTTTGCCCATTGAGTATGATGTTGGCTGTGGGTTTGTCATAGATGGCCTTTATCATGTTGAGGTATGTTCCCTGTATTCCTACTTTGCTGAGAGTTTTAAACATGAATGGGTGCTGGATTTTGTCAAATGCTTTTTCTGAATCTATTGAAATGATCATGTGGTTTTCTCCTTCCTTTTGTTTATGTGATAAATCATATTGATTGATTTGTGAATATTGTACAGGTCTTGCCTCCCCAGAATAAATCCCACTTGATCATGATGTATGATTTTTTTCATATATTGCTGGATCTGGTTTGCTAATATTTTGTTGAGGATTTTAGCATCTAAATTCATCAGGGATATTGGCCTATAATTTTCTTTCTTTGTGTTGTCTTTGCCTGGTTTTCGAATCAGAGTTATGCTTGCCTCACAAAAGCAGCTTGGAAGTTTTCCTTTCTCTTGAATTTTTTGAAATAGCTTGAGAAGGATAGGAGTAAGTTCTTCTTTGAATATTTGGTAGAATTCACTTGTGAAGCCATCAGGCCCAGGACTTTTCTTTGTTTGGAGTTTTTTGATAACTGTTTCAATCTCATTTGTTGTAATCGGTCTGTTTAGGTTTTCTGATTCTTCCAGATTAATTTTTGGAAGATTATATGTTTCAAGGAATTTGTCCATTTCATTTAGGTTGTCTAATTTTTTGGCATGCAGTTCTTCATAGTATTTTCTTACAATATTTTGTATTTCTGTTGTGTCAGTTGTAATTTCTCCACTCTCTTTTCTAATTTTATTTATTTGAGCCTTCTCCCTTTTTTTCTTGGTGAGTCTGATTAAAAGTTCATCGATGTTGTTTACCTTTTCAAAGAACCAGCTCAGCTCCTGGTTTCATTGATCCTCTGTATTGTTTCTTTAGCCTCTATGTCATTTATTTCTGCTTTGATCTTTATTATTTCCTTCCTTCTACTACCTCTGGGCTTTACTTGCTGTTCTTTTTCTAGTTCTTTTAGATGCAGGGTCAAGTTGTTTATTTGAGCTTTTTCTAGCTTCTTAAGGTATGCTTGTAATGCTATGAACTTCCTTCTCAGGACTGCTTTCGCTGTGTCCCATAAATTTTGAGTTGATGTATGCTCATTATCATTCATTTCTAGGAAGTTTTTTTATTTCTTCTTTGATATCATTGTTAACCCATTCATTATTTAATAACATGCTATTTAGTTTCCAAGTGTTTGAGTATTTTTTTCAGTTTTTCTGTTGTGGTTGATTTCTAGTTTCATGCCATTGTGATCAGAGAAAATGCTTGATATGATTTCAATCTTTTCAAATTTGTTGAGACCGTTTTTGTGCCCTAAGATGTGGTCTATCCTAGAGAATGTACCATGAGCATTTAAAAAGAATGAATACATATATTCTGATGCTTTAGGGTGAAAGGTTCTGAAGTTATCTATTAAATCCAGTTGATCTAGTGTGTCCTTTAAGTCTGCTGTTTCTTTGTTAATTTTCTTTCTTGAGGATCTATCTAGTGATGTTAGTAGGGTATAGAAATCCCCTACTATTATAGTTTTGCTGTTGACCTTGCCCTTTGTATTCATCAACGTCTGCTTATATATTTAGGTGCTCCTATATTAGGTGCGTTGATATTTATAATGGTTATATCTTCCTGTTGGATTGCTCCTTTTATAATTATGTAGTGACCTGCCCTATCTCCTACTATAGCCTTTGTTTTAGAGTCCATTTTGTCTGATATAAGTATTGCTGCCCCAGGTTTTTTTTTTTTCATTTCCATTTGCATGAAATATTTTTTTTCTATCCTTTTACCTTCAGTCTATGGGCATCTTTTGTTTTAAGGTGTATCTCTTGTAGACAGCATATGTATGGGTCCTGTTTTCTTATCCACACAGCTACCCTATGTCTTTTGATCAGATCATTTAATCCATTTTCACTTAAGGTTATTATTGATATGTAGTTGTTTATTGCCATTTTATTCTTTAAAGCTGTATTCCTCTTTTGCTATATTCTTTTCCCCTTTGATCTGTTTACAACAGGCCCCTTAACATTTCTTGCATCATTTGTTTGGTTGTAGTGAATTCCTTGAGGTTGTTTTTGTTGTTGTTGTTGTTGTTGTTGTTGTTTTTGTCTGGGAAGCTTTTTATTTCTTCTTCAATTTTAAACAATAGTCTTGCTGGATAAATTAGTCTTGGTTGTAGGCTCTTGCTCTGCATTACTTTCAATATTTCTTGCCATTCCCTTCTGGCCTCAAGTGTTTCTGTTGAGAAATTGGATGTCATCCTTATGTGGGTTCCTTTGTAGGTGATAGCTTTATTTTCTCTAGTAGCTTTTAGTATTTTCTCTATATCACTTAGCTTTGATATTTTAATTATGATGTGTCTTGGTGTATATTTCTTTGGGTTTCTCTTTAATGGAGTTCTCTGTGCTTCTAGAACTTGTGAGACTTTTTTCCTGCATTAATTTAGGGACATTTTCAGCTATGACATGATTGAACAAAGTCTCTATCCCTTGTTTTCTTCTTCTTCAGGAACCCCTATGATGCAGATGTTATTTCTCTTCATGTTGTCATAGAACTCTCTGATAGTTTCCTCAAACTTTTTGAGTCTCTTTTCTTTTTTCTGCTCTGCTTCCATGCCTTCATTTATCTTGTCCTCTAACTTGCTGATTCAATCCTCAGCTTCATCCATCCTGCTTTTAATTCCTTCCATTGTGGTCTTCATTTCTGATATTGTATTTGTCATTTCTGACTGATTCTTTTTATTATTTCAATGTCCTTTTTTATATTTGCTATCTCTTTATTTAGGTGTTTGTAATGACCATCTATTGTTGTTCTAAGATCATTTAGCATCTTTTTTTTTTTTTTTCTGAAGCTGGAAACGGGGAGAGACAGTCAGACAGACTCCCGCATGCGCCTGACCGGGATCCACTCGGCATGCCCACCAGGGGCGATGCTCTGCCCACTGGGGGGCAATGCTCTGCCCCTCTGGGGCATCGCTCTGCTGCGACCAGAGCCACTCTAGCACCTGGGGCAGAGGCCAAGGAGCCATCCCCAGCGCCCGGGCCATCTTTGCTCCAATGGAGCCTTGGCTGCAGGAGGGGAAGAGAGAGACAGAGAGGAAGGAGGGGGGGTGGAGAAGCAAATGGGCACTTCTCCTATGTGCCCTGGCTGGGAATCAAACCCGGGTCCCCCGCACGCCAGGCCGATGCTCTACTGCTGAGCCAACCGGCCAGGGCCCTTTTAGCATCTTAAAAATTGTTATTTTAATCTCTGCATCTGTTAATTTGGTTATATATGACTCATTCAGGTCCTTTTCTGGGGATTTCTCTTGATTCGTTCTTGTTGCATTTCTCTGCCTTCACATTTTGTCTGTATATAAGAAGGTTTTGGCCACTGGAGTCCAATGTGTGTGGCCTCTGTGTTCCCTAGGTGTGGGCTGTCTGCAGGCCTGCCATCCCCTCCACCGCTGCTGCCTAGGGCACTCAGGTATGGGCGTTGCCGATGCCAGCCCACTGGGGCTGTCGCTGTGGTTTCTGCCTCTCCTCCATGGGAAAGGCTGTGATCACATGCCCGGGTCTACAAGCTTCGGCAGCCTCATCCTTCACCCTGCCCCCGCGGGTGGAGTTATGCACACTTGGGCCGCAGGCCTCCGCACTGCCGACAGGGTTGAGCACATTTGCTCAGCTTCGGGTCTCCACCTGTTTCTGAGCGTTTGCCCTGCCCCTGCTGGAGAAGCCCACTCACTGGTTGGCTGGAAGCCTTGGCTCCATGAGCTGGGCAGGGCTGCACACCCACGCTCAGTTGCGAGTCTCCACCTGCTCTGGCTTTTCACTCCACCCTTGCAGGAGGAGCCAGCTGGTGCATCAGGCCACAAGCCTTGGTTCTGCGGGCAGGGCGAGGCTGTGTGCCCCCTACCCTTGCTCAGCAGTGGGATTCCTGCCCTTCCCCCACAGGCGAGATTGCAGGCAGGCCTGCAGTTGGGCCTGACCACTTTCATGCATCCCCACCACCCCCACCGGGGGAAGACTGAGCTCACACCCAGGCCTCAGTTGTGGCCAGCCAACTTCTGCCCTTGCTAATGGAACAGCACTTCTGCATCCTGCCACTGCCCACCCTAGGAGAGCCCTCAGCCTTGTGGGTGGGGGCGCTGCAGCTCAGACCCTAACACTCACTACTGTAGTCCTGAAAACTCCCTCCTTCTAAGTGACTCTGCTCTGAGTGCCACGGGAGAACTTGTTTGGCTGGTGTCCTGCTTCCCTTTGCTGGTATTGCTGTTTCCAGGGGAAATATTCACTTCAGATTTGGGGAGTGACTCGTCCCAGGGGTTAGGGTGGCTGTCTCTCAAAGTGTTTCTCCCTGTGCCTCCTAGATTACACTCTCTTCCCGCTGCTCTGGTCCTCTCCTCTCTCCCATTCCCCAGAGCCCTGGGTGGGTGGTAGTGAGAGAGGTTTTCTGCATGGTTCCTTTAAGAAGAATCCTGGGTCTGAGAAATCTGTATCTTTCTCACAAACAGTATCCTGACTTGTTTTGCAGCTAAATACTGTCTGTATGCCTCTTCTAGGCTCTGAGGCTGCAGGCTGGGGCTTTGTTCCTGGGGCTCAGGATCCTCCCCTCTCTGCTAAACTCACTTCCCACCATGCGAGTCTCTCCCGGCTGCCATTCGCTCCAGGGAGCTGGGCAGCCCTCTCCGCATTTCTGCTTTTCCTACCAGTCTCAGTGTGGCTTTTTCGGTGTTCCTTGGTTAAAGAGTCCTCTTAGTTTAGTCCAAAATTGGTTTTTCCAGATGATCATTCTTAAAATTAAGTTGTAATCCACTTTGATTCTGGGAGGTGGAACTATAATGTGGAATTTAAGGAACAAAATGAACTGAGGAACGAAATAGAGACAGAGGTGGAGTCACAGGGACCAGAGGGACAGCTGTCAGAGAGAAAGGGGATGAGGGGATGGGATCAGAGAAGGTGAAGGGATTAGTGAAACTATATATATCAATACATAACACAGAGATATAGATAACAGGACAGAAAATCCTAGAGGGAAGAAGGGCGGGAGTTGTTTGGAGGGGGGTAAAATGGGTATTGATAGGGAATGTGGGAGGGGGAATTATGTTGTATTCAGTAGGACAATTGAATCTATGTTAACAATAAATTAAAATTAATTTAAAAGAATATAAATAAATTTGTTTTAAAAGAATGAAAAGGTGGGGACAGACTCTAGATATCACTAAATAGCAATTCTAAAGATTAGTGATTCACTGTGCACTGTGGAGGAAAGAGGTGAGTCAAAGATTCTAGGCTGGGCAACTGAACAAAAGAAAGGCTGACAAGTTTAACTAAATAGAGAGCAATGTACTAAAAAGAGTCAGAAGACCATTGTATTTGTAAAACACAGTAGCAGTCACTTGAAATCTGAAATTTAAAAAAACTCAGCAATTGATATTTAATTTCCACTGACCAGGTTAAATCAGTCAGTTATATTTTCTCATCAGAAGGAAATACTCTGACAGGCCACATCATGGGCTGTACAACATTGTTCTCCCCCCATGAAGACACGTTTAGATGTATTTGAAGCAAAGATTGGATAGTCTCTAACTTCCCTCACTCCTCATGATGCAACCGTGGGGATGCGGTTCCCTTCCCCATCCTGACATTGTATTCCACGTGCGGGAGCATTCATTAGCTGCACACTCTCACTCCCACCTTCACACTCAGTTTTAGGGGCAATGGGAAGAATAACCTAACTCCTGGATTAGTTCGGAATGTGTGGACATTCAAGACCTCTGAGAAGCAGGTGCAAATGGGATTAGACATGCCAGAGGCCAATGGGAGGAAATACCAGTGAAGGATGGGAAGGGAACCAGGGAAAGGGAAGGAGAGCCCTCAGGATGCGATGCAGGCCTGACACATGCGTAGGACTGGTAAGAAGAGCTTCCACCTGCAGTGCCATTCATTGCAGGAGAGGTTTGGCAAGGCCACGAGTTGTCCATTGGCGAAGTCTGCACTTAAGGCAGGCACTGTCCCCAAGCTGAGTTCAGTAGCTGATCTGACGCTGAGGAGTAGCAGCCCACAGGGGGATTCACGGCAGTCACAGGGTTGGCTCCAGACATTACATGCTCCTTCTTCCCTTCTCTCTTGGGAGCCAAACTCCCCCCAAAAGATGACCCTCCTATGCCTCCAGGTTAGGACATAAGATTTACCCTGTGCCAGTGAGGAGCTGCATTTATTGTCAAGGAGAAAATATCTGGTGCCTGAGAGCAGAGTCTTTGTAACAACAGAGAATTAAACCTTGGGGACTGACAAACTCCAGGAGTGCCTGTGGCTTCAGGCATGCAATGGTTTTTTTCTGCCCTAGCCTGAAAGAGCTTAAGCCTTAATTTAAGCCCAAGGTGTTTTTCACTTGAGGGGGAGGCACAGCTGAAGGAGGCTCTTTCTTTGGGGGCAGTGCCACATGCACCAGGGCCAGCCAAACCACAGGCCTAAGGAACGTGGGCTGCGGGCTTCTCCAAGGGTTTGATCTACAGGGACTGGGGCAGGCTCAGGGTGTGGATACTGCTGTCTGACCTCGAACCACACTGGTGCAACATCTTCTGTTACCAGAAGCAGCCTTTTTACACCTCAGCCTGTCGAACAGGGGACGGAACATTTGCTTCTATGACACTGATAGGAGTTGGCACGTGCCACACCTGAGTTTTACTTGTGCTGCACCACACTAGTAGGATTCTGGGGCTAGATTAGCAATGTGGGGCCCAGACAATCAGCACAAGGAAAAGAAACAGACTAAGAAGCTTGACGATGAGGTGGGAAAGAGGGGCGGGCTCCTTGAACATGGTGCTCCATCCAGAGCCTCCAGCACTAAGAACTTCCAAACTTCCAAAAACAGCGTCAGCATTTCAAACACCACAATACGGAAGAAGAGACAGCACACTGTGCTCAATTTTTTCCCCCATACAGTACATGCATAATGGAAAAATTAACCACTAGCCTATTTCTGCCATTTGAGTTTGTGAATTCTGGACCATCTGGCATTCCTGACAGCGTGATAGCTAAACCAAGGCTGAACCAAGAACACCTCCTGTCTGAGCTCTTCTCCAGAGACCACAGAGCCTACGCCACCATCTCTGACAAACAATATTTGGTCAGAAAGAATCCTGGGTTCTGGACTCTGGGAACATGATTTGTCTTGTAGAACTGTTGCTGGGACTGAAAATTGGTTTGTTTTGAAATCAGCTACATGTGTGCCTAGAGTTGTGATGTTTGATGTGTCCTACCTAGCATCTAGTTTCGTTAAAAGTGAATGAAGCTAACCCAACTTCCGTGGTGCAGACGACCCTACACCCGCTGTGGAAGGAGACAGCCCAACCTGCAGCTTCTCAGGGAAACCCAACTCTACCAAGCACGATAGCCTCCCCTAGCTGACAGTAAGTGCAATATTACATTAAAAAGAATAGATTTTGGACATACTATATTTCCTCATGTATAAGAGGCACCCTTTTTCCGAAAAATTTGGGGTCTAAAAACTGGGTGTGTCTTATACAGTTGTTATAGTTTTTTTACTTGCATTTCCTGCTTTTTGCACTTGCTTTTGCGCTCATTATTGAAGACAGTGATTTATCATCAGACACAGATGAGGACAAGCTAATGGATGGGAGTTTTGACAGTGATGAGTAGTTGTATGAATTTTATGATGAATAAAACTTGAGTTCAATAACTTTATGTAATACAATTTTTTAAAATTTCAGGCCCCAAAATTAAGGTGCATATTATACATGGGAGTGTCTTCTACATGGGGAAATATGGTAGATCTCTTTGGCATGATATCATAAGGGCAACCAAATTTGATTTTGGACTTCATTTCCTTCACGCTTTTTCTTAAACTTGAATGTATGAGCTCTTCCAGATCAGTCTGGTCACTCTGTGCCCCAGAGGCTACACAGGCTCCTGCCTTCTGATAGCTCCCCACTGGGTCCCAGCAGCAGGAAACCCAACAGGACAGCAGGGAGATGCAGTCGGGGAAGGGGTTCTTCCTGGGTTCCTTCCTCCCAGGTTGCTACTAGTTGGCTGCATCCCTGCATGGAACGCAGCTTCTCCACACAGCCCCTTCCTCAAGGTTCTGAGGCTCTCTCCCTCCCATGGCTGTTCAGGCCTAGGGTGGTGACAGCTACTCCTTCTTGATAACCCCAGAATGTTGTCCATCCTTGCTGGCGTCCCTACACCCTGTCTGCACCAGTATGAATGCTTCACCCAGTTTGAGTGTACATCTGCATCCTGCTACAACTTGATTTGGGACTTACATTCTTTTTGGCCTTTTACAACAGAAACTTTAAACATGGGATACAACTTAAAAAGGGAATTAAGTTGACAGCTTCAATTCCTCCCTGGGAATCTGATCATAAGAAGGGACTGCATTGGTGACCTGTCATTTGCTGTCTCTGGAGGACCTCTGATAGGCCCTTTTGGATATGCTCTCGGATACACCTGGGATTGAAGTGACATGGAAGTGAACTTCAGCCTTGCATGCAGAGTGGCCCGGGAGGAGTGCATTTAACTGGTTGGTGATGTGACCTATTTTAGAGCCCTCTGGGTATAAAATCTACACTGCCTGCCCATGTGCCCAGTAGGGCTCACTGCCTGCCCATGTGCCCAGTAGGACTCACTGCCTGCCCATGTGCCCAGTAGGGCTCAATGTGGCAGGGGCGGTGCTTCCAGAGCAGCCTCAGAGAAGTGGGGACGCTCACACTGAGACGCTGCAGCCCCCTTTCCCCAGCAGCTTGGCTATCACTTTGGTTGACCAGAGAGTCAGTAGTTAAACCCAGCGGATTAAGAGTGAAGATCCTTAGGAAACTTTAGTGGTGACAGATGCTTCCTGCCCACTCCTGATATTTCCTTGAACCTCATCAGGAAAACACTCCTGGCCTCTCTCCACCCCTCACTCCCCACATGGCTTATAGGACTGATTAGTCTGAAGGCAGAAAGTGGTATGGAAGCCCCTTCCTCTACCCTTTCATTCTCCAGGAAGGCCCGCCTGCAGGGAGTGGGCAGTCTGCTCAGCTCCAGTTCCCGCCCTCCACTTTGTAGTGTGTGTGCAGGGGCAGCCCCGATCCTAACAGTTACGACTGGGTGAGAAAATTGGCCTAATTCCACAACTCCACGTTAAGAAATACATTTGTATGCCAATACAGGCCACATTCTGAAATACTACCTTTATGTAGAATAAAGATAATATCTGGGCTTCAATCACCTTGCTCCTTGGGAAAAGAGGTAGGTAGTTATTTGTCCTCTCAATGATCCCCTACAAACACTAAGTAATTTCTCAGGCCAACTGCCATATTTTGCCAGTATAATTTCCTTGAGTTTATTGCACACTGCATAAAGTATAAAATAATTAGTATCATTAACCTACGACCAAAGACCAAGCTGTGATTTCGTTATTTGTTTTGCGAACCAGGTAGAAACTTTAACACTCAACAAAAATGGAAAGCATTAAAATTATATAGCAGCAAGTAAGATAATAAAAATAGAGCTGCCATTGTTCGGTAGATTTCAATATATTTAATTAAAAGTAGTAAGTAATTTTTTAAAACCTCCTTAAAACTAAATTATGATGATAGAACTTCTCATTTAGTGCTACCTGACCGGACCCTTCCATCATTCTCTGTTCAGATAAAGTGCTAGTGTTTATCCTTTTTTTTTTTTTTTGGAAAGTAATCTTTTTTAAATTTATTTTTCAATTATAGTCGACATTCAACATTATACTAGTTTTAGGTATGTAACAATATAACATAGTGATTAGACATCACATATAACTTATGAAGTGATTCCCCCAACACCCCCCAATATTTCCTGTACCCACCTGGCCCCACACAGTTATTATGCTATCATTCCCTATGTTCCCTGTGCTATAATTTACATTCCCGTGACTATTCTATAAACTACCAATTTCTTTTTTTTTTTTTTTTAAATATTTTTTTTTAATTTATTTTTTATTTTTTATTTATTCATTTTAGAGAGGAGAGGGAGAGACAGAGAGAGAGAGAGAGAGAGAGAGAGAGGAGAGACAGAGAGAGAGAAGGGGGGAGGAGCTGGAAGCATCAACTCCCATATGTGCCTTGACCAGGCAAGCCCAGGGTTTCGAACCGGCAACCTCAGCATTTCCAGGTCGACACTTTATCCACTGCGCCACCACAGGTCAGGCCTACCAATTTACTTCTTAATCCCTTCACATTTTTCACCCAGTCCCCCACCCCACTCCCATCCGGCAACCATCAGTTTGTTCTCTGTATTTGTGAGTCTGCTTCTGTTTTGTTTGTTCATTTATTTGTTTATTTTTTGTCTTTCTCTGTCTGACTTATTTCACTTAGTACAATACCTTCTAGGTCCATTTATGTTTTCCCAAATAGTAAGATTTCATTCCTTTTTATGGCCCAGGGACAGAAAGTAATCTAAATAAAAGAGAGGTAGGTGGTTGATAAATGAGCAATGAGAAGGTAACAGATGATTAACATAGAGGAAGCAAAGCCTCCGATGGGCGGGGTGAGTGGTAGGCTGCTGAGCAGACCTCCGAGAACTCTGAAGACACTGTGGTCTGGATGCAGCTCAGACTTCACAGAGCAAGAATGTGTCCGTCACTTGGCACCAGAAAAGGCAGGAGGCAGGCATGCAAAGGGATTAGTCCTTCCTCATGTTTGAGCTTGCTGTTCAATTTTATTGGCATGGTGAGCTGTGCCCACTGACAGACGAGTAAAATATTTTGGCTTAATGCCAAGAATAGGGAACCATTGGCTATGTACTAAAGAAGTTGAAAACGTAGAATGAATCATCACAGGTGCTGGTTGAAATGTCATCCCTTTTAGCATTTGGAGGAAGAGCTGAACACGGTATTGTGGCCATTGGCTTCAGAATACCAGCTGATAGTCACGGGCTCTCTTCCTTAGGAAACGAACTCTTGCAATGTGACTTCTGCAATTTTCTCAACATTCTACAGGGTTCATCACAAAGTCTATCAGTACATCATTAGCCACTTGATCTGGTGTTGAATTTTCAAAATTTAATATTTGAAATGGCTTCTAGAATAGATGGATCTCCAAAAGGGAGCAAGCTTGATCTGTGTGTGAGAAGGGTGAACGTGAACATAGCAGAGGAGACTACAAGCTGCCCACCAACATTATTCTTCTTCTAATCATTTTTTTAATTTTTCACTTAGAGCCAACATACAATATTATGCTAGTTTCAGGTGTATATTCCAGTGCTTAGACATCATATAGTTACTAAGTGATCATCCCCAAAAGTCTCATACCAATATGACACCATATATATTTATTAGAATATTATTGACTGTATTCCCTGTGCTGTAGTTGACATCCTCATGACTATCTGTATCAACCAATTTGTTCTTAATCCCAATGTTTTACCTTTTTCTTTGTCCTCGGTGTGTACAACAAAGGTCAAAATCTGAGAGTACATCTCTGTGGTTACCTGTAGGTACCAAAGACATGAGTGATAGAAAGAAATGTCACATGGATAAAAGAGGAAGACCTTCCTTGTTGAGTGTCATGCTTTCTATCTAATGGAGCTCGCACTGAAAGTGTTGGCTGATGAAGATAATATATCATTATGTGAAAGCTACTAGAGTTGAAAAAAAGAAAATTACTACTTGAGGGAAATATTTCTGAGTTAAACAGCTGAAGAGTTGCCTGAGTAGGAGCAGGCCATTGATGTTTACTGACAGGTTTGTTCAGAACAAGATAACACTGGGGGGGGGGGTAGGTATTTTCTAAGGCAAACCACCACAAGTCCAGCACTAGTATCTCTGATTTTGTGACAGGTATCTCTTGTGGATTTCGCTTCCCAAACAAACCTTCCTTTCACTCACGTCTGAGCTGGCCCGAGCCCAATGCCGAGAACAAGACTGACTTGTCCCAGGAGGGAAGCTGTGTTACAGGGCAGGCACCGTGGCCCAGAGGAGAATGCATTCAGCAGGCCAGGAGGAACTCAGCTTGGCCAGGAGAACCCAGGGACTCACAGGAAGTTCTTGTACATGAACTACTGTCCAAAGCAGAAAACAGTACTTGAGGAAGGGATAGACATTTCATGATTTCTTTTTCTTTGTGACAGAGACAGAGAGAGACAGAGAGAGGGACAGATAGGAACAGACAGCACGGGAGAGAGATGAGAAGCATCAATTCTTTGTTGTGGCACCTTAGTTGTTCATTGATTGCTTTCTCATATGTGCCTTGACTGGGGGTATACAGCAGACCAAGTGACTCCTTGCTCAAGGCAGTGACTTTGATCTGAAGCTGGTGAGCCTTACTCAAACAAGATGAGCCCATTCTCAAGCCGGTGACCTCGGGGATCAAACCTGGGTCCCCGTGTCCCAGTCCAATGTTCTATCCACTGCACCACTACGTAGTCAGGCAGATATTTCATGAAGTAAGAGCGTTTTTACGTTAGCACCTCACTGGTCAACCACAGACTTTCACTGAGCACTGTCTCTGTGTCAGGAACTTCGCTGGGCAAAGGAAACACCTGCTCCCAAGGTGTTAACACAGTCAAGTAAAGGCTATGACACACATTCCTGAACATACAAATAACAAAGTAGCAGACACTGTATAACAGATGGTGATGAAAAAAGCTAACCATTTCAGCTTTGGAGAAATATACCAATGTCAAGTTATTATGATTATCTTAACAAGAGAGTAGAACCAGGCCCTGGCCAGTTGGCTCAGCGGTAGAGCGTCGGCCTAGCGTGCGGAGGACCCGGGTTCGATTCCCGGCCAGGGCACACAGGAGAAGCGCCCATTTGCTTCTCCACCCCTCCGCCACGCTTTCCTCTCTGTCTCTCTCTTCCCCTCCCGCAGCCAAGGCTCCATTGGAGCAAGGATGGCCCGGGCGCTGGGGATGGCTCTGTGGCCTCTGCCCCAGGCGCTGGAGTGGCTCTGGTCGCAACATGGCGACGCCCAGGATGGGCAGAGCATCGCCCCCTGGTGGGCAGAGCGTCGCCCCCTGGTGGGCGTGCCGGGTGGATCCCGGTCGGGTGCATGCGGGAGTCTGTCTGACTGTCTCTCCCTGTTTCCAGCTTCAGAAAAATGCAAAAAAAAAAAAAAAAAAAAAAAAAAAAGAGAGTAGAACCAGACCACATCCTTGAGAATTGGAGTAGAGTTTCTCCAGACAGAAGTTTTCCTACTGCCAATCATCCTGTAAGAGGCTAAATCAGAGGGTGGGTGGTGAGAAACCTGAGTATAGAGAAAACCTGTGCTTAAAAAAATTTAACTGAGCAAATCCAAGGATATATTGGCTTTATTAATGATTCCTGAGTCAAGCAGCACCCCATCCAGGAAACAGAAAGGAGCTCCAAGGAGCTGTAGAAAATGGAAGACTTCTACAGCAGAAAGATGCCATTCTGGCAAAGGGTGGATTGTCTCAGACCAGGACACCTTCCTTCGGGGAAGTCAGGGGTTGAGCCAACAGATTACCTCACTAGGGTTGACCAGGTGGCTCCAGACTGACTGGTTAAAGGTTACATTCCTGGGAGAGAATGAAACTACAATTAGGTTAGGTACGAAGTCTTGGTTTGCTAACATAAGGCTTAGCACAAGTGACTCTAACTTGGGTCCATTGTTCATTTTTTTGTGTTTTATTTTTTGTGCATTTGTTTGTTTGTTTTAACAACTATCCCTTTCTGGGCAGAGGCATTCGATGCATAAAAATGCCTGAGAATTCCTGGTCAGAGGAGACAGGCTGAAACCAACGCAAAGTGCAATCCTAGAAGTGACCATCAGTGCGCACAAAGGGTGGGGCAATGGTTAGGAATTCTGTGACTTCAAACCCTTTTCTCTGCATCAGTAAAGACCTAAGGAAGAATTATAGTGGTCTTAGCTGTGTTCTGGATCATTAAGAAAGGACTGGTGCATGCATTGGGGGAAGGAGTAATACAAGGGACTGCAGCTCTTCCTTTCCAAAGCCGAGAGAGGGATGTGAGTGTGGCGGTGAGAGGGAGGTAGTGGGGCTGGGCAATGCAGGAGCACCAGGAGGAGTGGCTGTCTCCTCAGGATCAGTGGTCAGGAAGACAGGAGAAGCTTGAGGATCTCATGAAAAAGATAGAACTTAGGAAGAAAAGATGGAAGAAACTTAGGGGTCTGTGCCTGAACAGATGAGGAGCTTACTCTGGGAATGGCCAGAGCAGCTGAGTTCATTTTGATGAACCTCACTTCCAGATAATTAAGTTGATGGGCAATTTGCCAAAACAATTTGCATGTAAATATAAAGTTTGCTTTGGTTTGATAACCACAGATTTGAAAACTTAAGGCTCCACTCTTCATAGGGTAACCAGCTGTCACTTTGCCCAGGTCAATCCCAGTTTATGCCAGTGGCCCCCATGTGATTACCAAAAATGTTCATTTTTGCTATCAGAAGAGCCCTGGCTTGGATAATAAATACCGTGGTCCCCCTGACTCAGCCTAACCGTGATGACACAGGAAAAGAAACACAACTTCAGAAGGGAAGACATCACTGAAGTATGGAGGAGACATCGCTGAAGGATGGAGGAGATTAGATCTGAAGAATGGGAGAGCTTAAATAGAGAAACAAGTAATGATTTGACAGGAAGAAGGGATGGTTTGGGAACACAAACTCAATGAGGCATATCTGCCATTTTTGCTGATTCGTAGTTAATGCGTTCCATGTGCCATGCATGACTTTCTGTGTCTTTACATATGGAAGCACTTTTACTCCTCACAACCCTAAAAGATAGATACTATACCTAGTCCTCTTTCTGTGTGGCCCAGAGGGTTTAACTAATTTCTCCAAGCTGCACTATAAGAAGGTAGCAGAGGAGGGTCCGAACACTGACAGCCAGGCCATCCTCCCGCATGCTCCTCATGAGGGAGCAACAAGCAGGTGAATTTTGGTCAAGTTTCTGATGAGAGAATAGCTCTAGATGAAGCAGGAGAGATGAACTGAAGGGTCTGCCATAGCCTGAGACAGCATTTATACTTCATTCTCTAAGCAGAGTTGAGTTCATGAAGGGTTTTGAGATACTCACTTGAACAAGGCATGTTTTCAGAAGATTTATCTTTGAGAAGAGCATACGGAAAAAAAAAAAAAAAACAGAATTAGACTAATGAGGTTGTTTTAATCACACTGGTTTATAAATCTCAAGTTTATTTTATTGGTTTCCTTTACTCTGCACATCAGTGACATCTTTACAAACTGTCTGCTGGGGCAGGGACGTGGAGGAGGGTTTACGGGTGATAAACAGTGATGGAAGAAGACTTGACCTGGGGTGGGGAACACACAATCAGTGTCCAATGATGTGTTGTAGAATTGTGCACCTGAGGCCTGTATGATTTTGTTAACCAGTAACTCCAATAAATTCCATTTTGAAAGAACTGTTTGCCACTAATATTTGCAGATAATCAAGTTAATATTCAGGAAAGGGAACCAAGAAGGGGTACAACATATATTTATATGTACAGGTGTTTCTTGTTTAGGGATATGTGTCTAGAACAAAGCTCCGAAGATGAGGGTGGAAGCCCAGGAGAGGGCTGAGCTGGATGGAGATGACAAGAAGCAGGCACAGAAGGCTAAAATAAGATCTGTGTTTCAGGAAAGAGCGGGCCTGCTGCTCATTAGTGAAGGTGAGCCTGGTGGGCATATGTTTCAGTTCAAAACAAACAAACAAAAATTCTCAGTTACAACTATCCAAAAGGGAACAGATGATGTGATTTCTATGAACATCTGATCCCAAATGCTTCTATTTTAAAAGTCCAATCTATACTATGTTATTTAAAAACTGAAAAAGAAAAGAAATGGAATGGACACAGTATATATACTAAAGGTAAAATGATGAGGAATGGATGGATAGATGGGCAGAATAGATAGATATTAACTAGATAGACAGACAGATAGACAGACAGGCAGATGAGGATTATTACATTGTCTAACTAAATTTCCCAGCTTCCAAAATGTGGAAACCTAAGCAAGATAAGACTCTTAAGATTTTAAGGGCTCTCTGTCAGAATAATGATTTTTATGGTCTATGTACCAGTAAATGGGAAAAGGAACTGATTGAAGGCTTTAGTAATGATTTCTAACATCTGGATTTGGACAATTAGTATTTGTTCTTGAGCTTAAAATTAGGTAGTATTTCACATTATTGAAGATCTAGTGAGTATTGAAATTTGGGGAGATTATTTTCCCTAAAAGGTAGAAAACACAGAGTTGAAAGTATTCCTTCTCTCAGCATGTGAGGAAAATTAATGTATTGTGTTTCCTTTACAAACATCAATATCTAGGGCACCCACGTCCAATGCAGTGTTTTTCTGTACACTGAAATCATGTATGTGTCAGTGTGTGCAATATAAAAATGCAAATTATATTCTTGAAAATTTAAATTATATTCATCTCAAATAGTAAATTTAAAAAGTAATTGCCCGAAACACATAAATAAATAAAAATCATAAACATTTTATTTACCCTAATATATATATATATACACTATACCATGTATAATATCGCTTCCTTTGCCTAGTTAGTTTATAGCTTATGGTAGCCCCAGTGAACATTCCAGTAAAGAATAAGACACCTGTCTTCTAATGCTTATATATTATTTTGGAAATAATAAAATTCTACAGATGAACAACAATAAAAATACTTTCACTTTCAAATCATTTATTTCAGCAGAAAGAAAACTAACGGGTTTTTTAAACTTATATTTTTAGGTTATATAATGAAATTATTATTTCCAGAGACTAATTCCCCTTTGCAATTGCTTGAAACCACTGTCATAATAATTTGATTTAGATTGGGAAGAAACAATCATAGTCTCTTTTCAATTAAGAGACATACTTCATTTTCCAATACCACCATTCTCTTCATTTCTCCAAAAACTCATTACAAACCAAATAATTTTATTCAGCCCAGGCAGCTTCTGGAAACACAATCAAGGGTTATAGTATAATTGTGAAGTTTTAATGTTGTCCTTTATCTTTTTCTTGGGAACATTTTACATTAAGGGGTAGAAACTCCAGCTTTCTAAAAACATTTCCTTGAGGTAGTACATCTGCTGTGAAAAGAAAACATAGCTAAACTATAATTTTTCTCCAGGATTAGCTGATATAGCACTGTTAAAATATATTTTGTGGCCCTGGCTAGGTGGCTTAGTGGTAGAGCGTCATCTCAGAGTATGGATGTCCCGGGTTCAATTCCCAGTCAAAGCACACAGGAAAAGTGCCCATCTGCTTCTCCACCTCTCTCCTTTCCCCTTATCTCTCTCTCTCTCTCTCTCTCTCTTCCCCTCCTGCAGCCATGGCTCAATTGGTTCAAGTGCACTGGCCCTAGGCTCTGAGGATGGTTCCATGGCCTCTGCTGCAGGCACTAAAATAGCTGTGAGCATGGTCTCAGATGGGCAGAACATCAGCCCCAGACAGGAGTTGCTAAGTAGATCCTGGTCAGGATGCATGAGGGAGTCTGCCTCTCTATCTCTCCTCCTCTCACTTGGAAAAAGAAAAAGGAAAGAAAAAAAAAAATATATATATATATAAAGAAGCAAATGTATCAAGAAACAATGATTGTTATTATATGATCAAAGAGAACAATTAAAAGGAAGCTTTTTTAAAACTATTATGCCAAGTATGTAGATTTTTAAAGTCAGCAAAATCAAAATGCATTCTTCCAAATATATATATTTAAAGTTAAGCTATAATTACAGAAGAAATGCTGCTCTTCTGAAAATGCAGCAATCAAGCTTACCTTTGTAGTAAGACTGAAAGGCCAAAATGGGGCTTATATTTTGAGGTAATATATTTCAGTGAAAATTTGATGCAGGTAAGGAAAGATAATTTAACAAAAATTCTTAGTTCCAAGAATTCCACCAAGCACTTTACAGATACAGCTATCTCATTTACTTTGCTCAACCATTCAGAAAGGTAATTAGCATTGCCTGTGTTTTATGGATGAAGAAACTGAGACTAAAAAAGAACAACTCGTTGACCCAAGATCACAAAACTAGTTAGTGGCCAAGTAAGAATTTAAAAGCAGATGCCAATTTAAAATTCCCACTTTATTAACACAAGGATTCTTTAATCTACTATGCTAGAATTTCCCTAGATTGATCACATCAAAAGTCAGCACTGAAAAGCAGTAGGGAAGCATGTAGGATTGTATCCACATGGCCATTTTAGAGAGTAATTTTCCAGTATCTATCAAAATTGTAAACAAAACAAAAAATATAACATAACCTTTTCCCCAGTAACTCACTTTCAGGAATCTATCCTATGGAAATGCTTGCTATGCACAAGTATGTCATTACACCATTACCTATGATTTCAATAACAACAAAAAATAGGATCAACCTAATGTCCATGTGTAGGGAATTATTTCACTGTAACACAGCACGCCCACACCACAGGTTCTGTTTAGCGACTTAAGATGATAAACTCACATGTACTTACACAACAAGATCTCTAAGATACATTTTTAAGAGTAAAAGCAAAATAGCATATGACAAATAACATAATCTTAGTTAGGAATTATATTGACATTACAAATGATATAATAGATGATGGATGGATGGATGGATATGGATGAATGGATGGATGAATGAATGGATAAATAGGTAGATGAAGTGACATATGAGAAAGAGGTCTTCGAACCAGCCAATGCTGTATCTATTTTTTTTTTTTTTTGTATTTTTCTGAAGTTGGAAACGGGGAGAGACAGTCAGACAGACTCTCGCATGCGCCCGACCAGGATCCACCTGGCATGCCCACCGGGGGCGACGCTCTGCCCACCAGGGGCGATGCTCTGCCCATCCGGGGCGTCGCTATGTTGCGACCAGAACCACTCTAGCGCCTGAGGCAGAGGCCTCAGAGCCATCCCCAGCGCCCGGGCCATCTTTGCTCCAATGGAGCCTTGGCTGCAGGAGGGGAAGAGAGAGACAGAGAGGAAGGAGAGGGGGAGGGGTGGAGAAGCAAATGGGCGCTTCTCCTGTGTACCCTGGCCGGGAATCGAACCCAGGACTTCTGCACACCAGGCCGATGCTCTACCACTGAGCCAACAGGCCAGGGCCGCTGTATCTATTTTGATCTTGTGTATGCAAGGTGATTCGGGGTCAAGTACAAAAAGTTAAAGACAAGTAAATCTAATCATCTGTAGAGATTGCTCCACTTTCTAACTGTTTGGGAGAGCTATTTAACCTCTGTGAGCCTCTCTCTGTGCGGTAAACTGTATTTTCCAAAAGTCATAAAAGTGATATCTCTCTCTCTCTCTCTCCTCACCTTTGAAAGCCATCCACCATGCTCTTTGGAAGTGCAAACCAGCCCGTGTGAAAATGTCATACAGAGGTCCTCAGCATCCATCACACCAACCACTAGTCTAGCAAGCGGACCCAGCTTTCAAGTCTTCCAGCTGAGCCTCAGTGTTGTGCAGAGACAAGCGACTCCGTCTGAATTTCTAATCAAAAGTAAATAAACGGTTGTTCAGATATAAAGATACAGGAACTGGAACACTCAATTTCCTCATCTGGAGAAAAAGATTCAAGAACAGTATTTGCAGGGTTGTTTTGAGATTAAATGGGACAATATAAAGCATTTAAACCTGGCTGGGTAGCTCAGATGGTTAGAGCAATGCCCTGATATGCCAAGGTTGTGGGTTTGATTCCTGGCCATGATACCTACAACAATCAACCAAGGAATACATCGATAAGTAAAACAACAAATTGATGTTTTTCTTTGTCCCTTCTCCTTGCTCTCTCTAAAATCAATAAATAAGCATTTTAAAAAATAATAAAGCATTGCCTGACCTGTGGTGGCGCAGTGGATAAAGCGTCGACCTGGAACGCTGAGGTCGCCGGTTCAAAACCCTGGGCTTGCCTGGTCAAGGCACATATGGGAGTTGATGCTTCCCCCCCACTCTCTCATTCTCTCTCCTCTCTAAAAATTAATAAAAGAAAAATTTAAAAAATTAAAGCAAAGAATTTTAAAAAATCTAAAAATAATAATAATAATAATAATAATAATAATAATAAAGCACTTAGTACAGTGCCAGGCACCCTGAAGATACTAAATAGAAATTACTGTTACTGTGTTAGTCCCTCTCAAACTATCCTCTGCTCCATTCCCCTGGCAGAAAAGCCAAGCCACATTCTGAAACTGCACCCAGCAGATATGCCAGAACTAACCAAACCTTTAGAGTGAGCAACTGGGTGGCTTTTAACAAGTGGTTTATATATCTCTAATCCCTTGCTGTGAACTTCAACTCTGAAGGCAAGAATTAAAAGAGAAGAAGGGAGCGGATGGACCAGCCGAGACTGGGCCAAATAGACAAAAACATCTCTGTGATATACTTGCTTTCTAGTTTTTCTGTTATTATTTAGAGCAGTATGTACTTGTATAATATGACACACACATGCACGCAAATTCACTACTGGAAATGAGCACTGTCTAATCAGAAATCTGCTCATTGGTATTCAGAGCATCAGCTTAAACATTTCATTTTTCTGTTCATCATTCACTTGTTCATTCATTCACTGGACAGACTTTTACCCAGCTCCTGTCACGCCAGCTGCTGTGTAGGCACTACTCAAGGATGTATTCTCCATACTCTCTACCCTTTGAGATCTGCACTCTAAAGGTAGAACACATGAAAGTCCTGTTTGTTTTTTGTTATTTTTTTTAGGTTTTTTTCTTCCCAAAACCCTTACTATATTGCTTACATAAGGATGTGTTTTAGTCAAAATTTAAAACAATTATACTGTATATTCATGCATCTTCAATTCACATTGATATTTTTCTCCAGTGACTTCCATTATCTCCTCCTATCATCAGTTTGAACAGCGGTACACATGTCAGCCAACAAAGTATTTCAGGTCTATCCATTTTGCCTTATCCCCAGTCAATGAACAAACTAACACATCATGGTGTTGCCATAAGGGTGCAGATACCACAGTGCACAGAATGCCGTTCACATCAACTTAATAAATGCTTGCTAAACAAGGCAATTAAAATGTGATTCTGGTAGAAAGAGATAGTGCAAATGAAAAGAATTGGATAAGCTTTGCACAAGTTCCACGCCTGCTGCTCGAGGGAGTCGTGGAGCCCCTCAAGACCAAATCCCCAGTGATCCTGAATGAGCAACACCCCTTCCAACCCTCACAGCTCATGCTGCCTGAGGAAGCTCTGAAAACCCCCTACTGCACAGGAAAGTACTCCGTATTCACAGCCCAAGAGCTGAGTGTACACCTGCCCCAAGGGCCCATCAAGATGAACTCCATTTTGTCATATATCCCTGCTTACTCAAGTGTTCACCAAAGTCCAAGCCCCCATGCCATCTCTGTCTCATGATCAAACTGCTTTTCACAACCGCTAATCGGATCCGGTTCTTGGCCTTTCCACTTCTAAGCCCCAGATTTCCACACGCCTGGCTCCCTCTCTCTGTTCCCAAGTCACATCAATTATCACCTTCCCAGAGGTCTTCTCGGACTACACCACTAAGATGCTGTGCTCTACTGTAGCACTGTTCACTTCATTCACAGCACTGTCTCAAGTACTTGTTTATCCTATATCTTTTCAACTTAATAAGTTCCATAAGAGTCAGGAATAATACTAATGTTGCTGACCAATGTCTAGATCAGGCTCCAGTACCTGTTATGTGCTCAGTTAATACATGCTAGATGAAATGAAAAACAACAACAACAACAACAAACAACTGAATAAATAAACAGCTACCAAGGATGTATCGTCATGTAAGCAGAAACAAACTCCCCCCATTCCCACGACCACTACCCTCACGGAGGCCCACACCACCTCTTCACTGTGTGATGGAAACAACTTCTGACTGGTCTTCTAGCATCTTCTGGTTCAGTACTTCCTCCCATCTGAGCCTACTTTTTACAGATCAACAAAAAGGATTTATCAAGAGTAAATTGAAAAAAAAAATAAGTCATTTAATACTTCTGCTCCCAAGAAGAAAATAGTATATCTACTTCCCCCATTTCTCTCATTAAGTACAACTAAAACCCTACACCCTGTATGAAAAACAAACTGAAGATGACTCTGAAAGTGAAGAGAAGGCCAACAAACTAGGGACAGAGAGACCCACAGAACCACATGAAAATGGAAAGGGAAGCAGGAGCCAGAGAGAGAGGAATGTATGCGTAAGGAGAAGCATGTCCCTGTCTTCCCTTTCTCTCCTTCCAACCCAACCTAACCCAACCCAACCCACAGTCCTCTAGATTCCAGATCACCCCGCCCCATTTCCACACCAGTACTCACTCCATCACCACCTGTCTGGATCCCACCACCACCGAGAATGAAGGATATGAAGACTGGCAGGAGAGTGGAAGGGCAGAGAGTAAAATGCTGAGTTAACTTCTTAGCAAGTGTTCAGTGTGTCCGTGGAAGAGGGGAAGAGGAGGGGAGCTCCCTAACAGTGGAGGATTCAGACCTCAGTGTCCTGTCCTTTAGGGGAACTCACTGAGACTTGCAAATTTACTACCACATCCCACTAGATGGAGAGATTTCATTAAAAAACATGAAAACATGGGGATCTATTGGGAGAAAGAGAATTTGGTGACTTGCCAAGCTGCAAAAAAGAAATTTAAAAGAAATCGTGAAGGGGTCAGCATAATAATTAAACCAAAGAGAAAATTTAGTACTCTTGATTACTGATACATTATAAAAATTTATTCTATGTAAATATATTAAAATATATAAAATGTAGGCTGTGTTTATATATTGGGTGATAGTTATGCAACATAATCAAATGTCAAAATAACCTGGAGATGTTTTCTTTGAACCTAGGTACCCTGACTGATCAATGTCACCACATTAAAATTAACAAATTTTTTTAATGTAAGCTGTATTATATATAATAAAACATAAGCCACATAAAATAGATGATAAAATATATAATAAAATTTAATTATAATTTAATATCAAGAGAAACTAATTTAATATATCTTTTCCATTTCATTATTTAAGGTTCAAATTAGTGCTAAAACTGGGTGTACCAGGAAACAAGTGGAACCTTGAAATGAGCATTTTAAATATAAATTCATTACTGTATGTAGTATCTTTTGTATATTTTATTCTAGACTTTTGGAATTCTCAACAAATATCTTTGGATAATATTTGCTAAGGTTAATATCAAACTATATATCTCAGAAACCATGCTAAGTATATAATATCAATTTATTTTATTTTGCTATCCAATGGATTTCTTGTTGAGCTGCTTTAAATTTTTTCTTTAAAAATATATACCTGTGAAATGCTAAATTTTGCCACAAGGTGGCTCTTTCTAGATTCTAAATTAACTGTATCACATATGCAGCTTTCAAAGAAACACTTTCCATTGAGAATATATTATCTCTTGTGTGTTCTTTTAAAGGAAAAGTAAATACTATTGATATAAAGCCAGTTTGGGGACAAAAATAAATCTATGCACAATATAACATACAACAAAATGCTCCTTTAATGCTTGTGTCTATGTCTGTGTGCACGCGCACATGTGAGAGAGAGAGAGTGAGAGAGAGACAGTGTGTGTGAGAGAGAGAGAGAAAGAGAGAGGGAGAGAGAGAGAGAGGCTGTCACCATAACATGTCTATTTAGAAGCTACCCAGGCTCGTGAGGAACTGTAGTAGAATGTGGTACATTAACACACCACCTAAAAGAAAGGCAGTTTCATCACTTTCTTGGAAATCCAGAAATACTTCTTTTTTCACTTGCACAGGAGTCTATCATCCCCCATTCAACACTGGATTCAGGGTGGAATATAAAATCATTTGAAGTCATTCACTTAAGGAATGCCTTCCCTAGAGTTCGAGGGAATTCCAGAAAGCAAAGCATTCATTCATTCAACAAATATCTATTGGCCCAGACTATATTCCAGATTCTGCAACAGTCAACACAGCAGAGTAGTTAAGAGCACAGACCCTGGGGCCAGACTGTCCAGATTCCAATGGTGGTCTACCCCTTACTATCTGGATCATCTGGGGTAAAATGTTTAATGTATTGTGTCTAGATCTCCTCTTATGTGAAGTGGGTATAATACAAGGTTGTTATGAGGATCAAATAACTCAGTGTAAGTAAAAATTATAGAGGGGGCTTGCTATGGTTAAGTGCTTAATACGTGTCTGCTATTATCAGGAGGCACTGGATATAAATCACATGGGCCAATTCCTTGACTTCTCCCACCAAAAGGGGAAGTGGAATCGCTTGTCTTTACATATGAGCTCCCCAGCAAACAGAATGCAGTGACTTCCAACCCAGTTTAAAACCCACATCTTGGTCCGCTCTTTATTAGGATGCTCACCCTTGGAAGCCAATTACTATGTTGTGAGGAAATAAAGAACAGGACACAAAGAAAGGCCATGCAGAGGTGTTCTCCTTTCACATTAACAGTTAAGAACAAATAATAATAACAACACTTAAAAGTAACTTGTAAGGGGACCTGACATTAGACATAAATAAGGACAATTAACATCAAAGACAGCCAGTGCTGGGTGTGGCTGCCCCACTCTTGGGTGCATCTGTGTTGGTGGCCACCGCTAACCCTCTGTTGCCACCAGGGAAGGCTGAGGCTGCAGTGAAGTACCTCTGGAATCTGCATCACAAAGCTGGACATCTGGGCCCAACTAAGCCCCAACTAAGGTTCCAAGCGATGAGAGCACCAGCTGGCATGCATGCATACGAAAGCCACAGGGATTCCAGTTCCCACCTTCACACGCCCCAGGTGTCACTAAGCGGTGCAGAGCTGAGCTGTCTGTCTGAAGCCCTGCTCACACTGCACATGTATGAGCAAAATAAACATCATTGCTTTACGTCACTGTTTTCCCATGGTCAGTCATTCGTCATAGCTAACCAGAACACATACTGTAACCCACAGACAAGAAGACCTAGGTTCTTCCTTCTGAGAGTAATTCATCTTAACATACAGGGACAGTATGTTCTACTCAGAAAAGTCATGGACTCTGGAGCCAGATGGTCCAGGATCCCAATGCTCTGTGCCTACTGCCAAACACCTCCCTGAACTCTGCTCCGTTTCTGCAAAATCAGGACAACACCTGCCCTCTAACTATTGCTCCATATGCTGGCAAAGCCTCACCCTTCCTTGAGCCTTGCTTCTCTTCTTTTTCTTCTGGACACCACAGAGAAATCTGACCCTGCGTTCTTTTCCCCGTCTTCCCATTGCCTATTCCCAGCAGCAAATTTCTAAGCTCCTTACTTTTAAGACCCTTTGAAACTTGACCTTCCTCCACCTGTTCTGCTCCATCCTTTGTGGTATTTGCTCTGTGAACTTTTCCTGTTTCTTTTCTTACACTTCCTTCTGAAATTCATAGTGTTCCCAGGGCCCCACTGAGTACAGTCTCTACGTGGTGTTCCAACCCCAGGAATGTGAGCCTTGGACCTGAAAGCTTGAAAGGCAGAGTAGATCTTAACTGTGAGGGTCTCAAAGAGGTGACATATGTCACAGAATTTGACAGAAAGCTGCCTGAGCACTCCCCTTACACAACTTCCTTCCCCTGAAGGACCCTGAGCAGCAGGCAAACACCTCCACCAGGTTCTCCTACACTCAGGTGGCTGCACCCTCCACTCTCTCCCGTCCTATCACTTGCCAGTCCTGGCCCCCGTCTCCCACTCCAGTCTAGGATGGTCTCAGGCAGCCAGACCACTGAGCACACTCAGGCTCCCAGAGTCCTCACACTTCCTCAGAAGGGAAGCATAACATAAAACTTGCTGAGTAAGGGCGGTCTCCACCCATGTCAGTTGCTTTCCTTATTTAAAACACACATCAGCTCATTACTAGATTATGCAGAAGACCTAACAAGCAAGACTGACTTTCCACCTGAAAGTCAAGGGCATATGGAAAATTGCACACATTCATATATTCATGTTCTGTTCCTAATACACTTGACCTACCATTCTATTTTCCACCTGCAGACCTTAGAAAATAGTCTTGCCTGGAACACCTCCCCTCCCTCCATTTTCAATCCCCATTCCCTTCACCTGCCTAACTTTTAATCATCCTTCAGGTCTGAACTTAGATGTCATTTCCTCCAGGAAGTCACTGATGACCCAACCTGCAGCCTGGGCTGGCACACCTCCTCTGAGGGAACACCCGCCAAGTCACCCCGTTACAGTGCTTACTCTGCAGCATTGCAATTGTGTGTCTGCTCTGTCTCCTTCCACTGTACATCAATTCCGTGAGATCTGTAACTCGTTCTGGTTTGATGATTACTCTCTGGGTTCATGTGTGGCAACCATATGTACTCAATAAATATCTGTTTCTGGCAAAAAGAATAAATGAGGCCACATATCTAGAGTGACTTTCTGAGAACCTGACACTTATTCCACAGCCCCAAGATACCGCTCTCTTCATTATGCTGAGCAGGTGCCCCGTTGAGAGAGCCATCCTAGCTTCTAGAACACATTCATACTCATGGATTTAAATGCCGACCTCTACTTCACTGCTGATGGAAGTCAGTAAGCAAAAAGTATTTCTTTTTAAATGGCCAGCACTTGAATATATGCTTCACACATACAAGGCACTCAAGAAATGTGGGCCAGTGGAATGAATGGGCAAACACTTATGGAAACAATTTCAACACAGTGTGATAAAGGCCAAAACATCCACAAAGAACAAATAGAGGCACACAGGAAGACATGCCAACTAAGCTGGGGGAGGTTACAAAAACCCACATGAAGGATTTACAGTGTGAACTTCATGAATGGAATCTTTCAGGGGACAGGGGAAAAACAGCACAGGACAGGATTCATCTAGTATGGGGACTAAAGAGAGAGAGAACGGAAACTGGGAATGATGAGGCCAGAGTGGTAGGCAGGGGCCAGGTCAGAGAGGTCCTCGGGTGCTGACTGCCAGGCTAACGGGTTGTTTGTGTTTTATCTCATAAGTGACTGAGCAAGAATAAAAGACTTTGAGCCGGTGATTATAATGCATTATTATATTCATTATTAGATTTGTGTTCCAGAATGCCCATTCTTGTAGCAAAGGTGGAAAACAAATGTCGTGTCAAGGAGGCTGGTCTGAGGCAAAGTGTATCGGTCCAAGGCAATACAGGTAGGTGCTCACAGGAAGGTGTTTGTAGTGATGAGAGGAAAGTTTTGAAACATATTATAAAACAATTGACAGAGATTGCTTCTGACAGGGTGTAAGGAAGGGAGAAGAGAAACTCTGGGACAATTCTCAACTTTTCTTGAGAAGTCACAGGAAAGCAGGAATACCATCACCAACCAAAGTAGAGAGGAGAAGGGAACATCACAGTAGGCAGGAGAAGTGACACCTGTAAAGTGCTCATGGGACATTCAAGGAGGGATATTCAAGCAGCTACTGGAAATAAGCCAAAGCAGTCTGCTTCCTCCTTTCCTATTCCACAAAGTGCATCCCTTCACTTCTAGGGAAGGGAAACCCAGGCTGGGGGTCACCCTGACCTTTACCCCTACTGGACTGTGGTCCACAGGCAGATGCTACTATCACTAAGCCATCAGTGAAGCCAATGCCCCTTCCTGTGAGTCGCTGGAGAGAGAGACACTTCTCCAATCTGTACTAGTCACCACCCAACCTCACTTTCCTCAAACGAATACAGACCCCAGGGGAAATATAAGCTGATCATCTCGACAAAGAACTCTTCAAAACCATCCCAACTTTTCTTTAAAAGCAGTACATCTTTATCTGTTAATCAGGACAACAAGAATCAAAGTTCTTCTGTCTTGTCTCTTACTAGGATGTGCATATGTCCCCATCATTGATAATCTCTCACCATGTCAATGACTCCTTATAGAGAATGTTATTGATAGATTTGCAGCAGCCATGTTCCCTTCTCCCTTCCTAACTGCATCCAGACTTGTATTGAGATATATACCCCATCCCCCATGCAACCAGTGTACTTCCAGTCAAGCCGACTCAAATCTCCCACCTCAGGGCTAGACCTTGGCTGACCTAAGCCAGCAACCATGTTGCATTCCTCCTGACGACAGACACTAGAGAATTGCTGGGCCTGTGACTAAACAATTGCACCGGGATGAATCTCAGGACTCTTGTTTGCAATATCAATATGGAAATTACTTTTCCCACAAAAATAAACAAGAAAACATATTTATTTGATTAGTCCTGACGCCCATCCTATACTGTACATCTACTTTAGCTCAGTACCACAGAACACGGAACAGAACCAATAACCCTTTGAGTAGTGAGTTACTTTTATGCTCGCTGACCCCCAGGAGTTTTTTTTCAAAAAATGAAATTAGTTCCAGTTACAGTTTTATTAACTTAAAATCATGTTTTTTTGATAACCAATTCATGGAAACAAGAAGAACATACATTTGCCTTTTCTTAATGTTGCCATCGTACATGTATGATCGTACTCTGGATGGTCAGGAGGCACGAGGACATACATGAACGTTCATACTACTCAAAGGGTCAATCCGCCAGATTACCCGAACCCAAAATCTGTCCTGTTTCTGATTTTCAGATAACCTTGCCAACACATATTCTTATTAATGTTTCAGCAAGTGTGAGCCACGTTTTCTATTATTTATTCCCCCAGGTCACACTAACTAAATCAGGGTCTGGTATTAAAATGTGGAATGGGCTGAATGAGAGAAGCAGGGGCACAGGGCACCTTCCAGGCTGAGGAGCGGGCCATCCTGATAACCAGGTGAAGAAATCATTGGTTAAGCTGCTAGCTGCTGGGATGGGAAAGAAACGGCCTCTTCATCCACACTGCAGTCACCAAAAGGGCAGCCACCCTCTCTCTCCAGGCCTCTTCGATGTGACCTGGGTGCTGTTGGCGATGAACCGATTCATTGGCATGCCTCAATAGGAATTTTGGAGAAGACTGCTGGCTCCTTATGCTTAGACCACAGAGAACTCAGCAACCTGTAACTTCAGCTTTGGGATTTTGCTGCCATAAATGATAACTCTTACTTATCACTAGTTGTACATCTTTCCCTACATATCTATACCCACATCCATAGCCAAATACATAGCAATACCCGTACCTGTATCTATATCCATGTGCATGCTTATGTCTATATCTATACACACACATAGTACACACACACATATATATATGTATAAATGTATATATGTGTGTGTGTCTATACATCCAGCTCCATACATAACAGTGTGTTGTTGTGACAAGATGCTCAATGAAAATGTGTTAGTGAATGAAAAGTACCTGCAACACTTTAAGGTCTCAATATAGGCTAGACATTATTATTTGTAGGTATTGTAGTAAAGACAGTAACCCCGACAACCCCGACTGAAGCTTGCTTATCAATAAGGAAATGTATTATCTCAGATCATCTCAAGTGCAGAAGTGGAGCAGACACCAGGCACAGTAGAATCAAAGGCTCAGTGACAGCACCAAGAAGCTTTACTCTTCTTCCCTCTGCCATCCTCATATGGGCTTCCTCCTAAAATGAGTCCCCTGCAGCTGCAAGGTGACTGCCAAAGGCTTCCTTGTCATATCCAATTGAAGAGAAGGTGAGAATCCTTCCCCCAAGTCCTTCCCTTTTCTCGGTATTTCTATTGACTCTACACTTCACTCACCTAGCTGCAAGCAGCCAAGAGTGACTGTCCAATTTAAGAATAAAGAAATTTTAAAAAGATATAAACTAGTTCACAGAACCTCTTGGAAGCTTGGGGACAATGCAGCCAGGAATAAAGCCTAAAACCGAACGATAAAACCAGTCTTGTGAGATACCACTACCACTGAGCATTAGCACCTGTGCGGGACCACCAACACGGCAGGTAAGGACTCATATGGCCAGCAACACCGCGAGCACATCTAGACCCTGGCTACAGGGGAGCTGAGAAATCAAATATAGAGCAATCCGGAATTTCATAGTGGGAAGTGGGCTCTGACCTACTGCCAAGACTCATGGGGCAGGAATTCCTGGGACATTCCTGGGACAGAAAGAGATTCAGAAAGTTGGCAGCCAACAAAGTCCAGTGCAGAGCTGTGCCAGGAGCTTGTGCTAACTCAGCCACCTGCAGAGCATGGTGCTCTGAGGGAAGGGAGGACTGGTGAGCTCTGTGACACTTCAGGATTCAAGCAAAAAGAAAGCACGTTCTCCATTTCCACAGGCATCAGCCTGCAGCTGTGGGTCTCCACTCGGCAGTGGGAGGCGGCTGGCACCCCTGGAAGGTCCCCAGCTTGTATTTATGATGTCAGCGTTTGACTCCAGTGAACCTGAATATCTAATCTCTGTTCATGGAAAGGCCCATGTGGAGCTGTCCAGGCAAGCAGCCAAAGCAGTGACCGCAACTCATGCAGCGACAGCGACAGGGAGTGATAACCAGCACGGATTCACAGAAGATGTCCTTCAGGGACTCGAAGAATATGTGGAAGAAGGACAATCTACAAGAGACTAGAATTTCTTAAATAAAGTGGGAGCTTGAAACTAGCAAGATTTGGGTATTAATGTTAAAATCCAATGTCCCAGAGACATTTGGATCATATGTACTTAGAGACACATCTGGCATCTAAATTCCTGAAACTGGAGCTCTCAGAAGGAAAAGGGAGTGTTTGCTCTGCTCACTCGTTTCCTTTTTCCTCCTGCAGAGCATGTGAAGCCACTGTCCTGGAATGCTCTCCCTCCTGGTTTTTGCAAAGCTGTCTTCTTCTAGACCTTCAAATCTCTGCACTCAGGACACTCTTGGAGAGGTCTGATCTGATGCCCAAACCTATGGCTGCCACACTTCCCCTGGCCCAGCCACTCGGGTCATGTCATTCTATTTTAGTGTCTTCAAAGAACATGTACCTAGCTCAACTCTTAGCATGTATTCCGTTTATTGTCTGTTTCTGCATAAACTTTCACCAGATGTGAATGCCATGAGAAGGGTGGGTTTGCATATGTTGTTAGTGGTTAATTCCTGTAGGCTTAGAGCAGAAACATCTGGTAGACACACAACAAATATTTGTTGAATGAGTATGAAGGTCTGGCTGCTTGCAGGGTGGAGGTCATTTGATTCACATAAAAGAACACTGTCTCTCCTTACTGAGCAGTCTCTACATAAAATCTTCCACACCTTTCCTGCCTGGATACGCCTCTTCCACCATTTACTTTCCCTCCAGACACATACTTCGCAGGGTTAACTCCTTCCCAATCCTTCTGGTCATGTAGCTTCTCAACAAGGAAGAAGTGACACATCAGAACCAATATCAGAGAGCAAATCAGAATGACAACAGAGAAGCTGAGGATGGAACAGGCACAGGAGAACATCGGTTTATCAAGACCAATCATTTTAGGAGTCACACTAAGATTCATATGTTAAACTCGAGCTAGGTAATAGTCAAAGAGAAAGAAAAAAAGCAGTGAAATCATTTTGGCTAGCTACATAGTGTTAAGAGGGGAAGAGGGGCCCTGGCCGGTTGGCTCAGCGGTAGAGCGTCAGCCTGGCGTGCGGGGGACCCGGGTTCGATTCCCAGCCAGGGCACATAGGAGAAGCACCCATTTGCTTCTCCATCCCCCCGCCTCCTTCCTCTCTGTCTCTCTTCCCCTCCCGCAGCCAAGGCTCCATTGGAGCAAAGATGGCCCGGGCGCTGGGGATGGCTCCTTGGCCTCTACCCCAGGCGCTAGAGTGGCTCTGGTCGAGGCAGAGCGACGCCCCGGAGGGGCAGAGCATCGCCCCCTGGTGGGCAGAGCGTCGTCCCTGGTGGGCGTGCCAGGTGGATCCCGGTCGGGCGCATGCGGGAGTCTGTCTGACTGTCTCTCCCCGTTTCCAGCTTCAGAAAAGAAAAAAAAAAGAGGGGAAGAGGAACCCAGGAATTCCTGGACCTAAGTCTAAAGACTTCATTTTCAACCTACGTCCTGCCACTGTGGCTCTTTGAGGGCCTGGCTCCAGCTACAACGACAGAGAGTTCATGCTGGAGCAGAAATCTGAGCACGGGCTTCACAGACAGAACTGGGCTTGAGCCCCAACCTTACTGACCCAGATAACCTCTCAGAGAATAACTTTCCATATAAAAAGGACAGTCTCGACAGCCTCTCGGAGATGTGGCTGTCAAGTATCAGTTATAATAATAGCCCCTGTCTCGTGGGATTACTGTGAGGATTAACTAAATTAATGCACCTAAAATCAACAGCACAGTTCTGTTAACTACTGTTCATCCATTCAACAAATATCTATTACATTATTAATAATATTGTCTATCTTGTCTAAAATGCTTGAACACAACAAATAATAATAGCTCATTCAATAGCTTGTTCATTTTGCCAAGCATTGTACTAAGCACTTAACAAGCATGACTTTTTTTATTTTTCACAATAACCTATGGGAAAGGACTATATCTTGTCACATATTATAGAAGTAAAAAAGTCAGAAGTAATCCAAACAAAAGCCCAGAGGTCACCCAGAGAGCTGAAGCCTTCCTTGGCAGAGAGTAGTGTCCCAGTGTTGATGGAATGAGGACTTGCTACTTCTTCCAAGGCTGGAGTTTTCTCCTGGAGATTTTTTTTCTTTTGGAAGGATCTCTTACCCACTGGGATATGGGAATTGGGCACTGGAACCTCAGAAAACAGAAGTCCTTCTCAATGACTATACCAAGTGTTGGAGCATACCGGAAGCTTAATTAAGGTAAGACAAATGTACAATTACAGATTCGTTGGTCCGTTTAATTTCAGGAGTTCAGACATTTTTTGTTTGTTTTCATTCTGTTTTTACTCTACCTAATGCCTTTTCTAGATCTTACCATGGCTAACCAGGCTGTGATATTTGTTCAATTACCTACGTCAGGTTTCAAATTAGACACGTAATCTCACAAAACATTAGATCCTAAGTGGATCTCAGACACCGTCTACCTCGTCCATGGTCTACAGGTGACGCTGAGTAAATGAAGGAACCTTTGCTCTCAACCAGAGATGGTTCCCTTAACTTGTTTCATAGAGTGAGCTCCCACTTGATGCTTCTGTGAAACCAAATTCCACAGAGAATGTGTGTGTGTGTGTGTTCATATAAAACCACCAAGCTAAGCCAATAAGAAAATGTTCATCACTCATGTTTAGTCATTAATTCACTCATCTCAGCCCTACCATAGACTAGAGGCTCCGCCAGCCAGCGGAGAAGAAGAAAAAGCCTAGGTCTCACCTCAAGAAGCACATGGTCTAGAGAGGAAGACAGACCCATGGGGATGAACACACATCACCGGAGGAAGGCCACAGTGGAAGCACGCCAAGGGGACTGCAAGGACAGGGTAGAGGGGACTCAGACAAGCTTCTGGACAGACGGTCACCTAGAGCTGAGCCTCAGAATCGGGATGGGAGAAGTAGTAGATGTCTGGGCAAAAGCAACAAGTGCTAGCAGGAGAACACATGAAGGGCTCAGAACGGGAAAGAGTTGACATGGCTGGACTTTGAGATTCATTGCATGTGACAGGTACTCAATAAATAGCTGGTTAATTGATTAACTAATTAATTAATCTGGAATAAATAGGCTATAAAAGTCAGATCATGAAGGGATACACAGGCCTACTCAAAGAATCTGAATTTTATTCTCCACACTAGGAGTTAAAAATGCAAAGATCTATAAGGATCGTATAGGAAATGTAAACGAGTAGCCGGGTGTAAAAGAAATAGCAATTATAGTGACTATACATGCAGTACCTGCCTTATCCAGGTGCCATGGAAGGTACTGTCAGCACATGATATCTCACAGTTGATCCTGGCCCTCAGGCTGTACACGCATGTAGTACTAACAACATAGTTGTTAAACCAGATACAATGTGACCACAGTGGAGGGGCTCACCTACTTCCCTCCGAAGAAATCTGGAGGGTGTTATAGATGAGATTGTATGTGAGATGGACTTGAGGAAAGAGGAGGGGCTTGTATCTCTATTTCCAGTGCCACCTAAATGCCTTTCAGTCTAATCAGGTCGGTCTCCTCACAGCCCCACAACACCCCACACTCAGCTACATCCTCTCTCAAGTAGGTGACTTTTCCCACTGTGTCCTGCCTCCCTCTTCATTCATCCAATTCCTACCAACCCTTAAAAGCTTACTTGCCGACAACCCTTCGCACTGAAGTCATGAGCACTTCCCAGGTATCAAGTGTTAATTGAGAATGTACCTTTGGCAAGACGCTACTGAAGGGCTGAAAGGCCTTTAGGAAACGAAAGTGCAGAAGGGCTCCAGTAAGCCTGTCTCATTGGGAGTAGAGAGAAGGTTACTATTATAGTTTGGAAGTCAAAGGTGCACTGGCTCTGTGATTACAGGCGGACCTTTTAGCCTGTTTTCCTTAGTAGTCTTAGCTCTAAAAGGGAGGCATATCCTGAAGATCATGATAGTCCCTTTGAATTCTAAGATTATAAGTGTGATTTGATTGCTTTGTTATATTTCCAGTAGGATTTCTGCACATGCTCTCAGAATGTGCCTTGTGTAATATGATGAGTGGAAATTTGCTCATCAAAGTACAGTGTCTTATCCATACTTGTGAAGCCATGCCATTGCTACCCTAGATTTAGGAAATGGCATAGGTCACAGATCCATTGCAATGGAGTTGGCTATCCTGTCATCCTGTGACTACTTTGGCCACCTCTGTCACTCAGAGAGGAGACTGCTGCAGTTCCCTCTCTGAATGCTCACAATTTTACAGCAGTGGGAAAACAGGGCACGTGGAGGGCAGACCCGAATGTGGAGATTATAGGAACACTGACCACAGAAAGCAACATACACAAATTAGGGAATCTATGAAATGATACCAAACTAAGAGCTGACAAGAGTTGTTTTTGATGTGATGTTAGCCATAAATTGTTGAGAGGAAATCATTTGCATTTCATCAGCTTTTACAACTCAGATTCAGTTTGTCACACTCCAAGTTGCTGTATTAGTTGTGCTTTTGGTTATAAGTAAAACAACCAACGCTGGCTGGATTTAAGCAAAAAGCAAATCTATTAACAGAACACGATGCCATCTCATGAACTCCAAAATAAAGAAGAACAGGGAAGGACCGAATCAGCTCCTGGGACTTCAGCAGTGGGGCTCCACAGAACATCTCACCGGACTTTCTCAAGTCTAACTCTAGCTCCTGTGGCTTCCAGCCTGTATCTCCCCACACCTTACCCCAGTTTTAATTCCTAGGAGAGAACATCCTTTGGACACAATGACACACATGGCCTTCAGGAGCCCTGCCTTGTAGAAAAGGGACCAGTTCTGAAGAAGGGGGACGTGTTGGGATGCAGGAAGCTACCTCAGGAAATGTCTGCCTATTGCACACACATTTTTCTGCTCTGATTTTTTTTTAACCTTTCTCCTAAAACCACCTCCCTCCAGTTACCAATATCTATATATCATTGCATAAAATTGTGCCTTTAGTGGGCTTAAAATATCCTACTAGGTGTTTATATTTTATATAACATTAAAATAATGAAAGGTCATAAAAAGGGTTTTATGTTACTCTACAAATTAAAATGTATATAATTCAAGTTGACTGTGTGCCCTGTATAGAGGCATCCAAGCTTAACTAAAACTTTCCATACACAGAGACTAGCCATTAGATATGGTCTGTGACCACGCAACTTTTATTCTGACAACCGCCAAGATACTCTTTCTTGATTATTAAAGATTTTCAGGAGCCCAGAAATAAACCCACATCTATATGGTCAATTAATTTACCACAAAAGAACCAAGAATATGCAATGGGGAAAGGGCAGTGTCTTCAATAGTGTTGCAAAAACTGGATAGCCACATGCAAAAGAATGAAAGTAGGTTACTATCTTACACCATATTTAAAATGAACTCAAAAGAAATTAAAAACTTGAATATAAAACCTGAAACCATAAAGGTCCCAGAAGAAAACATAGGTGGTGGGCTCCTTGACATGGGTGTTGGCGATGATTTTTTTAATCATCAAAAAAAATGATGACTTCAAAAGCAAAGGCAACAAAAAAAAATAAACAGGCAGGATGACATTAAACTAAAAAGCTACCCCACAGCAAATGAAATTGTCAACATATGAAAAGGCAATCTACTAAATGGGAGAAAATATTTGCAAGTCATATATCTGATAAGAGGTTAATATCCAAAGTATATACAACTCAATAGCAAAATAAATAAATAAATAAAAATCTGATTAAAAAAATAGACAAAGAATCTGAATATTTTTCCAAAGAAGACATTACAGATGGCCAACAGGTACATGAAAAGATGCTCAATGTCATTAATCATCAGGGAAGTACAAACAAAACCACAATAAGATATCTCCTCATACCTTTTAGTATGGCTATTATCAAAAATATAAGAACTAACAAGTATTGGTGAGGACGTAGAGAAAAGGAAACTGTGTTTGTGCCCTGTTGGTGGGTTATAAACGGGCAGCCTCTATGGAAAACAATATGGCAGTTCTTCAAAAACTAAAAATATAACTGTAGCATCCAATATTTTCACTTATCCAAAGAAAAACATGAATTCAAAAAAATATATTATACCCTCATGTTCACTGCAGCAATACATTTAATAGCCAATAAATGGAAAAGCTATAAAAATAACCTAAGTGTCCATCAACGGATGAATGGATAAAGGAATTGTGATACATACACACATGCACCCATACACACATGAATGCACAACAAATACAATGCAGCCATAAAAAGAATGAAATCTTGCCATTTGGGGCAACACGAACAGTTCCTGAGGGCATTTATGCTAAGTGAAATAAGTCAGACAGAGAAAGACCAATACCTTATGATCTCACTTATACGTGAAATTTAAAAAACAAAGCAAAATGCTAAGCTCATAGAAACAGAGACTAGAGGTTGTGGCTAGTTGGCTCAACATAGAGCATTGGCTCGGTGTGTGGCAGTCCTGGTTTCGATTCCCAGTCAGGGCACATAGGAAAAGCGACCATCTGCTTCTCCACCCCTCCCCTCCTGCTCTCTCAACCCTTCCCACAGCCATGGCTCAAAAGGTTCCAGCAAATTGGCCCCAGGCGCTGAGGATTACTCCATAGCCTCACCTCAGTTGCTGAGCAATGGAGCAGCAGCCTCAGACAGACAGAGCGTCAGCCCCAGATGGGGGCGTTGTGGGGTGGGTCCCAGTTGGGGCACATGCGGGAGTCTGTCTCTCTGCCTCCCTACCTCTTACTTAAAAAAGAAAAGAAAAGAAAAGAAACAGAGAACAGACTGGTGGTTGCCAGAGGCAAGGTGTGGAATGTGAGCAAAATGAGTGAAGGAGATAAAAAGGTACAACTTCCAATTATAAAATAAATAAGTGCTGGGGATGTCACGTACAGCATAGTGGCTATAGTTAATAATACTGTATTAGATATTTGAAAGCTGCTAAGTCAATCTTAAAAATCATATAAAAAAATGTCTGTAACTATGTGTGGTGATGAAGATTAACTAGACTTATTGTGATCATTTAGCAATATATACAAACATAGAATCATGTTGTACATCTGAAACCAATGTTATATGTCAATTTAGCACAACTGTTAAAACAATTTTAATTTTTAAAAAAAGATGTTCAGTTCATTTTCTAAAAGTAAAATCTATACTTCATTAGTAGCAGATATTCTGAAGATAAAGGACACATATAGTATGTATAGCCTGTATGCTCTTTTCAATAATCTGTGAAAAAAGTTCTTCTTGGACAATTTCAGGGACCTTTTCTACATCATTATCATCCTCCTGGAATATCTGTACACTTTTACTTTTTTCAAGTTTAATTCTCCTTTGCATCCTTGATATGGGGCTATCAGTTTTTCCTCATCACAGGTGTCTTTTGCTACCACCTCCAGCCCTGACCACAAATGACGGAAATGTTCCAAGGCTCATTTTTTCTTTTCTCTTTCTCTCTATACCCTTACAGAACTCAGGGATGCGAGGGTCACCTCAAGGCCAAGGCTGCCAGGTCTATTACCCAAACTAGCTCATGTTTTCGTTTAGTTTCTGTAGAATTCTCTCTCTCTTTTTTTTTTTTTTTTGTATTTTTTCCCGAGGTTAGAAGCGGTGAGACAGTCAGACAGACTCCCGCATGTGCCTGACTGGGATCCACCCGGCATGTCCACCAGAAGGCAATGCTCGGCCCATCTGGGGTTTTGCTCCATTGCAGCCAGAGCCATTCCAGCGCCTGAGGAGGAGGCCATGGAGCCATCCTCAGCACCAAAACCAACTTTGTTCCTATGTAGCCTTGGCTGTGGGAGGGGAAGAGAGATAGAAAGGTAGGAGAGGGGGAAGGGTGGAGAAGCAAATGGGTGCTTCTACTGTGTGCCCTGACCAGGAATCGAACGCGGGTCTTCCACAAGCGGGGCAGACATTGAGCCAACCGGCCAGGGCTAGATTCTCTTTTTATGTCTTATTCACAGTGGAAAAACAATACTATAACCCAAAAGTATCATTATGACAGAAGTCAGATTATCTTCCTACGTTCATTATGAAATAACTATCTTTTTTTTTTCCAGAGCTGGGAATATTACAAAGCCTTGGAAACCATGAGATGAATTTTACATCAAACTGCACACTTCTAATGATAAACAGACCTGTTGACTGGTCTGAATTTTGGTATTTGACTATCAAAGAACGATTTTTCTGAAAACTTTACAGGTCTTCAGATGTGCAAGTCTAGCAAGCCCAATGCTGGATCACTTGAGATAAAACTCATTGGAAAACAAACAAACAAGCACTAAAGAATTTCAGTTCTCTGCCCACAATAACCTGTGAATTCCGTAGGACAAATAGGCTGCAGGGCAGTATTCTGTCCTTCCACTCCAAGAATCTATTGTCAGGCCTTAAAGCGCTGCTATTTCTGGAAAATCATCTATGACCTATTAGAACTAGCCTAAGCTGATGAAAACTACAAGTCCCATGATGCAAAAAAAAAGGAGCCCTACCTCCGTTGGCCTTAGTTCCTCCAAGGAACTGTCGCTTTCTCATCACCTGGATGGCAAACTAAGTACTGTAGCCTGAGTTTCTCAAAAATGTATACGGATAAACCTGAGGCGGAAAAAGGAGAATTCTTACCACAAAACTAGGTTCAAACCAGCTGCCAAACAGCCCTGACTTAACTCCTATCAACTCCTCCAGAGGCGGTGCCCTGTGTGACGTCACTTCCTGGAGCGCGCTCGCCCCGCCTCTCGCTCCGCCGCGCGGGGACCCGGAGTCCGCTCACCCGCAGAGGCGGGCGGAGGCGCGGAGCCGCGGCTGTTGGGGCGGCGGGTCACGTGAGGTCGCTCAGGCGTGTGGGTGGAGGAGTTGCGGGAAAGGAGAGTCGAGTTTAACCGTCACTGGAAGTGTGCTCGGACGAGACCACCGAGTGGGCTCAGGTAGGGCAGGGTGGCTGGCGGTGACACCTGCACCCCGCGGGGGGCGGGCGGGCTCTGCTCGAGGGCGAAGGGGCGCCGCCAGTCCTCGGGCCCCCACAGCCCACCGCCCACCGCGCGGGGCGCCGAGCGACCGTCGTGGGTCCGGGGATCCCGGGAGCTGGGGTGTCCCGCCCGCTCAGCGAGGACGGTGCGGGTTCGGGATGGCCCGGGGTGCCCGCGCTTCTCTCGCTGCCACCTCTGTCGCCGGCGTGCTGCTCAGGCTCGGCCTGAACCCGCCCGAGGGTTTCCGGGCCGACGGCGCAGACGCTGCTCGTGTGCCTGGGTGTCGGTCCGTCCGGGGGCGTCCCTCTCTGGGGGGGTGCCGAGGGGCGGCCTCCGGCAGCGGTTCCGCGGGCCGTGGGAAGGGCGACTTCAGGCGCCCGGTCACAGATGTCTGGGGGGCCGCGGGGCGGTGGTGAGTCAAGTGTCGTGAGTCTTTCAGGACGCGGCAGGCTGCCCAGAGCCACGTGCTGGGTCAGAACTCGTATTTCAGCATCTTTGCGAGTGCCAGCCGCCCGGTTCCCACAGTTCTCACGCGCGCTGGGGCGTAGCTGCGGCTGGGTCCTGCCAAGGGGCTGTACTTGCCACCTTTTCTCAGTTTATTGTTTAAACGCTCAGCGGTGAAAGTATTCTTCTTCGTACTATCATGAAATTAGTCTGAGATAAGATAAACTAGCCCTATTGACAACAGGAGTTACAGAGTATGAGTTGTAAGGAGTTTGTTAAGTACCCTCAGTTTATGGCCTAGAATCAATCAGTGATTGTCTGGAAACTAGGAAGAACACTTAAACTTTTAATTATTTCATCCTGTTGGAGGTAAGTTCATTGGGGTTTATTTTATTAATTTGGACACTTCTCCCACCACCACCACCACCACCACCAAATGTGATGGATCCTGGACTTAATGAACTGCTAGTTTAAAAGCTGTTGATATTTGTAGCATATTCCGTAAGCTTCTGGTTCACTGTTATTCCTTTGGTTGATCCTCTGGTCTCACTAATTAAATCAGAAGGTGGTGTGAATAATTTTCCTTCCCTCCCTGTACTGTATGTAGTACTATCAGGACTATAAGCAGAAAATAAAGCATCAGGAAGATTGAAATGAACATTACAGAAATCTATCACAAAGAGCCTGACCAGGTGGTGACGCAGTGGATAGAGCGTCCAGGACCCAGGTTCGAAACGCCAAGGTCACTGGCTTGAGTGCAGGCTCACCAGCTTGAGCATGGGATCATGGACATGACCCAGTAGTCACTGACTTGATCAAGGGATCACTGACTCAGTTGGGGGCCCCTGGTTAAGGCATGTATGAAAAGCAATCAATGAACACTTAAAGTGCCACAACTACAAGTTAATGCTTGAGAGAGAGAGAAAGAAAGAGAAAGAAAGAAAGAAAGAAAGAAAGAAAGAAAGAAAGAAAGAAAGAAAGAGAAAGAAAGAAAAAGAAAAAATGTATCTCAGAGTGAGGGAAATGGATAACATGAGTGTCAACAAAAAAGGTTTGGAGTAGTTCTGCTCTCTTTTTCTTGCAAATGAGAATTCCTAGAGAGGATATTTTGCAATTAAAAGAATAGATTTGGGATGTGTTTTATTCCAAATAAAGTAATGAGTGTCGGAAAATTAAAAGAAATGGGTATGAGCATTGTGTTTTCTTCTGGATACTGCTGCAAATTAAAGACCATTCTTTCAGTATGTTCTTCTCATTTTTAGGTAGCAAATTCCCAAGAAGAAAATAATGGATTGTGCATTAGTTCTTATCTAAGTGTGTGGACTCAGCAGCGTGCAGGTTTGTGGCAAAGCCCCTAAAAGGATGGCAACTCCTTACGTCCCCGTTCCCATGCCCATAGGGAACTCTGCCTCCAGCTTTACAACTAACAGAAGTCAAAGAAGTTCTTCTTTTGGGAGTGTCTCAACAAGCTCAAACTCTTCCAAAGGCCAGGTAGAAGACTCAAATATGGGAACCTTGAAACAGACAAGTGTACCTAATCAAGTGGATAGCACCTCATCCGTGTGTAGCAGCCCCCTGGTTAGGACTAAATTTACAAATGCACACTCTTCCATTGAGTATTCTACTAGACCAAGAGAAAGTGAAGAACAGAATCCTGAAGCAGAGAGTTTGGAAGACAGGCCTTCCACACCTACCATTCTGGGCTACGAGGTGATGGAAGAGCGAGCTAAATTCACTGTGAGTATTGACTTCTGCTGCACACCCATGGAAGGTGAAAGGCTGACCTACCTGAAGTCTACCTTGTGTCAAATGTATTCATGTTAGCATATACTTGTGATTTCTTAAGGATAAAATCCAAGTGGTTTTTACACTCTAAATTCTGTCATTGTAGTAAGCTTTTGTTTTACCTGATTGACCTGTCACAAACCAGACAATTCTATGAAACTGGCATCCATCCCACCACGATGCTCTCCTTCAGTCAGTACCGCTGTCCTGACAGCCTACAGGGATTTTGCCTGTACAGGTATTTGTACTTGACATAAATAGACACATGGAGTATGTACTCTTTTGGGTGTGGTCTCTTTTCTTCAGCATTGTGTTTGTGAGACTTGTCCTTGACCTTGCATGTAATTGTAGGTAGCTCATTCTTATTACTGCTACTATTCCTTTACGTGAATTTCTGTCCATTCTATTGAAGAGCCCCTGGATAATTTCTACTCTGGAGCTCTGACATATACTGCCGCTGTGAACCATTTAGTACTTGTCACTCAGTAAACACACAGACGCCTTTCTATTTGATATCTGGCTAGGAACAAAATTGTCAGATCATATACTCAGCTTTAGAAGATACAAACCATGTGCCAGAGTGGTTGTACCGATTTGTACTCTTGTGAACAATGTGAGAGTTCCAGTTATAGTACTCCACACCTTCCCAAAATACGGCATTTTCCATCTTTTCATTTGGTTATTCAAGTAGGTAGAGTGATATGTCACATTGTCTTAATTTGCATTTCTTAATGACTAAATTGAAGACATTTTATCCCATTTGGATATTCTCTTTTGTGAAGAGTCTGTTTAATATTATTCTCTGGGGAAAATTTTCCACTTTTAATTTGTAGTTTTCTGTGCATTTTGGATATAAGTCTCCTTTCGGGACATGTATCTTGAGTATCATCTCTTACATCATCACTTCAGTAATGATGAATTTGATAAAGGTTCTTAATTTTAATATATTCCAATTTATTAACTTGTTCTTATATGGTCAGCACTTTTTAAAATCTGTCTACTCCCACTAAAAATGCCTTTTGTTTTCTTCTAAAAGCTTTATCGTTGGACCTTTCATATTTAGATCTGTAAACAATGTGGAGTTAATTTTTTTTTATGGTGTGAAGAAACAGACAAGTGATTTTATATGAGATCAAGTGATCAGGTTTTTATTGAGAAGACCACTCTTTCGCCTCTGCATGTGCACTGTGTTGCCCATGACATAAATCAGATGACCATACACGTATGGGTCTGTTTTTCTGTTCCATTTCCTCTTCATTTACCAATTCCACAGTCTTAATTATTAAAACTTCTTGATAGGTCTTGATATCTGGCAGCCTACATACTCCAGCTTTGTTGTTGTTCCACAGGACTGCTCTTGACCTTCTGCATTGGGATTGTATTGACTCCAGGCTGATTGGGGAGAACTGACACTTGACAATACTGAGTTTGAATCTGTGACCTTAGTCCTTTGCATTAGTCATTTGCTGTTTATAATGATGTCCTGTAGTTTTCAGGGCAGAGATCTTACATCTTTTGGTTAGACTGATGTCTCAGTATGGATGCTGTTTGATGTTCTGAATATCTTTTTCTGTTTTTTATTTCATCTTTGCTGGTTTACGTATTGGACTTGGATGTTTATGTATCCAGCGACTCTGCTAAATTCACTTATCAGTTGAAATAATTTGTTCTTTCTCTTGTGTTTTCTTGAAGTAAATTTTATATGGTTATGCTATTTCATGCTGCAGATTTACAACACTAGGGAAGGACCTCCAAAAAAAAAATAGTTGAAAAAAAATTTATGAAGAGGGCCCTGGCCAGTTGGTTCAGTGGTAGAGTGTCAGCCTGGCGTGCAGGAGTCCCGGGTTCGATTCCTGGCCAGGGCACACAGGAGAAGCGCCCATCTCCATCTACTTCTCCACCCCTCCCCCTCTCCTTCCTCTCTGTCTCTCTCTTCCCCTGTTGCAGCCAAGGCTCTATTGGAGCAAAGTTGGCCTTGGGCACTGAGGATGGCTCTATGGCCTCTGCCTCATGTGCTAGAATGGTTCTAGATGTGACAGAGCGACGCCCCAGATGGGCAGAGCATCGCCCCCTGGTGGGCATGCCGGGTGGATCCCGGTCAGGCGCTTGCGGGAGTCTGTCTGACTGCCTCCCTGTTTCCAACTTCAGAAAAATACAAAAAAAAAAAAATTTATGAAGAGACTATCTTTACAATTAAATTATCATAAAAGTGATGATTGTTGAGAAATCTGCATGAAGCTGACCTTTTAAAGAGAGATTTTCAAAATTATAATAACCTGGTGGTTCATTTCCTTGCTTTGACCTACTTTCCTTAAGAAGGAATGAATATTCATTGAGGTGATGTGCGTGCAGATGCCAAGTTCATAGGCAAATGTGAGTCAGTGGTACACAAAGTCTTCTAAGACATCCTAGAGGAAGAGGTAAACATCAGATAGGAGATTAGTCTGTTCATTTATTCATCAATTTAATGTATTTTTAGTTCCTGTTAGGAGCCAGGCATTATTACCTTTGATCCCCTTTATGATTATCTTAGATCAGGACTTTATGGACACTTGGAAGGGTATCCAGATGATCTTATTCCTCATTTTTATATGTCACACAGATAAATTACTTGTGTTTTACTTCAAAAATAAAGGATTCATCGTTAACCTTTGGTGATTCTCCCCCATAAAAGCTGAGAGAGGAGTCTGGGAGGAAGAGCAATCAAGTGGTAAGGGTGGTCCGCAGTCCCTTTGCAGTCACAGCACACAGCCATTTGGTGTTCAGGAGCCATCTGTGGCTGGTGTGCAGCTCTGGGGCTAAGTTGAAAAGTTGCATAGCTGACAAGTTACTCTTTTTTTAAGAGTTTCACTCATCCAGCAGATGTTACTAAGTACTTCATAAGTGCCATGTATTTAGCTTAGCCCAAAACACTATACTGGAAACTATCAGTTTCTTTGAAATTCTATTAAATATACTTCTTCATAATAAATTCTAAAATTATACTGATGAAAAAATAGAATCTAGTTTTTTCTTATTATATAAACTTTTTAAAATATTGACATGCTTCAAACAAGTTTTTCTATTCAATAGGCTAGATCAGTGGTAGTCAACCTGGTCTCTACCGCCCACTAGTGGGCGTTCCAGCTTTCATGGTGGGTGGTAGTGGAGCAACCAAAGTATAAATAAAAAGACAGATTTAACTATAGTAAGTTGTATAAAGATTTATTCTGCCAAACTTAGTGAAAATCCAACATAAAGCACTTGGTAAGTAATTATTATTATATGCTTTAACTTGCTGTAACTCTGCTTTGTAAATTTTATAAAGTAAAGTTACTTCCCTATTTTATAAATCACCATTACTGTGGAACTGGTGGGTGGTTAGAAAATTTTACTACTAACAGAGATACAAAAGTGGGCAGTAGGTATAAAAAGGTTGACTACCCCTGTGCTAGATAATAGTGCATAATTATAGAAATGTAAACTTTTATCTAATGTGACTAGTTTTTAGCTTGTATCTTAGCCTCGAAAATTGAAACATTAAATTTATTTCAAAACTTTGCCGTATAGTATTTTTAAAAATTAAATTGATTGTACAGAACGAGAGTGGCTAGTTTTTATAGCTTTTTCAGGCATAAGTGATTCTTCTATCAGTTTTACAACATACAGCATAAAATATACAGCAGTCCCTAATCTATCACAGGAGTTAGGTTCCAGAACCCCCCCACAATAGGTGAAAATCCACAAAGTAGAGACTTTAGATTTATCTTGTTATTTATATATATTTTAAGGCTTTTTAAACCCTCCTCACACTCTTATAAACCTTTCCCACACTGTTACTGACTTTTCCCACACTTATTCTGCTTATTTTACCGCAAAAATAATTAAAATAATAAATATATAAAAAATCTATATACCACCACAAAATCCCACGGTATAGCAAAAAATCCATAACAAAATTAGAAATATACAACTTAAAAATCTGCGATACAGTGAGACTAGGAAAGGAAAGGTGAATTGCAGTATGGCGAGGGACGACTGTATTTTGGAAACTGATGAATTCATTTATTGTTAGTTGCACCAAAAAAAACATTTTCTCTCAAATTTGTCATAGTCTTGTGTCTTAAGGAAAAAATTTTGCTTTTGGTGCCTATTTCTATTATTTGTATATTTCATGGTTCTGATTTTTAACATAGTAATTGTTATGATCTAGATTAGGGGTAGTCAACCTTTTTATACCTACCACCCACTTTTGTATCTCTGTTAGTAAAATTTTCTAACTGCCCACCTGTTCCACAGTAATGGTGATTTATAAAGTAGGGAAGTAACTTTACTTTATAAAATATATAAAGCAGTTACAGCAAGTTAAAGCATATAATAATAGTTACTTACCAAGTACTTTATGTCGAATATTTGCTAAGTTTGGCAGAATAAATCTTTATAAAACAATTTACTATAGTTAAATCTATCTTTTTATTTATACTTGGATTGCTCCTCTACCGCCTACCATGAAAGCTGGAACGCCCACTAGTGGGCAGTAGGGACCAGATTGACTACCACTGATCTAGATTGTCAAGTTTTTTAAGTATTTGATATGAATTTTTAAATATTTTTTATATTTCTTTAATTCCCCCTGTCATAGGTATATAAAATACTAGTAAAGAAAAACCCGGAGGAAAGCTGGGTGGTGTTCAGAAGATACACTGACTTCTCGAGGCTAAATGATAAAGTGAGTACTTGACCAAATCTAACCGACTTTTCAATTTTGAATTATTTTTCCCTGACTGTTCTGCTGTTATATTTGTGTTTTTTCTTTCTTGTTAATTGAGCGATGTCAAACCTTTGCTAGTTCCTAAGAAAATTCACTGTTTTGTTTCATTTTAATAACCTGAAGTCCCATCTTTACCCATAACTTTCTTTTTTCTGAAAACAAAAAATAAAAATGTGGGAAACTTAAAATTATTCACACCAGTATAATGAAAATGCACTGTGTGCAGCAGTGTGCCTCGGGTGGGCTCAGCGGGTTTGCTACTGAGAGGCAGACCTGGCCAGTATTCAGCCATTGGCCCACTGTGCTCTTAACCTGGAGGCTCTGGGGAGGTCCGTCTCCAGGCTTGTTCAGGCTGTTAACAGAGTTCACTTTGTTGTGCTTGTAAGACGGGGTCTCTGAGTCCTTGCGGAGTGTCAGCACAGGTGGTTCCTAGCTCATTCCCACTCCCCAGGCCTTGCTCAGGGCCCCTCTATCTTCAAAGCCAGCAACAGCGAATCAAGTTCAATGCTTGAAATCCCTGACTTCTGCCACCAGCCCCAGTAAAGTAAGAAGCTTTCCTTTAAAATACTCCTGTGATAAGTTAGACTTCGCACAGATAATCTCCCTGTCTTAAGGTCAGCCAATAGTAACCCTGATTGCATCTGCAAAATCCCTTTTGCTGTTAAAGGTAACGAAATCACAGAAGCAACACCAGGGACAAAAGTCATGGGGTCATCTTTTTTGGAGGCTTGTTTATAGAAGCATCAGGGGCCTATTATGATGTCATTTTGGCAGAAATAAATGTTTTAATGTTATAAAACATAAAAACTAGCATTTATTATTTTAAGCTACTGTATAGTTTCCAAATTGTACTTTGTTCAAAATAAAGTTACTGATTTCCCATAATCTACATTATGAAGTACCTATATTATGAACACTTTGTGAGGAGTTATGAGACAACATCCTCTTCTGAGGATAGTGTTTTAAAAGGAGAAACATCTAATTATGCATGTGGATATGTGTATGTGGAACATTTAAATTTTAATGCTCAAAATTAATAAAAAGATTTTTTATTTCCTCTTCATGGCTTTTATTATTTTCACTGCAACACATTAAATAACAAAACTCCAAGGCAAAAAATATCTAGTATATCTTGAAATCAAATTAGGGTTTTCATTTGTCCAAGTTGCTTTCTAGTTTTTGTCTTGTTTATTTTATCTTCATGTATTTGTGAAAATATAGATAAAACGTATTTTATATTTTTACTTAACATTTTGCCCTGTGAATTTTACCCTTTTGTCAGTCTTTTCTCTTACCTTATGATACTTAGTTTTACATTTAAAAACAAATATCGATGTACATTTTATCTTACTCACCCACTTAGAGAACTTAGACTGTTACTGACGGCTTATAAAGTAGCCAGGCGCCTGCCAGAGCTGCAGGCTTCAGCTTAGAGTAGGGTAGAAGCATCTCAGCACGGGAGAATGGTTTCAACCTCAGCTATCCGTAGGACTTCCCTGGAAGGCTACTTAAAATTACAGTGCCTAGGCCACACGCAGCTAATTAAATCCAAATCAGTCAGGGGTGGCACATGACATTAATAGCTTTAAATTTTCCCTAGGCAAGTCCAGTGTGCAGCCAAGGTTTAGAATCACTGGTCTAGTGGGAGAGTCCAAAATTAAGTAAATGTTGACTTGTGATAAGAGTCATTTAAAAATAAATTAAGAATTTAAGAATTTGTGGTAGATTGTCTTTTCTAAAAATGTTCACAGCAATATTTTCAGTCCCATATGCTTTTCCAATCTTGCCAATGACCGTCAAGAGGTTGAATCTGTTTCCCCTCCCCCTTGAACCCGGGTGAACTTGGACCCAGTGAGATGGAGGAGATAGTGCTGCCTGACTAGACAAGGTCACACAGAATGCAGAGCTCCATCCTCTTTCTTTTGGGTTGCTCCCCCTTGACACCCAGACTCTGTGCTGTGAGCAAGTCCAGGGCACTCCATGTTTAGTTTTTGGTGGACACCCCAGCTATGATTGCAGCTGGCCACCATCATCGTCCTCCACACGTATGTGGGAGTGAACTTCAGCTCCCACTTCAGATCGACCAGCTGAGTCCCCAACTCTGGGGAATAGAGATGAGCCATCCTCACTGCCATAGGCCATGCGTAATGATTGGCTGTTCTATGTTACTGTGTTGTTAGAGTCACTTGAACAGGGTGTATAAAGAGGCAAATAAGCCTGCCTATGAGGTTGGAAATGTTTCTCCCTAAGAAAGTGAAATTTAAGCTGAACATGCAAAATGGATCATAAACCAAAATGTAAAAGTTAAAACTATAAAAAGTCCAGGAAAAAATATAGAAGAATACCCTTGCCACCTTGAAGTAAGTAGGATCTAAAAAAGTATAAGCCATAAAAGACAAAAATGGATGAATTAGATAACATTAAAATTTTAAATATATGTTCTGTTGAGACTTCAAGAGTCAGGCCACAGTCTTGGAGGAAATATTTGTTATACATATATCTGACAAAAGACATTTATAATATATAAAGAACTCTTATAACTTAATAATAAAACATAAATAACCCAATTTTTTTCTAAAATGTGAGGGTTCAGAAGATTTGTATAGATGATTCTCCAAAGAAGAAATGCAGATCCCAGTAACCACATGAGAAGATATTTAATATCATTTGTCAACAGAAACATGCAAATTTAAGCCATAGTGAAATACTGCTATGCACCCACTAGAATGGCTAACATTAAAAAGACAGACAATGTAAGTGTTGACAAGGAGGTGGAGCATCTTTCACTTCTTGTGTATAAAACTGGGAGAAGAAGTAAAACAAGGTATAAAAAATAAAAAGCTTAGCTGGATTTAATTCTTTGTTTTAAGCTTGTTCATGAACAATTGTACTAGTCAACGGGATAGATTTTTGTGGAACTGATATAATGGAGTTGAAGCATGTATATTCTTTTTTCTTCTTTTTCAGTTAAAAGAGATGTTTCCAGGCTTTCGATTAGCACTTCCACCAAAACGCTGGTTTAAAGATAATTACAATACCGACTTTTTAGAAGATAGACAATTAGGATTACAAGCATTTCTTCAAAATTTAATAGCTCACAAGGACATTGCTCACTGGTATGTAATAAATTGAAATAAGAGGTTGTAAATGCATTTCAGCAACTAGTTGAAACCAAAGAATAAATCTGAGACCATAGTTATTCAAGGTGAACAAAAACTGTAAAACAAGTATAATTACTTGTTCTCTAACAAACACTTTGTGGAATTTTCTTGCTTTTTTTCAGTAAGAACTTTATTTGGTATTTGATTTGTATTAACACATTTTAAACCTCAGCAAAGTTAAAAAAAATCAGTGTACCATTTATTCAAACCACTCAACAGTTAGTTTGATTTCAGTTTTTAGTATTTTAGCAATTATTTAAACAAAGTGGTCCTCATACCAGATTTTTGGTTAATATGACACTATATAATTTTGAGAATAATATTTTCTATAATTTTTCAAAATAATGCAAAATATGAATATTGTGAAATTGGATTAATTCATATAGAAGGTAAAATGAAAATACCAAAAACCATTAGAAGGGAGAGAGGATCTATATGGTTTTGCTTTTACATATGTTCACAAGAAAATTGCTTTATAATTTAATGTCAGCTAGATATCTAATTTTGGAAATTACATTAGTAGAGGACATTTATTTGCAAGGCAGCAATAGCATGTGCAGGAACCTATGTCTGTAACTGTCTTTAGTAGTTTTTTACATAGGATGGAAAACGAGAAAACCACCATCTCGTTTCTTTTACCCTTTTTCCCTAGTGTTTTTCTGTATACCGCTTAAGTCAGGGCCTGGCCTGTGTTGTACATTACACACATACTGTGCAGATTCATCTTGCTTCTTAATGTGCACCTCCTTGGCTTGATAGCTGCTTGACACCTCTGACCCATGCTCATCTTCCTCTGTGGAACTACCAGCCTGACCCCTTCTCTCAACCCCACATTCATACAGGCAGTTGCCTCCTTGACATCTTCTGTTATCTCATAGTGACCTGAAACCTAAAACAAACTTAAAAGCTCACTCTCTACATTTGCCCCAATTTTCAGCAGCATTATCTACTCAGAACCCCTGTCCCTTTCTTTACCTTTTAAATTCCACTCAGATCTGTCCCCTTTTCTTCATTGCACCATCAGCACCCAAGTCTGGGGTCATTGTTGGACTCAGGTTGTATTTCTCCTGTAAACCAAAGGTATAAAAAGAGACATGAATTCCCTTACCCACTGTTTCTTTCCAGCAGCAGCACTCCAGTAATTAGAGTAATCTGTGAGCATAAAGATGCTACTAAAGGATGAGAGCATCTGGTACCAGCCCTCAGAAAGTGATGTCTCACTGGGTCATCACAGGCTGAGTGTCTCACACTGGGTCGCCATACACTGAAAATATTAAGGCCTTCCCTGCGCTCCTTAGGACTTTCCTTGTCAATCTTAAAAGGGTTTCATCCAAACTTTTGACTTCTCAATCTCAATTTATTTCCCATAGCTCATTTTTGCTTAACAGATAGTTTTCCAATATAAACAATGAGTGGGTGGGAAGTATCATATAATATCTAAATCAAAAGAGTGTGTATGGTGGTCCTATTGTCTGTGCTGTCAGACCACCTGCGTCATTCAAGAAGCCTTGATTAAAGAGGGAAACAGGTTAATGTAAGAGGGATGTGACTGGCAAGGGAAGAGTCCAAAGGAACCAAATAGAAGAGGGAAGAATTTAAGGGTAGAAGAAGGCACATGCTTACTCTCAAGACATTTAAAAACTGCCTTTGCCACGTGCATTGTATGACTTTGAGGGAGTCATTTCATCCCTCTGGACTTTGTTGTCATTTGTAAAATGGTGACATCACTTTACATGATTGTTATGAAAATTAAATAGGATATGTTGCCTTGTATATGCAACATACTTTGAAAATGTTAGAAATTGTGAGATGATGGATATGTTAATTAGCTTGATTGCAGTTCATGTTTCACAGTGTATGCATATTTCAAATCCAGTTGTACAATTTGTAATTGTCAATTATCCCTCAGAAAAGCTGGGGGAAATGTTGGCTTTAAGAATGCAGAGACCCTATGGGCTTTAAGTACTCAATTAATTTTGAGACCTGAAAAGGTAAAGAGAGAAAGAAAATGATAGTGTATTATTATTGCTTCTTAGAAGACTTGAGGTTAAAGGAAATATACCATTGTTGACATTGTTTAGGGTTATCATATTCAGAAGGACTTAGATTTATCTATTTTGAATGGTCCCAAAAAGCAGAACTAAGACTCATGAATAGAAGCTGCTGGGAGAAAAGTTCCACCTCAATGAAGGAAATAATTTTCTAACTTTCAGTTGTTCAAATATAGGATGGAATATTCCCTATTTATGGAGGTATTGGGGTATCCTTTTACTAAACATGTTAAAGGGATAAGAAAGCATGCTGTGGATGGTTCCAGCAACCATATTTAGATCCCTCCCATCTCTATTAGTCCATGGTTATGAACACCATTTAGGTCCATCTCATCTCTATTAGTCCATGGTTATGAACACCATTTAGATCCATCCCATCTCTATTAGTCCGTGGTTATGTACACTATTTAGATCCATCTCATCTCTATTAGTCCGTGGTTATGAACACCATTTAGATCCATCTCATCTCTATTAGTCTGTGGTTATGAACACTATTTAGATCCATCTCATCTCTATTAGTCCGTGGTTATGAACACCATTTAGATCCATCTCATCTCTATTAGTCTGGTTATGAACACTATTTAGATCCATCTCATCTCTATTAGTCCGTGGTTATGAACACCATTTAGATCCATCTCATCTCTATTAGTCTGGTTATGAACACCATTTAGATCCATCTCATCTCTATAGTCTGGTTATGAACACCATTTAGATCCATCTCATCTCTATTAGTCTGGTTATGAACACCATTTAGATCCATCTCATCTCTATTAGTCTGTGGTTATGAACACCATTTAGATCCATCTCATCTCTATTAGTCCGTGGTTATGAACACCATTTAGATCCATCCCATCGCTATTAGTCTGTGGTTATGAACACCATTTAGATCCATCCCATCTCTATTAGTCTATGGTTATGAACACCATTTAGATCCATCCCATCTCTATTAGTCTGTGGTTATGAACACCATTTAGATCCATCTCATCTCTATTAGTCCGTGGTTATGAACACCATTTAGATCCATCTCATCTCTATTAGTCTATGGTTATGAACACCATTTAGATCCATCCCATCTCTATTAGTCTGTGGTTATGAACACCATTTAGATCCATCCCATCTCTATTAGTCTATGGTTATGAACACCATTTAGATCCATCCCATCTCTATTAGTCTATGATTATGAACACCATTTAGATCCATCCCATCTCTATTAGTCTGTGGTTATGAACACTATTTAGATCCATCTCATCTCTATTAGTCTATGGTTATGAACACCATTTAGATCCATCCCATCTCTATTAGTCTATGTTTATGAACACCATTTAGATCCATCCCATCTCTATTAGTCTGTGGTTATGAACACCATTTAGATCCATCTCATCTCTATTAGTCCGTGGTTATGAACACCATTTAGATCCATCCCATCTCTATTAGTCCGTGGTTATGAACACCATTTAGATCCATCTCATCTCTATTAGTCCGTGGTTATGAACACCATATATTGAATAGATCCATCCCATCTCTATTAGTCTGTGGTTATGAACACTATTTAGATCCATCTCATCTCTATTAGTCTATAATTATGAACACATTTAGATCCCTCCCATCTCTATTAGTCTATGATTATGAACACCATTTAGATCCATCTCATCTCTATTAGTCTATGATTATGAACACCATTTAGATCCATCCCATCTCTATTAGTCTGTGGTTATGAACATTATTTATTGAATAGATCCATCTCATCTCTATTAGTCTATGTTTATGAACACCATTTAGATCCCTCCCATCTCTATTAGTCTATGATTATGAACACCATTTAGATCCATCCCATCTCTATTAGTCTGTGGTTATGAACACCATTTAGATCCATCTCATCTCTATTAGTCTGTGGTTATGAACACCATTTAGATCCATCCCATCTCTATTAGTCTGTGGTTATGAACACCATTTAGATCCATCTCATCTCTATTAGTCCGTGGTTATGAACACCATTTAGATCCATCTCATCTCTATTAGTCTATGGTTATGAACACCATTTAGATCCATCCCATCTCTATTAGTCTGTGGTTATGAACACCATTTATTGAATAGATCCATCCCATCTCTATTAGTCTATGTTTATGAACACCATTTAGATCCCTCCCATCTCTATTAGTCTATAATTATGAACACATTTAGATCCCTCCCATCTCTATTAGTCTATGATTATGAACACCATTTAGATCCATCTCATCTCTATTAGTCTATGATTATGAACACCATTTAGATCCATCCCATCTCTATTAGTCTGTGGTTTGAACACCATTTATTGAATAGATCCATCTCATCTCTATTAGTCTATGATTATGAACACCATTTAGATCCCTCCCATCTCTATTAGTCTATGATTATGAACACCATTTAGATCCATCTCATCTCTATTAGTCTGTGGTTATGAACACCATTTAGATCCATCCCATCTCTATTAGTCTATGGTTATGAACACCATTTAGATCCATCCCATCTCTATTAGTCTGTGGTTATGAACACCATTTAGATCCATCCCATCTCTATTAGTCTATGGTTATGAACACCATTTAGATCCATCCCTTCTCTATTAGTCTGTGGTTATGAACACCATTTAGATCCATCCCATCTCTATTAGTCTGGTTATGAACACCATTTAGATCCCTCCCATCGTCTATGATTATGAACACCATTTAGATCCATCCCATCTCTATTAGTCTATGGTTATGAACACCATTTAGATCCTACCTTCTCTATTAGTCTATGGTTATGAACACCATTTAGATCCCTCCCATCTCTATTTGCTCCATGAATATGAGCACAGGTTTTTCTGGTTCTGGGAATATGTGTCCTTTATACTCCTTTTGTTAAGATTTTATAGTCCAGAAAGTTGCTCCTCTGGGATCTGGATTGCTTTCCTGACTCCACTGCTCTATATTAACTCATATTGTTTTTCTTTGGGAAGATTTCATTGGGAATCCCATTTTTCTCTGCATGACCATCCCCTATTGTCATCAACCGATCAGGCCCAGTCTGAACCCTAAGTCCCCATTCCCTTTTCATCTTAGATTGACATCTCCTTTATGTATGTAGTACATTAAGAAGTTATATTTCTGTCCTCTTACACCTTAACAAATTAAATATCCACATTTATGTTTTAACATGCACATAGAGTTGTTTCTGTCCAAAATTGCTTTTAGAGAGTGGAGTATTTTTGTAAAAAGGGAGTTTAATTTTCTACTAACCTATTTCTGATAATTGCAAGTAATAACCATAACAATATCATTACTTCAAAATCTATGGTAATTCAGGAATGGGATAGTCAAGAGTTTTCCCTTGATCTCTCCAGGGAAAATATTTAAGTAAATTAATATAATAAAAAAGTTGGCAAGAAAAATCTTTAAATTTTTTCAGAGTAAATACTCTTCAGTTACTTTGGCTGCATCTCTTAAAGAAGAAACAAATGAAGTAGAAGTTAGAAGTAGTATTTCTTCGTGATAAGGACATTTTTAGACTAGTTTAACACTGAAACATAAAGTGTCTGTTTGCCATTTAGATTGGTCTCTGTACCATTATTCTGAATTATTGTATGTCTTGTAGTTTTTATGTAATACAAATTTTCCATCTCTAATGTTTATAGGATCTTAAGAAAATAATTTAAAATCTTTGTGTCTTCTATGTATTTTATGTTTCTATTTGGTAACTTGTATGAATCCACATAAATCAACTTATTTTGCCAGATCAGCAGCCAACTTGCCTAAAACACTGTATAGCTTCAAGGTAACTTTTGCTTTTTGCAATCTCTTGTAAACTTACTTGTACCACAGCTAATTTTTTTTTCCTTTGAAAAGCCTGGCAGTGAGAGAATTTCTTTGTCTGGACGATCCACCAGGTCCATTTGATAGCCTGGAAGAAAGCAGGGTGAGTGCTGTATTATATGTCAGATGGAAAGGGGGACAAATAATTCAGTACAATAACTGCGTTGTTCCTTGAACAAAATAGTGCATAGCAAAATATAATAATTGCAGACTGTGGTTGTTTTGTACAGAAAGTTTTTAACGTTTGAGTTAAAGGTTTCTTTCAGTGAAATACATTACCTAGTTCAGTGAAAAGTAAAAATTCATAGATGTCATGTAGTCAGTTAAACTAAAATTAAATCCTGCATTTTGTTCTCTTTATTTGTACTGTTTAAAAAAAATTATTTGCGAATTTATTTTCCTACATTTAAAAGACCCTACAGTTATAATCAAGTTGAAGACTTACTTTCAGAGGTGGAAGTTACTGTCTTGTCATCAGTTCAGCTCGAGCCTGATGCTGCTCAGATTACACTAATTGACGTGTTAAAGTGGCCTGTTTCGTGAAGCAGTTGGCTAGATTATCAAAACAGATTTGATAATAATAGCTTAGCTAGGATTCTTTGTAAGTTTTATTTTCCCAAATGTTTAATGATCTTTAAATGGAACAGATTTAGGTTTGTAATGTTTTCAATTAAACTGAGTTAGAATGAATACTATAGTGTAAAAAACAAAACAGCTTTATTGAAGTAAAATCTTCATGAAATTTGCTATTTGCTATTCCATTATAAATGTACAGTTCAATAATTTTACTAAATTTATAGAGCTGTGCCATAATCGAGTGTTAGAAATTCCCATCACCTTGATAAAAATCCTACAGCTATTTTGTAGTCGGTCCACACTCCTCACCCGACAGCTACCGGTCAGTATTTTATTACTCCTTGTTACTGAATGGTTGTCATCGTACACATAGGCCACATTTTCTGCACCCCATTACCAGTGAGGGACGGTAGCTTGCTTCCAGTTTTGTGCTCTTGTAAACGTGCTGTTAGGAACAGTCTTTTAGAGGGCTTTGTGTGGACCTGTGTCTTCATTTCTCTTGGGTTGACCTCTGGGAGTGAAATATTAGGTTATATGGCAAATCATGTTAACTTTTTAAACAAACTTATAAACCTTTCTAAAATGACTATCATTTTACATTCCCATTAATGATGATAGTTCCAGTTTCCCAACAAATATTTTTTCTGTTTTTCTAGGCTTGAAAAATTATGGTGATCTTACATTTAAAATTTACATCCCAGTTCCTCTTAAAAGATTGGTAGAGCTGGTGTCACTGAGTCTCCCTTCCCAGGCCACAAGTGTCTCAAGATGAGAGCTAAGTTTGCCCTTTTCAACAGATCAAGCATTCTTTTTTTTTTTCTAAATGAGAGGAGGGGAGATAGTGAGACAAACTCCCACTTGTGCCCCAACTGGGATCCACTTGGCAACCCCTGTCTGGGCCCAATGCTCGAATCAGCCGAGCTATTTTTAGTGTCTGAGGCTGACCATCGGACCAACGAGCTATCCTCAGTGCCTGGGGCCAACGCTGGAACCATCAAGCCTCTGGCTGCATGAGGGGAAGAGGGAGATGGAGGGGGAGAGAAGCAAATGGTTGTTTCTGCTGTGTGCCCTGACCAGGAATCAAACCTAGGACGTCCAAACACTGGGCCAACACTATCCACTGAGCCAGGTAGCCAGGGCCAGAGCAAACATTCTTCAATCCCTACCACTCCCTATTGTCCTTCATTGGGCCTCCACCCAGTATATGCAGAGAGTGGTGGAAGATAATAAGGCTGCAGAGCATGACTGAGAGCAGCGTTTTTCAACCACTGGTCCAGGGACTGGTCTGCCAGAAATTTCATGCTGGTCTGTGAGAAAGTTAAACATCCTGACGTATGAAGATTATAGACTCAGTGATCTTAGTTGAATTCGCTTATGCTCGGTGATTTTTTGCCTTAGCAATCCCTGAAATAATTATATTTTCACCAGTCCCCAAGTGTAAAAAGGTTGAAAATCACTAACCTAGAGCACTGATGTAATATATTTTCTGTCTTCTGGATTAGAGCCATTCCCGTCGGTGAGTAGTGGTATTTCATTATAGTTTTAATTTGCATTTCCTTAATGATTTTTTATGTTGATCTCTTTTTCATGGGCTTTCTAGCCATTCATGTTTTCTTTGTCTTTTTAAGCTTTTTGCCCTTTTTTTTAAATTGGACTGTTTGTTTCATTGAGTTTAAAGAGTTCTTTATTTTGGATACAAGTTCTTTATCAGGTACATGATTTACAAATATTTTCTCTCAGTCTTTATGTGTCCTTTCATCATCTTAATAGTCTTTTGAAGTGCTAATTTTTAAAATTTTAATGCAGTTCAATTTATCACTTTATGGCTTATCCTTTAAATGTTGTATCTTAAGAACTCATTGTCTAATACAGGGTCACAAAGATTTTTTTTCTACTTTTTTTCCCAGAAGTGTTATAACTTAAGCTCCTACATTTAGGTCTCTGACCCATCCCAAGCTAATTTTTTTGTAAGATATGAGGTAATAGTTAAGTTCCTGTAGATATTTAATTGTGCTACTACCCTTTATTGATTTGTGTTGATACCTTTACCAAAAGTCAAATGAACATAAAAAGAAGGGTTTGCTTCTGGACTTTTAAGGTTCTCCATTGATCTCGTGTCAGCACCACACAGTCCTGTTCACTGCTCTCTCCTGACCCCTGTTTAAGTGCTGTATCTTTTCCCGTCCTTTCGGTCTGTTTGTGCCTTTCAGTCTAAAGTCTATCTATTGTCTGTTAGTTAAGTTCCTGTAGATATTTAATTGTGCTACTACCTAGTTCCGCTCAGTGTTGGTCTGTTATTCAGTCTGACATATCTGCCTTTTACATCTGCCATTTTGCAGTTTGCTTTCTATCTGTCTTATCTGCTTGGGTCTTAACTGCCTAATATTGTGTGAAATAAATAAGTGTGCCATTTTGGTTCCTCTGTGGAAATTTTTCTAGTTTAAAATTTTAGTGTTTGCTTGAGGTATTAGTGTGCATCGTAACACAGTCTACTTCTGAATAAAACTTAATTCCAATGAATTGTACGCTTGGCTCCAGTGTATCTTCTTTTCCTTTCCCCTCTGTGTTGCTGCTATTACATGTTTTTTATCTATATATGTTATAAACATATAGCATAGGAATTATTTCTTTGTACAATTGTTTGTCTTTTAAAGCAGTGGTCCCCAACCCCCGGTCCGTGGGCCATTTGGTACAGGTCCACAGAGAAAGAATAAATAACTTACATTATTTTTATTTTATTTATATTTAAGTCTGAACGATGTTTTATTTTTTTAAAATGACCAGATTCCCTCTGTTACATCCGTCTAAGACTCACTCTTGACACTTGTCTCAGTCACGTGATACATTTATCCATCCCACCCTAAAGGCCGGTCCGTGAAAATATTTTCTGACATTAAATCGGTCCATGGCCCAAAAAAGGTTGGGGACCACTGTTTTAAAGAACTTAGGAGAAGTGAGAAAAATATTTTATACAATCTTCTATATTTGTACATATATTGTATTTACTGTTTTCTCTCTGGCCTGGGTTATCGTCTGGTATCACATCCTTTCAGCTTCAGGATCTTCATGTAGTATCTCTTGTAGGCAGGTCTGCTGACAGTAAATTCTCAGTCTTTGTTTTACTGAGAAATTTTGAAGTGTAGTTTGGCTAACAGGTTTTTCTCTTTCAGTATTTTGTGTCATTCCATTGTCTTCCAGATTACGTTGTTTTTGGTCAGAGTCAGCCATCAGTCATGTTGTTCTCATGTACGTGATGAGTCGTTTTGCCCTTGCTACTTTCCAGGTTGCTTTTGCTCTGACTTTCAGCAGTTTGATTATGATGTAGTGAGGTATGGATCTCTTTGTGTTTATCATACTTGGGCTAATTGAGCTTCCTGGATTTGGCAGATTAATGCTTGATGAACCAGGCCTGGGAAGTTGTTGACCATTATTTATTCAAATAATTTTTGTTCTTCCACCCTTCTAGGATTTCTATTACCTATATGTTTGTACACTTACATATAAGGTCTACCGGAAAGTTCTGTCTGTTTTTGGAATAAAACAAAATACAAATTTTTCTTACCATCAATAAACTTTATTAAATGATATATTTCCACACCAATCCTATGTTTTGAATATGGTCCGAAATGGTTTGCCGAGCTGAATTAAGCCTTTCTGCGATCTCCGATGTTGTCAGAAAAGGATCTTGCTCCAACATGGTCTTAACAACATCGTCATCCATCAAAGATGGTCGCCCAGAACGTGGCTTATCAGAAAGGTCGAAATCACCTGTTTCGAATTTTTCTAACCATCTTCTGCATGTCCTATCAGAAACTGTACCTTCACCAAACACTTTCAATAAATTTCTACATGCTTCTGTAGCATTTCTTCCTTGTTGAAATTCGTATACAATATAGTGGCATAAATGAACTTTATCAGTAGCCATGGGTACACTATCGCTTCACACATAAGACTAACGTGAATCAACTTTGTTTTAGTTAATTTGCTACGTCAGTATGTATACATTAAGTGATAAAAATAGGCACACATGCACCAAATAAACGTGCTTATGTGTCGAAACTTGTTGTGATAGAAATGGACAGAACTTTCCGGTAGACCTTATACTTGTATTTATTGTCATACATGTTTTGGATGTCCTAGTCATTTTTCTTCATCACTTTTTCCTCTGTTCTTCAAGTTGTATAGTTTCTGAATTGATCTATCTTCAAGCTCAGTGATTTATTTTTCTGACATCTCAGGTCTGCTGTTGAGCCCCTCTTGTTAATTTCTCATTTCAATTACTGCACTTTTCAAATCCAGAATTTCTCTTTTATTTATTTTTGTGTGTGTGTGTCATTTTGTTTTTGTAACTGAGATTCTCTGTTTGTTGAGTTCATACTTTGTTCATTACTATAGCTTTTTTTGGTGACAGAGACAGAGAGAGGGACAGATAGGGACATACAGGGAGAGATGAGAAGCATCAATTCTTTGTTGCAGCTCCTTAATCTCCTTAGTTGTTCAATTGCTTTCTCATATGTGCCTTGACCAGGGGCTACAGCAGAGCGAGTGACCCCTTGCTCAAGCCAGCAACCTTGGACTTCAAGCCAGCGACCTTTGGACTCAAGCCAGTGACCTCAGGGTTTTGAACCTAGGTCCTCTGCATCCCAATCTGATGATCTATTCACTGTGCCATGCCCTGGTCAGGCAATTACTATAACTTTATAATTTTTGTATCTGCTATGGTAAGAGTTCCCTGCCTTACTCTTCTTTAAGCTGGCTATATGCCCTTACATATAGATTTTAGAATCAACTTGCGAGTTTTATGAAAAATCCTATTGGCATTTTGTTTGGAATTATAATAAATTTATTAATTTTGAAGACCACTGTCTTTATAGTAATGAATCCTTCTATGTTGCTTACTTAGGTCTTTTTTTTAAAGCCCTTTAATAAAGGTTTAATTTTTTTCCTTAAACTTCAAAGGAAAGCTATAGGATTCATTCTTATATTTTTGTATCATAATAGTTATTTTTATTATATTCTAATATCTTATAGTATTGATTTTGGTATGTTTATTGAATATGTCACTTCCTTGGTAAAATCTCACATTAGTTTGTAGATTCTTTTGGATTTACTATTTCTGTCCACTATTACTTAACTAATACATAGGGAATAGTAGCCTCAGTTTTTCAAAAGGGTGTTAAGGACTGGGCAGAAATAGACTGAGGAGAATAGAAACTCATAGAGTGATTGTTAGCAATTTTTTGTTCTGCACTGGGACACATCTCATGTTCACCTCAGATACACTGATAATGGGTGGGGACGAAAAGCCAGGATGCCAGAGACCAGAAAACAAACAAGGGTGTTTGCATGTAGGTTGCAAACTTGTTATCTTGATTGTTCACGTTCCTTGACTCCTCTGTAACTATCTTGAGAAAGATACTGTATATGGAATTAATTTTATTCTTTTATCTGACTATGATTTTTGCTTGTTTGTTTTAAGGCTTTCTGTGAAACTTTAGAGGAGACAAACTATCGTTTTCAGAAAGAATTACTTGAAAAACAGAAAGAGGTGGAGTCACTGAAGAAGCTGCTCAGTGAGAAGCAACTTCGCATAGACGCGCTGGAGAGCAGGCTCAGGTGTGTGTGGTCCCTGCGCTTCCAGGCCAGTCCACTCTCAGTGCTCTGGGACGAGCGCCCCTTCTGCTCTAATGAGATTTAGGAATTCCTATTTCCAGAAGTCATAGACTCTTGGCGTACTTGCTGGTAGATTAAGATTGTCTTTTGACTATTTAGGAGACTAACTATTTGAAGGATGGGAAACATCAGGATAATAAACCTATAGCTGTTCAACAGGATAAACATTTATCTTAACCTATTTTAGTGGTGTATCTTCTTTTTTAACATCCTAATTTTTTAATTGAATTTATTAGCAGGAGACTAGTTAATATAATTATACAGATTTCAGGTGCCAATTCTACAGCACATCTCTATACCATATTGTGCATTCACCACCCCCAAATCATATCTTCATCCATCATCAGTGAGCTCCCCTATTCCCTCTGTTCCCCATCCCTTCTGACAGTCACCGCACTGTTGTCTGTGTCCGTAGTTTTTTTTTCTTTTTTGTTCTATCCCTCCACCCCCTCCTTCACCACAGCTGTCAGCCTCCTCTCTATGTATGAGTCTGTCTTTGTTTTGCTTGTTAGTTTATTTTGTTCATTAGATTCCACATATGAGTGAAATCATATGGTGCTTGTCTTTCTCTGACTGGCATGTTTCACTTACCATAATGATCTCTAGGTTGCTGTCATAAAAAGTAAGATTTCCTTTTTTATGGACACATAGTATTACATTGTGTAAATGTACCACAGATGTTTTATTAACTCCTTTACTGATGGGCACTTGGACTGTTTCTAGATCTTGGCTATTGTAAATGATGCTGCAGTGAACATAGGGATGTATATATTCTTTCAAATTAGTGTTTCAAGATTCTTAGGATATATTCCCAGAAGTGGGATCTCTGGGTCATAAGCCAGTTCAATTTTTAATTTTTTTGCAATAACCCTATACATACTATTTTTCACAGTGGCTGCACCAATCTGCATTCCCGCCAACAGTGCACAAGGGCTCCCTTTTCTCCACACCCTCGCCAGCACTTGTTTGTTGGTTTACTGATGATAGCCATTCTGACAGGTGCAAGGTGATAGATATCTTGTTGTGGTTTTAATTTGCATTTCTCTGATGGTCAGTGACTTTTCATATGTTCTTTTGGCCATATCTGTGTGTCCTCTTTAAGAAAAGTGTCTATTCAGGTCGTTTCTCCATTTTTTTAATTGGATTGTGTGGTTTTGTTGGTTGTTTGTTTGTTTTTTGGTGTTGAGTGCTATAAATTTTGTATATTAATTCCTTATCAGATATATTGGGAATTTGTTCTCCCATTCAGGGGGTTGTCTTTTTTCTTCAGATTAGGGAAGTTTTCAGCCATTTCTTCAAAGAGGTTCTTGATCCCTTACTCTCCTTCTAGTACTCCTGTGATGTGTGTTTTTGTACTTCGTGTTGTCTTAGAGGTCCCTTAAACTCTCCTCATTCTTTTTAATTCTTTTTTCTTTTTGCTGCTCTGATTGGGTTTTTCTTTTTCTACCTTGTCTTCCAAATTGCCATTCAGTCCTTGGCTTTATCTAGCCAACTGTTTATTCCTTCCATTGTATTCTGGATGTTGGATATTGTATTCTTCATTTCTGACTGGTTTCTTTTTATGATTTCTGTGTCCTTTTTTATGCCTGCTATCTCTTTGTTGAAGTTTCTACTTTGTTCTTTGAGCATCTGTATAACCATTACTTTGAATTCTATCTCTGATAAATTGCTTATCTCCATTTCATTTAGCTCTTTTTCTGGAGATTTCTTCTGTCATTTGGACCTGTTTCTTTTTCTCCCCATTTTGGCTGCCTCTTTGTGTTTGTTTCTGTATATTAGACAGATCTGTTATTATTCCCAGTATTTGTGGGGTGGCCTTATATAGTAACTGTTCTGTTGGGTCCAGTGGTACAGACTCCTTGATCACTTAAGCTGGGTGTTCCAGAAATGACCCTTGCATGGGTTCTGTGAACCCTCCTGTTGTAATTGAGACTTGATTGCTTTGGCCTGCTGTGCATCAGTTAAGCCTCAAGCTGGCTGACTGTGAGGCTCTACCTCTATCAAAGCGTGTGAGCTGCAGCACAGGTGCTGACCACAGGAGGTGGGTTTGGCATCGGATGAGATCTCCCATTGGATATGTGCTTATAAAACTAATTGGATCCTGCTCTGATGTTGTCTGAATCTAGCCATTGGGTGTGATGGTTCTGGGCCACATGGGAGGGAGCCTGGCACAGGCCAATTTGAGACACTGCCCGTGACTGGCCCTCCACAACCTGTTTGGAGCTACAAGCGATCCACAGTTTGTGGCTGCCTCTCCTGGGCTTAGGTGCAGAGGAAGGACCAAGCTGCACACTGAGGTTGGCTTTAGCCAGCACTGGGCCTGGGCGCAGGTCAGCAAAAGACCTCAGGCACCTCCAGCTCTGCCTCTAGCTGCCTCTGCCTGCTCGTGCCTCTAGTGGAGCCAGGAGGGTGGGGCCGGTGGCTCTCCCCGAAGGGGAAGATGCCTGTCAGGCTTCAGAGAAGGTTGTGGGTGTGGTCCCCACTCCAGAGCCTCCATTCTCAACCTGCCCCTTTGCCACCCAGAGGGTGGTTCTGCTGAATCTCCGTGAAGGGGAAACGCCAGTCATATTCACAGGAAATGCCAGGTGACTAAGTCACTGTCACCCCCTGACTGTCCAAACCTCCACTCTCTGGCCCTGGCTTGTGACCGCAGCAGGGCCTAATTCCTGTAGGGTGGGGTGAGAGGGAGTCGGGGTGGGGCAGTTGGCTTCCCCCAGGCTGGTGCCGTTCAGAGGGGACTGCTCCACCCAGGAAAGATGGTGACCACAGCACTGGAGAACGACTCGGCACAGAACTCTAGTGACTGTCCCCTTCCCCTTCCCCTGTCTTTCACCAGAGCCGTAACCCCAGAGTCCCCCCATGCACCTCTAGTCGAGTGGCTCTCCTTGCAGAACCACAGAAGAAAGTCCCAGCTCTGGGTTGTTCTCCTGTCTTTCTGCATGTGGCAAATCCAGCCGCACCTGTGGGCCCAGTGTCCCAACAGGTCGGGACAGGGTAGGAGGCGGTGGAGAGCGGCCCTCCTTCCAGACTTCCAAGTAGTCCTGGCTCTGCGCCGTTCTCCCGTCTCTCTGATGAGGAGCACTCAGCCAAGTGCCCCTGGGGCAGGGGAGGGCGCCAGTTGTGAGCTCAAGATGTGGGAGACAAGTTTTCTTTCCAAAGCCTTCCTGCCCAGTCACTGTCGGTTTTTCCCCCAGAAGCTCCCCTGAGCATCTCAAGAGTCACTGCTGGTTGCAGCCTGCAGACCTCTCTGCAGGACCAAGCACGGCAGAGGGGCTGCGCCAGCAGCAGCGGTGATGGAGGGAAGAGTGCTCTCCCCGTGCTGAGACTGGAACAACGGGAGGGCTCGTACCTGCGTAGGTGGCACCTGGGCCACCTCAGTGTCCTCTGGTTTTCACCAACAATTGCTTTGCGGGCCCATCTTCCCGCCTGCACTGCTCTGGGCCAGGACCCCTGCTTAGGGTTGAGAGCCCTGGTCCTCAGGGAGGGAGTCCTGCTCTCGCCAGCCCTTGCTGTGTCTTCACCCTTCCTTCATGTCTCCACACGGCTTCGCCAATCCTTGGCTGTGATGTCTCAGTCCAGCTAGCCCTCAGTTGGGTATTCAGGTTGGTTGTACTATAATTGGCTGTCTTAACTGGTTTGGTCCGGGAACAGGTGAATGAAGTGTTCACCTGCTCTGCAGCCATCTTGTCATCCCTAAATGCTATCTTTATTCCTACGCATTTATGCCAGATTTTCAAACAAAAATTCTAGTATTGCCTGCTTGTCAGCATATATCAAATTGATGCTAAAATCATTTTAAATTAATCATAAATACTAATGTTTCTGTTGAGTCCCAGTGAGCAATTGATTAGCTATGTGACTACTCTGAGACTTCACAGCTGAAGACTCCGAAGGCCACATGTATTCATAGCAGTAAACATGCTTTTTTATTCGGGAAGATATTTGGTGAGAAAATAACTTATTGCTGTAATTTACTTGTAGAGCGCTGTGCTTGGAACCTGACGAGTCACTGCCCTTGTCAGGGACGGAAGGTGAGCAGGTCCTGCAGGGGCTGTCTCCTGTGTGTGAGACTGAGCAAGGAGTTGTGGATGAAGAATCCAGGTTTGTAGGTTTAGTCTATTGTGGTCTAGTCATCTGAGTAATTGCAGGGGAATTATTATAATACTCAGAGGATCTTAATGAACTTAACTCATTGCATCATGAGTCTGCCGAGCAACAGAGAAGGGCTGTAGGCATTCTAGGCTGTCCTGAAAACAAACCTTTGGCATCTAGGTTATGAGTTCTCTTAATACTTAATTTAAAACTGTGACTGAATTAACTGGGCCTTGAGTCAATTAATTAATTTTGTAAATCTTGACAATTACTTTAATCTCCCATAATGTCACTCTTTTTTCATTCAAAATGTGGGACACTATAATAGCCACCACCCTGCCTATGTGATAGGAATGATGGAAAATAGTATTTGTAAAAGCCCATAGAATTTTTATTGCATATAAGTCCAAGTTAATTATTAATACTTTAGTGGTAATGGTGAAGCTATAATCATGACAATAGATTTTATGTTCGTAAGGGTAGTTATAAATTAGATTTTTATTGACAAATGGTTGTTGGGAGAGCTGAAAGAATTAAAAATATATCTCTAAAAGTTCTCTGACAGTGACAAGTGAAAAATATTTCTGACCAAATATTCAAATATTTTCCCATTTAATATTTATTCTTTACGTAACATAGAAGCTTTTTAAATGCGTGCATCCATTCTTGAAAGTTCTGTGTTTCTCCTTCCCTGCAGAGCTGAGGACAAGCCATGCCTGTGTTCCGGTGAGCCCGAAAGCCCCCTGTCGGAGGTAGAGGTGGCAGAAGTGGCCTACAGCGCCGACAGGGACTAGCCTCGCCTTCACCTCTGCGTCGCCAGATGCGCAAAGGCAGCAGGCAGCGAGAGGGAGACAGCGAGGATGCACGTGTCACAGTTTACATGGAGAAACGTTTTCTAAGTTATTGGGTTAGGAAATAGATTCGTTAATGCTTTAATGATCTTTTTCACCTTTGGATTTAGTACACTAAAAAATCATTGTTAGAGTTCTGTTATCGAGACCCACGTTCTTAATTACTGTGCATAAATTATTTTGGTGTTTTACCAGTATATTGATCCAAATGAATGTGTGTTTAAATCACCAGTTATACCAGTCAAATGGAAATAATCTGCATGTTGCTTTCTGGTTGTAGATACTTCTTTGAACCTCTGACATGATAGAGTTTCACTAACAGCTTAAATCAGAGGTAAAGAATTGAGTTTTAAATATTGACATACTTACCATCTGTAAATAAAAATTGTTTGTTTAGGATGTTACTGCTATTTAAAAGTAGAAAACTTTCTAGTACCAAAGGAAAACTATTTGAAAAAGCTATAATAACAGTGAAAGTGAAAAAATAGCCTTTATTTTAAAAGCTAATTCATTAGTACAAAAATACTATATCCCAGTTTATTGTTACAGTTTATTTTCCACATAATATTTATCTTAAACCTCTTCCTGTAGAATCAGTGAGTTTGCCTTTTCCAGAATACTACCTCTTTTTGCTAATGAAGGCATACTCTTTTGAATATATATTATAGATTATAAACAAATAGGAAGTTACACAAAAAAATAAAAATAAAAAGCCATATATATATATATATATATACTACAAAGTTCCTAGCTATGTTGACTCCTGGCATTGCATTTTTATTTCTATATGTATAAATACGTTGTTATTATCTATTCCTGGCTGATTTTCTTTTTAATATATTTAGCCAAGTGATGCACTTTATGGTAATTAAACTCTTTTGTGCCAAGTTTAATTGGTGAATATCTTTAGTGAGTAGAGTTAGGAAGAATTAAGTAGTGCCTCTGCTCTGTGACTTTCTACAGACGTCTCCTGGGTTCCGAGTCAGCTTCGTGAGCGTGTTCGTTTCAGCTTTGTGTCCAGGCATCGAAGTGCCTTGTCTCTGTTTTCTATTGTGATGTTCTTTGTTTCTATGTCTGCTGTTTTGCATATTGCTGTTAATGAGCATCGTAATCATGCTATCATTTTGAGATCCCAGTTGGCATATTGAACTACATGTACTTTCTAAAAATTGAGGGGGACTTGCTGGAAAAATAGAAAACACCACTTTTTTTCTTCACTATCTAAACATGTGTCTGTATCTTGATGAACATGTTAAGATGAGCTTATTTAAGATTCTGCTCCTCACATAAACTGACAGATCTAACGGCTGTTAACTTGTGATCTACAAAGAAGACTGCATTTACCAAAGTACCAAAAATTTTATATTTTCATCAAAATGCCACAGGTATGCTCTGTCTCAGAATACTTTCCACAGAGTGTACGAGCAATGGGCTAACTGTCCTGGGAGACAGAGGGACACAGCACACTAGTCATCCTGTCTCTTCTAAAATATTATTCTAGTTTTAAAAAGAACAATCATTCTAATCAATAGAATTTTTAATAAACCATGATTATATATGCTAGAGTCCAGATATTATAATGCTACATAGCTGTTTTAAGGTGAACCATATACTTTCAAAATCTGGCCTTTCAGAAGATGGTATTTAAAGTTTGGGATTGGTGGAGAAAAACTCTTGTTAATTAGGTAAAGTCACCATTATTTATAGTTAGAATTTACTTTTTTACTTTTATAATGCATTTTTCCCAGTATTATTTTCATGTAATAAATTATTTTTTCAGTACACCAGTGGCCATGTTGTTGAGATGCTGTGTACCAGCCCTGCAAGTCCTACATTCTCCCCATCCCCACGATCACTATAAATCTGGTTGTAGGTGACAGCTGCGTCTCTCAGATGTGGAATGAGTTTTTAAGTTGACACTTTATATTAAGACTTTGTGAAAACATGCAGTGTGCTTCAAATGTAACCAACATTAATAAAAAAACTGAACAGAACTAAAACAAAAATTTGTGCGTAATTTTTTAACCTTTCTAAAATTAAGTTTACTTATAGGGAGTACAACCATAAAACTTAGCTTTTTTAAAAAAAAAAACTTAGCATTTTAAACTTTGTTATCTGTCTGCCAGACTGATATTAGCTGTTTAAAGCACGCTTACTTAGGAAATGTTGCTCAGGTAAGTATCTACGTAGTCTGCATCAGCGGTCTGACATCACGGGGAACAATAGCATTAGGTCTAAGGATAATTTGTGAAGTGGATTTTGTAATTTAGGGGAACAGAGGGGTTTTGGATTGTGTTAAAACAATTTCTATTCCCAACTAGGAAACAGAAGAAATGCAAATCCTACCCTCCAGGAGGTCACTTCCAACCCACGTTTTGACTGGTAGTAGAATTAATTACCTTTTCTTCTATGTTGTCAGCTTCTATTAGCAAAAACAGCCATCAGAGCTTTGTTTCCAGCTGGTGAGTTTTTTAAGACTGGTGGCTACATCGCACAGGAAAAAAATCCCGTAGGTCTCAGCTCTGGGAAACTCATGCTTCTCCTAAACTATTGGCTTTTTTTCTTTTTAAACGTTAAAGACTCCATTCCTGTCTTCTCTACTTGTGTTCTTTGGGCAGGTCTACACCAATTACAGTCCACCTGTAGCCTGCTCTTTGTAACATCTGAGTTACATAGCTTTGTGCAGTAAACGTGACTATTTTACCATCTTGTTTTCTCCTAACTTCAGTTTCCCTCCCTATTTAAGTTCTAATATATTTGTTCTGATAAAAGCCCGGATTTGCATATTTTAGACTGAGGTGAGAAATCGTAATAGCGTGTACTGACTTGCTTACTGCACCATAGGCGATGCCAGTGATCACACCAAGCTAAATTATTCTTTTAAAAGATGGCTTTCCGTGAGATCTGTCTGTGGATCTCACTGTAGGAAATGCTAGCTAGCAGAAGCTCTGGAGAAGTCCTTGGCCAGAACACAGTCATGAGGAACTCGGATGATGGTTTTAACCATAGCTGCATATTAGAACAGACCTCCCTTGCACACTTGCTTACTGACAGAGTGGAACAGTCTCACTGTCCCCACACAAAACAAATGACAATAAAAACAGCACAGCCTATATAGTCTCAACAGATGGAAGGCCTGTATTGTAGATACAAGAAGGATAGGTAGGACTTTAAAATACCCTCACATAAGGTTCGCAGCCTAGCTAACTGCAATCAAAGAGGTATTAGTGTTAGATGGCGGCTCAAGTCCTTTGCTAAATAAAGTGTGAAATGTAAGCCTGCCTTGGGGTGACCACAGCCATAACTGAAAGACACTCTAGAATTGGCTCAATAGTGGGTCCAGGCCTCCAGATCCTACACAGCCGACTCAAGGACGACCCCTGCAGATGTTCACATTGCCCCCAAAATCGAATTGGAGACAGTAAGTACAGTTTGACCCTTGGACAATGCAGTGCTTCAAACCCAGTGAGGCGGAAGTGCATGTGTGACTTCTGAGTCTGCAGCGGGCCCTTCGTATCTGCGGATTCAAACAACCAAGAGTCACAAGTATTGTCACATTTCCAATTGCAGGTGCGCAAGGTTGGACAGAAAGCACCGTTTCTGTCCTGCAGTTGGTTGAATCTGCACGTGTGAAACACGGCTAGGGAGGGTCTGCTATGGACAAAACCCCGCACGGAAGTGGACCCGCGCAGTTCACGGTCAACCGCACTTGGCTCAGCCCCTGCAGCCAGGGTTGAGCCTGTGATGTGACCTTGGGGAGACAGAGTCGGCTGAAAACTTCTGGAACAACTTGCTTTTCCATGGGAAGGTTGGCATGCTACTGTGAGCCTCCGCTCTCTGGCCCTGATCTCCAGTGCGGTGCAGGGGGCCTGCAGCAGCCACCTGGCAGACGGGTGTGACAGGTGAGGGAGGACGGAATCCGGACTGCAGCCTCCGGTGGTGTCGTGTTAGCTGTGCCCACACAGAGCTCCCTGCATCAGGGTGGCAGGTTGTGTGCCCCCGCCCCCCATGACGATAGTGTATGTTGTGTTAGCAAAGAACAAAGTTAAAGGAGAACGTTTCTTTTCTGGAAAGCTAAAGGGCACAGAAGTGTCTGTTTTACGTGCCTGTCACTGCTTACTTCTGGGGCTCCTTTTGGCAAACCAGACGGGAAAGAGAAACCCATCTGTTGTTCTATGTGGTAGGCTAGTCAGACTGCTCTAAGGAAATGCCACAGGCTGGGGGGCTTAAACAGCAGAAGTTTGTTTTCTCACAGTTCTGGAGGCTGGAAGTCCAAGATGAAGGTGGCAGCAGGGCTGCTGTCTGTGGGGGGAGGGCTTTCCCAGGGCACATGGGCGGAGCAAGCTCAGGAGGACCCCAGCCCTCTTGGATCAGCACCCCCCGGAGACCTCATTTACCTTCAGTTGCTTCCTTAGAGTCCCTGTTTCCAAATCCATTGAGGGTTCAGGGCTTCTGTGTGAGTCTGGGGGGAACACAAACACTCCATCTCTCACAGCCTAGGATAGATGTAACGTCCTTCAATGTGTACACAGATGTCTCTCAGTTTGGAAGACTGAAGTGGAGAGCGTATTCCTTCACCTGTTCAGGAAACATCGACCACCCCCTGTGCGCCGCCCTGGGTAGTGGAAGTCCCTGAGAAGCTCAGAGGCCCTTCAGGGAGCTGGGTGGTGTGGCTCCTACACAGGCTGGTCGCTTCATGGGGGCAGCGCTGTGGGGAATGTGACAGGTGTCCCTCACACTTACAGAGATGAGAGGGATGCAAAGGAGGGGAAGGTGGTAAGAAGTGGGAGTCTGGCCTGACCTGTGGTGGCGCAGTGGATAAAGCGTCAACCTGGAAATGCTGAGGTCGCCGGTTCAAAACCCTGGGCTTGCCTGGTCAAGGCACATACGGGAGTTGATGCTTCCTGCTCCTCCCCCCTTCTCTCTCTCTCTCTCTCTCTCTCTCTCTCTCTCTCTCTTTCTCTCCCCCCTCTCTATAATGAATTAATAAAATCTTTAAAAAAAAAAAAGAAGTGGGAGTCTGGTGCTCTCACTGCTGCTTAAAAGTGGACTATCCAGGCGTGCTGAGCAGGAGATCCCACTCCCGCCACGACGAGTGACGTGGCGTGCTGTTACCCTTGGTCCTTCTCCCACACCTGGTGTGTCAACTCCAACTCCAAAGTGCTGCAAACTCCGTGGACACCCTGGTACATGCCTCTAGCACTTAACTGTACCTCAGGGAACAGATGTGCGTGTTTGTGTGGCAGTGCTCTGACAGAGGGCAAGGCCTCTATTAGGTGTCACCTCACTAATGAGAATTTGTGGCTCTAGCTAACCGTACCCACGTGCTTTTCCTGGTTCTGCGCTTTGGTTTCTGTAGAGAGGCGACAGAAAGCACAGTTTCAATTCTATACTGCTCTCTCACCATTGTTTTTACCAAGTCTGTCCAAACATCTGACCTGGACAGAAATGATGGTTTGTTTGTTCTCACACTTCATTGTTTCCTGTGCTCCCAGTAAACTTACATAAGAACTCATTTTACTAGAGCTGGTATACAGATTCAGAAACAAAGCATGCACTTGGAGACCATACAGCTCTCCTGGTTGGGAGGGGGGACATGGGGCCCAGGGGTGTGTGGATGTTTTGTGAAGGACTACCCAACCCAAGCGCTCAGACGCCATAGTGTCATGTGTGCCGCCCAGGGAACATAGAAGACTGTGGCAGGCCAACGCAGTGTGCATTCTGAGGGTGGGAGTCTAGGGTAGGGGATGGCTTTCTGTACACCTTGAATCTCTCTCATTGTCTTCATCACCGTCACCATCACCACCATCCTGGTCCAAATAACCAAATCTGTCCAAGGAGCCGCTGTAACTGTCCATTGACCGATGTCTCTGCCCCTATCTTGCCACCCTGTGTTCCAGTCCCCCATGCTAGTAGCTATGGTGTTCTTTTGGGGAAATACAAAATCATATCATGTTTTTTCCTCTGCTTAATAACTCCTAATTCTGCATATTTGAAAACTCAGACTTTGTTACTTGGCCTCTCCACATGATTTCGCCCAGCCAGCTGCTCTCTGTGAGGCCAGCCATGGGGCCACCTTCTGCTCCATGAGTCCGGCAAGGTCTTCCGCCTCCCGTCCTGCCACAGCCCCTGTCCGTCTCCTCATTTTCTCCAACTCTTGGAGCCGCGGAACCTTCCAAGCTCACTTGCCTCTTAATCCGGTTCTGAGAATATACTTTTAAATTGAACAAACCTGAGTGTGAATTTGGGCTCTGCTTCTCACCTCGCGAGGTCGCGTCACCCCTCAGGGCCTCAGTGCTCATTTCAAGAGGGGATAGTAAAAGTGCTGCTCACCAGCTCAGTTCATGGAATGAGTGTGTGAGAAAGGCCGTGTGACTTGCTCAGCGGAGGGTTTGGTGTCTCCTGTGACCTGGAAATAGCGCCATGGCCGTGGGTCAGCGTGGGTGTGCAGGCCCTGAGTGAGGCCATGTGCAGTTCTCTGTGCACAAGGGAAGATGCCCTCCATACTCTGTTCTCCAAAGGTGATAATTCTGCCACAGTCGGGAGACTGCAGTTCTGAACTACTCATAGCCCTACCTTGTGTAGCCTTACTCAGTGAGGGCGGAACCTGTTTGAATTTTTCATGGAAATATATGTTTAATGTACCCACACTGACCATAATTGGAGCTTGCCTCTTCGCCCTCATCCTTCACTCCTCTTATCATTCAGTAGCCACACTGGCCTTTTTGGTTCGTTGGATGTTCTGAATCCTTTCCCACCTCACAGCCTGCAAATGACATATCCCCTGCATCTTCTCTCACTAGAACAACAAAGCCAAACCTAATTAGGGAAGTCTCAGCTGCCTGCTCCTGCAGTCTTTCCAATAAGTCTTGTTTCATTGGTGATGCTTGCAAATCGTTTTATAAACACTGGAAGTCAAAAATGGAACTCCCAGCGTAAATGCATAAAATAAACGTGTTATCTAAGGGCACAAAGAAATAGAGAAATCGAGGAAGTTGAACTCGTTGTGGTCAGACATCAAATTCCCTTAAACTTGTTCTTGGAAACATCTTTATTTTAACTGATCATTTCACCTTTCAGATATGTCAAAGAAATAATATTGATTGATGGTGCTGTCAAGGAATAGAAGGTGATGTGAATTCGCTTCCTACATTTATTTTTACTGTGACTAAACATACCATGCACCCTGTGGCTTGGCTCCTCCTTCAATTGCACTTAGAAATGTTTAAAAGTAAACATTACTTGAGTAACTTTATTCCATTTCTTTTTACAAGCTTTTGCTGAAGTGTAGAAAGGAATACACTAGAGATACATTTTGAGATATCAGAATAAGAATTTCTTTAACTTCAATCAATATTCCTGTCCATGCTGAGATTCCTGCCCATGGCCATGAAGTTTCTGGAAAAATAATGGCAACAAAGCAGTCTATGCTGGCCTTGGACTCTATCTGCAGAAAGAGTGCAGAAGCCTTAGGCATCGCTTTCAGTGACCCAATGCTTCCTACTCCATACACATCAGGCATTCGGTCTGTAAACATCAGCCAGCTCCTGAGTGGTAGGACATGTGTTCGATGGGTGCTGCAACAAACAAGGCCCTTCACGACATAGCTGCTCTTGGATGCCACCACGAGCCCTAAACTACAGACATGCTGTGTCCCAATATCTGGGTGTGGTATTTCCTTTGGGACACCCAGAAATTGAGACCCACAGCACTGTGTACATACCACTAGTGCAGCAATTTTCAATTGGCATGCTGCAAGAATTTTTAAAACATGCAATACCTAGCCCTGACCACTTGGCTCAGTGGTACAGCGTCAGCCTGGCGTGTGGATGTCCCGGGTTTGATTCCTAGTCAGGGCACACAGGAGAAGTGCCCTGCTTCTCCACCCCTCCCCCTCTCCCTTCTCTCTATCTCTCTCTTCCCCTTCCATAGCCAAGGATCCACTGGAGCAAGTTGGCCAGGCGCTGAGGATGGCTCCATGGCCTCTGTCTCAGATGCTAAAATGGCTTGGGTTGAAACAGAGAAAGGGCCCCAGATGGGCAGAGCATCGCCCCCTAGTGGGCTTGCCAGGTGTATCTCGGTCAGGCACATGTGGGAGTCTGTCTCTGCCTCCCCACTTCTCACTTAAGAAAAATACACACACACAAAAAAAAAAACCCCAAAAAAACAAACATAAAAAACATGCAATACCTGACTATGTAGTCAGGGGCACTGACCTCTTTTCCCTTAGATTGTCAAATGAAAAGATGACAATAGCCCCCACAACAATAGCCATCAGAAGCAAATGAGTCAAAATTATGCCTATATTATTTGTCAGATCAGCAGAAAATGAATATTTTTGGTATGCCACAGAATCTCAGTAATTGTGCTATGAGTAATCTCACTTTATGTGTGCTATGAGATGAACACGGTTGAAAATTGCTGCCCTGGTAGACGACTTACTACTCAGCGCTGCACTCACTTGTTCTAAGTCCCATCCTATAGACTTTAAGCAGCCCTTCACTGTGGTGCTGCCCTTTCACACCAGGGGCTCAGCAGACATTTGTTGCCCACAAGTGACTGAGCAGTATTTCTGGGTCCTATAAATCCCTTGACAAATAGCGGTAGGCTCCAGAGTAGACCAACGCACCTCCAGTTAGTTACCTGTACTCCCAGAATGGCACCTGCACTCAGGAAGGCCGGGCTAGCCAGGGGCCATGGCAACCCTCGCCTTGTCATAGGCAGCCTCGCCTTTCTGGCCCACAACTGGTATCAGGGAGTAATGAGATCAAGCAGAAGCCAGAATTCCAAAGACACCTGACTTCCAGGCTCTGTGAAACCGTGTGGAACTGCCTGGTTGCCTAGTGTCCCATTTTAAAACGTCAATGAGTGAAATCCAAACTGTTCTGGCATCTTTTAGAGGCTGCATGGACTTGCATTTACGGTGAGCTTCCAGCTCTCCCTAGTGGCCGCGGTGGGTGTTAGCACGTGATGACATGTCCTGTGCCGGGAAAGGCCACCAGGGGGATGTCAGGCCACACAGTGCAAGTCCCAAGGTCTCAAGAAACAGGTGGCTGGTTTACAGGCTCGCCAGACGCAGAAGAGATCTATCCCGAAGAGATGTCTCTTGAGTGAGTGTCTCATGTAAGAAAGTGTCCCAGCTGAAGTAGGGTATCTCTCAAAACAGTGTGAAAAGGCATGTGTTTCATTTATTGGATTTTGGTCAATTTCCCCCTTTACCTTCATAAGGGAGGAACATGAAAATGACCCTCCTTGCCTGACCCATTTTTATAGCTGAAAGGCCAAGTGTCAGCAACAACTGTTTTTGAATTGCAACAAAGTTTTCAATGCCTTCATTTCTATTATTTTACCTGTTCTTCACGAGGATGTCAGGCACGCAGCATTGGAAGTCCCTGTTCCTAAAAAGCATGAGTAGTTCTGCTGAGCTGCTCCCTGTGGTACGCTTTTCATATTCCCGTGTACTCCGTCTTCCTTTACCTAAAGTGTTCTTATTCTTTAACTTCATTTTGTTTGACTTCAGCTAGTTTTCTAAAGGTGGTAGGTTTTGTAATTTTGTGTCACATTATTTTGCAAAACAATGAAAACTTTTTTACCTTTACTCCTTTCGAGGGACACTTTTACTTTCTGAGAGAAGGGGCTTTGTCGGGTAACTTAGAAAAGCTGCTGCTTAACTGGATGGGAATGGGACATTCGTCCCTGTTGTCAAAACACGTCATAGAAGCCAGAAAACCTGCATTTTTTTGTTGTTCTTTATCCCTTCTTTCTCAGCTGCAATTTCCACCAAGCCAACATCAGCCGACCCCTTCCCTCTACGGCTGCAATTTGCTGACTCCAGATATCATTAGATTTAATCCTCCTGTTGACCCTATAAATATTTTTTTAATACTTTACAAATGAAGAAAATGATGGTCAACAAAGTTCAACAATTACCTAAGGTTGCCGTTGGTGGAAGCTGTCGAGTACCTTCTACACCCCTTCCGCGGGGGGACGTACTTCCTCGTCTGCTTGGACCATGGCCTGGGGCACTCCTCCCCCAAGACGAGGCCCTGTTTCCAGGGCAGCCACATTCAATGATGGGTCCCCAGGGCGATGCCTCCTCTCAGACATCACCTCAGAGTATCTCTTGAGTCCGCTAAGCTCAGCTTCTCCTATTCAGCGTTCCTCTCTTTCCTTGGGGGTCAATGTCCACAACGCTCCTAATGAGTCTTCTGTACGTGACTCTCCATCCGAGTCTGCTTCCCAGGAGACCCCCCGGTGACAGTCACACATCTGGGAGATGACCAGAGCTACTTGTACCAGATAGTCTAAGTCAACAGCTATGACTTTAACCCACTAGACCGTGCCACCTCCTACGATGAACAAGCCTTGTTTATCTCTGGATCCCTGGTCCTAAGCATAAGCACTCAACAAGTATTTGTCAGTGTGCCTTGTAATCGGTTCAATGAGGGGCAGGTAGTGGTTATGGTCATTCATTTACCATTTCCACCCTCCAGAACCTAACAATCTCATCTGTTGGCTGAAGGTTCAGGCAAATCATATTCTGAAGTTCATGATTTTAAGATCAAGTCAATAAGTGGCACTTTAAACTTTCAGTACACAGGCATGCTCTGATTTTGGACTTTGTTTTATGTATCAATACTTTGAGAAACTTAAATTTTTAGCAACTATATTTTTACTCCTTAAAGACAAGCTTGACCCAAATCATATTTTACTAAATACCTTTAATCATTTAAAAAGCAGAATGTTTTCAGAGAAGGAGAGAGAATGAGCTCACAAGAGCCTAATGACCCTGTAGGGAGTGTCCATGTCACTAGTTGGCCACCCTAAACTTTAAAATCTGCACCAGGCGACAAGCCCTGCAGCCATCTGAAGCCTTGGGCTGTGAGGAGTGCTCTCTTCCAAGCAACAAACCTCCAGGAGGGGGACTTCTGTGAGAATAAAGACTGCTTGATTCCTTTAAACTTTAGTTTTAAAATATATGATCTTGAACTCTTTGATCTTGATTAAATACTCAAGTTACAAAAGGGCTAACTTTGCGAATAGGGATTGAAAGGAGCATTCTTTACCGTAGGTGAACTGTTACTGGCTCAGCCTTTTTGGCTCTGGTTTGCTTTTTCTCTCTGCAAAGAAAAAAAAAAAAAAAAAAGGAATGTTCTTTTTAAAAAAAACAACTGTCAGATAAATACATAAATAAACAAATAAGATTGTAAAACCCTACCAATCTGTCCCCGTTTACCAAGAGCCCATTCTGGGAATGAGCATTATTCAAATTAGAATAACCTAGGAAAAATACCCGCGGAGGAAGGATGTCTAATTCTATGCTAGTGCTCACCTTTTCACAGTCTGACTCTCTGCTGCCCTCTGCTGCCACAGACAGGCAAAGCACATTCCTGTCTTAGGTTCTACTGGTCCAGAACTATTTCCTTAAGGATTTTATGCCTTTGTCATCTTGAGAGGGAAGTGTTGGTATTATTAGCAAGATGCAGGAAAGAGGTTAAAGATATAGACATTGAATGAAAACAAACCTGACTTCAAATTCTAAACCTTATTTTAGGAATTGTGTAACTTCTAGTAGTTTTTTAATCTCTTTGGGCTACTTCCAATTTTACTATTTATATTATATTACATTAGTTAATATATTAATTAGTATATTAATATAATACCTATATTAGTTAATACCTACTCTGTTAATACCTTTTCATACTTTTTCAGTTTTAAAAACTAAATCAAATATGGAATAAGACTGTACTCAGTTGACATAAAAGCCTATGACAGATAGTGATAATCAATACTTGAAGTGCCTTCGTTGCTTTGAGAATTGACAGCAGCAATGTATTAAGCCTTAACTTTGTACTAGGTATTGCCCTAGTTTTGCATACCTATTTTTATTTAATTCTCATGACAATCCAGTGAGATCAATGACAGTATTTTTTATTGTTTTACTAAATAATTTCAGCCTTACAGAGATTAAGGAACTTTTCAAGATGACATGTGAACACCTTTTATTGATATAGGAAATATTAATAAGGAGAAAGAAATTCTGAAAAGTACCTAAATAAAAGTTCTGAGTTTGAAAAATACAATAATTGAAATGGAAGATTCACTACAAGAATTCAACAGCAAATTTAGGCAGGAGACAAATCAGTGAACCTAGAGATAGATCAATTAAGATTAGTTAGCCTAAGGAGAATAAAGGAACGTGAATTAAACTAACAGATCCTAAAGGTCCTGTGTGATGTAATCAGGCATGCTAACACATATGTAATGGGACGACAAGAGGAGATGAGAGAGAGAGAGAGAAAAGGACAGAAAAAAATATTTGAAGAAATAAAGGCCAAATATTTCCTAAATTTGACTAAAGACATGAACCAACACATCCAAGAAGGTCAATGAGCCCCAAATTGGAAAAAATTCAATGAGACCCACATTTTGACACATTGTAATCAAACTGTCAAAAGCCAAAGATGAAGAATCCTGAAAGCAGCAGAAGAGAAGACTCATAGACAAAGGATTGTCAATAAGATTAACATCCGATTTCTCATCAAAAACAATGGATGGTGTTGTATTGAGTTGAACACTTGAAATCTGTATAGTCTGGTGAACCATCTCAACCCAATAAATTAAAAAATAATTTTTTTTAAAAAAAGAACCTTAATTTCTGTAAACCAAGAATGTATAAATAAAATGTAGTATGTCAAAAATAAACAAACAAACAAACAAAAATATATGGAGGCCAGAAGGCAATGGAATAACATATTCAGTTTTGAAAGAAAAAAGGAAATGTCGACCAAGAACTGTACATAGAATGGCAAAACTGTTCTTTAAAAAAAATGAAAGTGAAATTAAGACATTCTCAAGTACAAAAACTGTAAGAATTCATTGCTAATAAACTTGCCCTATCAGCTAAAAAGAGTCCTTCAAGCTTAAATGAAAGGACACTAGACAGTAATTTCAACCAACACGAAGTAATAAAGAATACCAGTAAGGTAACAACATATGTAAATTTTCATGTATTTTTCAATTTTATTTAAAAGGCAAGTATATAATGCAATAATTGTAAATCTATGTTGATGGGTGTATATGTATAAAGATGTAACATACAGTATAAAGAGGAAATGGAGACATGTAGGAGCAAAGTTTTTGTTTACTATTGAAATAAATTGTATTAATCTAAACTATTTTGTTATAAATTAAGATGTTATTTGTAATCCCTAAGGAAATGACTAAAAAAGTAACTCAAAATTATATCATAAAATAAACTACAAAGAAATTAAAATGGTATAATAGAATGTATTGACTTAACATTTATTTATTAATTTTCTTAATGAAGTACGTAATGGAAGAATTGAGGAAAAAAAAACAGACATAAGACATAAAAAACAGAAAGCAAAATGGTAGATATAGTAACTACATTTAAATGTAAATGATCAAACTCCCCAATTAAAAGACAGAGATTGGCCTGACCTGTGATTGCGCAGTGGAACGCTGAAGTCGCCGGTTCGAAACCCTGCACTTGTCTGGTCAAGGCACATATGGGAGTTGATGCTTCCTGCTCCTCCCCTCTTCTCTCTCTCTGTCTCTCATTCTCTTTCCTATCTAAAATGAATAAATTTTTTTAAAAAGGGCTAAAAAGACAGAGATTGGTGAATGGATTTTAAAAAAGCATATCTAATTACATGCTGTTAACAAAACATTTCCTTTGGAGTCAAGCACAGATGTAGATTGAAAGTTAAAAAAAAAGATAAAAGATACTTCATGCAAATTGTAACCAAAAGATGAAATGACTATAACTAATACCAGACAAAATATACTTTAAGACAAACATGTTGATAGTGAGAAGACAGGAAAACTAACTTCCAATTGACTGGCGCTTGGGACAGAGAGAGAGGTCATGGATAGAAATATACCATTTTTTATTAAACTTCATTCTCCATACTAGCTCAGGGTATATTTAGTCAATATTGGTTGACTAAATGAGTAAATTTATATATATATATGAACTCTATGTTACCCATATAAAAGTGATAGTTGAAACTACATATAATTTAAACTAAGATCTATGAAGAATATAGAAGGAAGAGACATTAAATAACTATATTACAAAAAAAATGTGAAAAAGAGTCACATTTGTGAGGCAGGAAGAAGCCTGAGTTATCCAAAAAGAAAGAAAAACAAAAGTTAGAACATGGAAATTGAGGAATGTTATAGAGAGCAATGAATAGCAGACTTAAAAGAGTACAGGCAATTGTATTAATATAGAGAGTGTGTCTAATGTGTATATAACATATATAATCAACATACACATGTTTTATGTATTTATAGATATATTACATATGTAAAAACAATCAATACATGTCAACCTTTCAGAGAAGTCTGAATAAGAGTGTATTTTGGCTGCTGGAAGGGAACACATAACCGTCCTGGCACCCTAGATAACAGTGTCTTTGGAACTTTCGATAGCCTCTGAAAACTAGAAATGTTCAGGAGAATTGTTTATAATCAGAGGCATTGCCTACTTGCTCTGTGTTTGGACATCTCCCTTCTAAATAACAACTTCACTGCTTTGCCCTATCTGTACCCCTTTAAGCTACAGTAAGTCGTTTTCTTCTGAAAAGCAGCCCAACTCTCTTGTAGAGAGTGCAATAAAACATCCAGTAAGCCAAGAAACAAATGGTGCAAAGTGAATTTGAAGTCAGAAGAGGATTTTAAAAAGTGCTTTCTCCAGCAGAAGCATTGGTATCTGTCTTAAATTAAGGGGACAGAAGAAAGAAAGAGGGGAGATGAAATTGAAATTGACTAACATTTCATCAGTTTGTTCCCTAGGGCCATGATGTATTAGTACCAAGATATCCTCATTAGTCTTTGCTTCTCTGGGTTTCCTTTTTTTTTTCTTTCTTGTTTGGATTGCTAACTTTGACACATTATCCTGTTTTCACAAGACACTTCCCATCATGTTGTATAACTATTTCCTGTTCCAATTTCTGCTAAGTAAGTCAGTGTTCAGACTCTTTGCTGACAAAGATCGGTGTTTGCCAAAAATGAGGAAATGCTGCAGTTCAGATTTAATTACTCTCAGTTGTGGACATTTATTGCTTGCAGTGGTGTTTTCAGGTTCGAGGTGACTAACATCCACGCCCCCTTCTTCTGGTAGGAGCCCCTGGATTATGCTCTAGCATCAGGAGGGTTCAGATGATGGGTGACTCAGAGGGAGTTGCATGAGCCAAGCCTGGCCAATCAGGTCGTCTGGCTCTGGAATTGGACTGAAGCAGAACAGCTTGCTCACTTTGGCCGACAGTTGGCTACGCGGATAGCGGGGCCAGCAGATCTGGATGCATGAGTTCCAGAGCCTCTCTGGTCTCGAGCTTCCTCAGATTTGCATTTTAAGCATCTCCAAAGCACTTCCAAGAAATCTGAGTTTGCCTCTTAAGTCATCTTGAATGTGTATCTTACACCAAAAAAAAAAAAAAAACCCCACAAAAACGCACAAAAACAAAACAAACAAACAAAAAACTTAACTGATACATTGGAAAATGTTTTATTTAAAAATACAAAACACAGCCCTGGCTGGTTGGCTCAGTGATAGAGCATCGGCCCGGCTTGTGGATGTCCCAGGTTCAATTCCAGTCAGAGCATGCGGGAAAAGTGACCACCTGCTTCTCCATTCCTTCACCCTCCCTCTTCTCTCTCTCTCTTTCTCCCTCTCTCTCTTCCCCTCCTGCAGCCATGGCTTGATTGTCTCCAACAAATTGGCATCGGTGCTGAGGATGGCTCTGTGGAGCCTCTGCCCCAGGTGCTAAGAAATAACTCCGCTGCTGAGCGAATGGAAGTCCACTCCTGAGGTACCATGTCATGTACTGAGACCAATCTTTAGCAAACATCCCAGAATGTACAACTTCTAACAAAAGCTCTCCTAAGACGCCTTGCTGGAAACGCTGTCAGATGTCTGATTAATACTTTTATTCTTTTTCATACCTCTTCAACCTAAGGATGATTTACTTTTATACCTTTTCTCTCTCGTGTTTCACTCTGTTTACTGTCAACAGAGATGCAATGTCATGATTTTATTTCAAAGCATTTTTCTTTTCAAAATAAGATGTCACCTTCTGAAAAAATTCCTTTTAACAGTTTGTCATTTTAGCACTTCAAATTATCTGTGTACTCATGGATAATAAGAAATTGATCTTCTTGCCCAAGATTAACCAATAGAAGTAGAATGTAAGCCATATATGCAATTTTAAATTTCCAAGTAGCCACAGTCCAAAATGGTAAAAAGAAACAGGTGAAATAAAACTTAATAATATAGCTTATTTAACCCAGTGTATCTAAAATAATATATCAACATGAAATCAATGTAAAAGTATTAAAGAGATAGTCTACATTCTTTCATACTAAGTCTTTGAAATGCAAAGATTTGGGTGCCATGCTTTTATTTATTATTTTGTTGTTGTTACTCATTCACTTTTATATTCCTTAAAGTATTAGAGTTTTGTTTTGTTTTTTCCCCTGGGATGCAGTTTGGTTACTTGGAATCATTCCATTCTTTCAAAGCTTGCTTTTAAGTTTTTCAGGGTGGGCCCAGAAAAGCCTTTAGTCCAAGTGGTCAGCAAACTCATTAGTCAACAGAGCCAAATATCAACAGTACAACAATTAAAATTTCTTTTGAGAGCCAAATTTTTTAAACTTAAACTATATAGGTAAGTACATTCCTTACTGAGGTAGCGCCTGCACGTGGAATTTTGTGGAAGAGCCACACTCAAGGGACCAAAGAGCCGCATGTGGCTCACGAGCCATGGTTGGTTTGCCGACCACTGGTCCAGGCCTAATTTGACCTCAGTACTGAGGCAAAGCCCACCTGAGGACTCCATCTGATGCCCCTGGGGTAGGAGGTCTTTATACGACAGCCAGTGGGCACACACACTACTCCCACCTCTTGTGAGCTCTGGGACTTACCTGCCTGCTTCTCCCCAGGGTTCATCTGAGCCTTAGCAGTTTCCTAATGTATGTGCACAGGTCAGTGCTGGGCCAGAGACTTGAAGTGACCCCCTGCTGATCTTATCTCCAGAGCTCCCTCTTTCCCTCCCTCCCTCTCTCTCAATCTAAGACCACCAGGCTCTCTTTGGGTCCCCCCTCGCTTGAACACAGTGAGCCAGGGCACTAAGGACTCCCTTCACTGGTTTCTCTCAGGACTCAGTCTCATGCTGCCTGTTGTCCAGTGTCTGGAATCTGCTGTCTCATATATTGAGTCCAGTTTTGAAGGGAGACCATCAATCAGGTTCCCTGATGAATGGCCCAAAAGATGTAAAACTTAACTACCATTCATTTACTGAAGGACTACTGTGCCCGAGGAGCTCTACAGGGTGACGAGGATCCCTTACTGAACAGGAAGAGATACAGTCCTGCCCTGTGGTCACCGCAGAATAGCTGGAAAGCTCAGCAAGAATTGAGTAATACTTCCAGTAACGACGCAGTGTGAACCCGACAGGTGACAGGAGAGAGAGCAGAGTGCTATGGATGCATGGAACAGAGAGACCTGATGTATTCTGTGCCATCAAGAAAAGTTTTCCAAGAGTACAGACATTTTAACTACAATTTAGGAAATAAGTGAGATTTGGTACCTGTGTTGTATAGGGTGAGGAGACGACTAAGAAGCACAGCATCTGCAAAGGGCCTATGGCAGGATAGAACCATTAGAGAGCATCATGTCCAGCCCTTAGATTTCCCAATAAAGGCCCAAACGCTTGGAGTCCATGCCTCCTCCTGCTACATTGGTGGCAAGACAGGGGCTGGAATCCAGGACCCAGGACCCCTCCCTCCACATCCAGTGTTCTCTCCAGTGCCCTGTTGCTAAGCAAGTGTAGGGAACACTAGAACATTTTACATAATCACATTGTCATTTCATGGTCCATGACCTATTATGACCAATACATAATTTGGTAATATATTTTCATTTAAAAGTAACGACAGCCAAAATGTCATTCAAGAGAAACTTTTAATTCTTATATTGTCAGTGTATTTATAAGAAAAATGCTGCAAAGTGTAAATTAATGTAGAAGAGAACACAAGAAGGAAAGGATAAGCAGTCACACGTTCAGCAGCTGGAGTGGCATCCTGATGGCCCGGCCTGGGGATGTGCACACGGCGCCCTAAGTGGTGAAATCACACTCAGGAGACTCACGCTGAGCAGTGTGCATCCTCAGCACTTTCAGACCTTCTGGGAAGTTCATGCATTGCCCCCATTCCCAGCTTAATGGCATAATAAATGTCAATTAAGCCTCCTTTAAGATTTTAAACAGCAAAACGCAAGCGAAACTGTGTATGTAGAGAGTCCTAGGGGACTTCCCGATGTGAAGTTTCTCTCTTACTAGAGACAAAGCGTGTTGCCATCTACCATGGGCGCCGTGTTCATTACGAGGACACAGAGCACGCTTGCGTCTGCACAAAGCAGGAAGTTATTTTCCCCAACTGCCCTAGACGCATCTCCCTCAAGTGACTTAGAAACGATTGTATGTTTTACATGTGAACAGATTTCTGCCTCCTGTCAACAAATATAGAGAACGCCAGCCATGTCCCAGAGCTAGGTTCCAGTGTGAACAAGGCAGAGGCCCTCCCATCCGTGTGGAGAGGCCCTCCGAGGCACCCCCAGGAAGTTCCTTTCCATCCCTGCTTCTGTGTGACATGCCTCCTTTCTTAAGATAACTACTCCTCCAGTACAAATATAAAACAGGGTCTCCGTTAAGTTCTGAACTTGGCAAAAACAGGTGTGTTTTTTGAAATGTCCTATGTACAGCTCATTAACGTAGGTGTCAAATTCCGTTTTCATTTAAGTAGCCCAAGCCGCCAAATGTTTGATGTCATCATCATCATCTGTCCTCCTGGACGATGCTAGAACATAAGAAGGGTAAAAATTAGTAATTGCTGACATTCGTGCTTTAGCATAGAAAACGAATATGAACTATGTACACAATGGTGTATATTTGTGGAATAAGAAATAAGTGCTAACCGAATACAGGTCAGGCTAACCCTTTAGGCAACTGTGTGACCACAGGCCAGGGAACTGGGGACGCACCTGCTTGGGATCTGTGTGCAGTGGATGACGTGCCTGGCGTTCTGGCTGGCTGGGCGGGGAGGGTAGAGGAAGGCACATTGGGAAGTTGGATATTTCTCATCTTCTTATTTAATTCTTCCTGCTCCAGTTCCTCAAGTTCTGCCATCAGCTCATCCTGAACACAGGAGAAAAAAAGAATTATGGGTTTAGCATTTCAAGCAGCGGGCTCCCTCAAACACAATAACAAGAACATCTGCTACCCAATTGATATGTGAGAATCCAGCGAAATGGAATGTTTATGGAAGACTTCGCCTTTTTTTGCAACACTGAGCAATGATTAAAAAAAGGAATATTTTTCTGTTATGCAAATTTGTCATAGATAATCTTATAATACTTCAGTAAACAGTTATTCGAGTAATTTGTGCTACTGTGTATAAAACCTCCACAGTTTCCAGGAAATTTACACCCTGTCTGTTCTTTTCCCAACACATCTTTTCATTTCTACCATTAGAAATTAAGAATCTGTGAAAGCGTAACTGGAGGAAATAAATATTTTCATTTGGGTTAATGTTATTGAAAATAAGCAACAGGTATAGTGAAAGTGTAACATACAGAAAGTAAAAAGAATCAAAGATGCTATGATTCCTTTGTTAAATTACCCAAGCCAGTATGCATGGGGGTTAAATAAACTTCAACCCCATGTAGATACACTGTATTTCTTTCTTTTAGCAATAGTCTCAGAGGGTATGGTTTAATTATAAGCTACTCTCTGTCCCCAGAACCTTAGAGACGCAAGACTAATTGGAGACATTAAGAGTGTAAGTCTTCTTATGACAGATGATTTGTGGTACTCCAGCTCTGCCTGGCTCCCTGGGTCCTCAGGTAGAGTCAAACTCCTGAGTGAGGCCAGGATGCATATCCCAGAATGTGTAAATCTGTCATCATTTGTCATTGAACAAATTGATTGAGAGCTCACTTCTGGCCAGGTATTGAACTTCAATCTGGGGATGCCAAGTTCAACCAACAGTTCCTACCTCAGAGGAGTTTATTATTGCATGTGGGAGAAAGGCACATAAACAGGTAATTATCCTCTTTTAAAATGAGAGTAATAATACTAGGAGCCAGGAGAGGAGATACGTAAACCAAACACAACATTCGATAGAGTCAGTGTGTATCAGATAGGCAGCAGGCTGAACAACAGTGTGACCATTGGTAAGTCCCCCTCACGGAAAGGAAATCAAACATGCAAGTGTGTGTGAGATAGTGTGGCCATGTGGCTGTGTGCTTTATGGTTCTCCACGGGCTTTATGATTACAGTGGCTTCAGCACAAATACCCTGACGTCCTGTGTCTGCTCACGAAACAATCAGAACAAACATAGCAAATGCAGCAAGAGCAGAACACACCGTCCTACACTGAGCATGTTGCCCAGGATGGCCCGGAGTGCTTGGGTGTTATCAGAAGCATGGAAAAGACACTGATATTTCCCTCAGCACACAGGGTGGCAGCATAACCATCTCCTCCCTCATCTTCAGACTTCGGGTACCAACCACTTATTCGTTCACTTGGTAAAAAGAATTTTAGATTTTAAAAAACTTTAGAGATAAGTTTGGGAGCCAGAAATTTTCATTTCATAGATGAGAAAACAAAGGGTAAGGGATGGAGGGACTTGCACAGAGTTCAGTCGTAAGTGTCAGAGCCCAGCTGTCAGGAGCCCAGAGCCCTACGGTGCGTGTTGGTCCAACCAGGCTGAGCAAACACATGGCACTAATTTAGGCTTTGCAGGCCACACAGGGTCACAGTCTTCTCTGTTGGTATTGTTATTGGTGGTGTTGTTTTCTACAAGCTCTTAAACATGTAAAACCCATCCTCAATTTGTGAGTCAAACAAAAGCAGGCCCTGGGCAAGATTGGGCCTGAATGCTGAGCTACTCCATTTTTAAAAGTTGTGCATAATACAATTCTCATTTTCTAGGGTTCCATGGGACCACGCCGTCCTCATGGGATGCTTCACATTTAAAACCAGGTGGATGTTGGAGTCAGGGTCCTCGTCATGCTACTATGAGAACTGGAAACATTTCCAGATCTGTACAAGGGTGTGTGCTTGGAACAGAACAATTGAAATTCACAGCGCTGACGCCACCATTCTCATGACAGTCTGTTGGGCCAGGCTGATGAATCCCAATGGAATGCGTGTGTTAATAATGCCTGTCCACTCCTATTTTTCTCCACAGTCTGAGTAATGAACGAAGGCAGCCTAACCTCCAATTTAACAGCCACAGAGCGTGAGGCGTCTGTTCCTTGCAGGGAGATAGTCGGCTTTGTTTTGCCCAGATGTACGAGCATGCCATTCCTCCTCATAATGGGCTATTTAGGCTCCCACCATTAACAGTCTCTAACTTTACATAATCACAGGCAGCTTTTCCTTAATAGTGTAGAAACTTAATTAGGGGGCTGTTTGCCAAACTGTATTAATCTTTCCTTTAAATCAGAGCCACCAAACACTTCATTTCCCCCGTAAGTATGTTTCCAGCAAGTACCATTTGTTCTTTGATGACACTTAAGGCAATATTTAAGAAGCCCCATCTGCTGCAGACAGCGGGGAGCTGTGTGTTGAGCAGCCTATGACACTCCATTCCTTGTGCTGCGTTACCAACCTCATCAAAGTCATCGCCAAATCCAACCCGCTGAGAAAATGCTTCTGAGATTTCTTGGGCAACATCCTGCTGCTCCGTGATCTCTTGCATCAAATCATCTATTTTGTTTAGATCCCTGGGGAAAAACATTTGGTTGAAACGGTTTAGAATTTTATTTTAAAATGGTAAGTTTAGATCTACTCCCATATGAAAAAAAAATGAGACAATTTAATATAAACTCTTAGTTATTTACCTAGGATAACAAAAATTCTAGGTAGTAATATTTACCAACTTTACAAATAATTTGCACTTCGCCTGACTGGTAGTGGTGCAGTGGATTGAGAGTTGACCCGGGATGCTGAGGCCCCAATTTTGAAACCTCGAGGTCATCAGCTTGAGCTTGGGGTTGCCAGTCTTAGGACAGGGTCGTCAGCTTGAGCATGAGATCATCAACATAATCCCAAGGTTGCTGGCTTGAGCTCAAGGTCACTGGCTTGAGCAAGGGTTCACTGACTCAGCCTGAGCCCCATGGTCAAAGCACATATGAAAAGCAATCAATGAACAACTCAAGTGAAGCAACTATGAGTTGATGCTTCTCATCTCTCTCCCTCCCCGTCTTTCTCTAAAAAACAAATTTTTTTTTACAATTTACATTTCATAAAAACAATAGTCCTGTCCTGGCCAGATGGCTCAGTTGATTGGAGTGTCGTCCCAAAGTGCAGAGGTTGCAGGTTCCTTCGCTGGTCAGGGCCCATGCAGGAACAGACCTATGTTCCTGTGTCTCTCTATCTCTCTCCCTTCTAATCTCTATAAAATCAATTTAAAAAAAAAGAAGAATCCAGTATGGGTACATATAGTTTAAATATTAAATAAATAGGCGGTAGGCCCTGGCTGGCTAGCTCAGCAGTAGACCATTGGCCAGGTGTGTGGAAGGCCCGGGTTCGATTCCCAGCCAGGGCACACAGGAGAAATGCTCATCTGCTTCTCCACCCTTCCCCTTCTCCATTTCTCTCTAGCTCTCTCTTCTGCAGCCAAGGCTCCATTGGAGCAAAGTTGGCCCGAGTGCTGAGGATGGCTCCATGGCCTCTGCCTCAGGTGCTAGAATGGCTCTGGTTGCAGTGGAGCAACGTCCCAGATGGGCTGAGCATCACCCCCTAGCAGGCTTGCTAAGTAGGTCCCGGTTGGGTGCATGCAGGAATCTGTCTCTCTGCCTCCCCATTTCTCACTTCAGAAAAATAAGTAAGTAAGTAAATAAATAAATAAATAAATAGGCATTACATTTGGGAGTCACTAAAGAGCAAATTATTTTATAACTTACAATATTTGTAGACCCATTCTGAAATTTTGTCTGGTAGGGCATATGTAAAATCTAAATATATCTTACTATGTATGAACTCCACAGGAAATGGTGCCATGGACTCCCAGTGGGCACCATGACTAAGCCAAGCAGGGGCGGTTTTCAGCAGCTGCCACCTGATAACAGCCCTTTGTAGAAGCTGAGCTCTGGAACAAGAGAAATGTTTTCCAGAATGCTCTGAGATCCTGCCTCCCTGAGGGCTTTCCCAGGCTAGCTGCTGTCCTGGGAGATCACAGGTAAGGGCGGGATTAGGCCCCAGAGGCTCTCAGAAGAACCAGCAACTTCAGCCAAGGAACCTGGCGGCCACAGGCCCAGGACACACAGCTTCTTCGAAGACAGTCTCTAGCACCTGAGCCCCAGTGGCCCCCAGCCACCAACCTGAGCTGTCAGGGCCTGAAAGCCAGGATCTGGACTGTGTCTCTAGGACCCTGTCTCCCAGTCATCCCTCCACTGATCAGAAACTAGAAAAGTGACAAGTTTCCTCAGTATCAGGCAACCTAAACCCTGACATTTTGATTCCCAGTGGAATATATCTTTCGAAAGTTTCCCAAACTCTGTATGTAGAAAAAGCTGGATATTCTGACATAGTTTCATGTAGTAAAAAGAAAGAACACTTTTACCATTCTCCTACCACCCCTTATTTCTAATTCTTATATTTATAACAAATATACAAAGAATTTATTTTGTGGCCCTGGCCGGTTGGCTCAGCGGTAGAGCGTCGGCCTGGCGTGCGGGGGACCCGGGTTCGATTCCCGGCCAGGGCACATAGGAGAAGCGCCCATTTGCTTCTCCACCCCCCCCTCTCCTTCCTCTCTGTCTCTCTCTTCCCCTCCCGCAGCCAAGGCTCCATTGGAGCAAAGATGGCCCGGGCGCTGGGGATGGCTCCTTGGCCTCTGCCCCAGGCGCTAGAGTGGCTCTGGTCGCAGCAGAGCGACGCTCCGGAGGGGCAGAGCATCACCCCCTGGTGGGCGTGCCGGGTGGATCCCGGTTGGGCGCATGCGGGAGTCTGTCTGAGTGTCTCTCCCCGTTTCCAGCTTCAGAAAATTACAAAAAAAAAAAAAAAAAGAATTTATTTTGTAAAGGGAGTATAAGAAAGATGCAGTTAACATTTGGGCCTGGGGGTGAGTTTTTCTCAAAATGAACACAATAGGATGACATTGCTAAACCACCTGCAATTTCGCAAAGCAGGTGAGCACCTGCTGTTTATAGCGAAGGATTCTAACTGATTGAACGCAATGATCTTCCCAGAGCTGTCAAAATGATGGTGGATCACCAACAAATTATCAAAGTAAGAAAGTATCAGCAAAGAGGTGTCCACTGGCCCTAGGAGCTCCCTGGTTTATCCTCCTCCATCCGCGGAAACACCCCTACATTGCTCTGGTCCCCCTTGGTCCACCCTCCCCCATCTGGGGAAACAGCTCTGCATTGCTCAGGTCCCCACTGCTCTTGTGCACAGTGGCTCAGACTTCACTGTCACATTTACTCTCAGGAAAGGATCCGGTCCCCAGTGTTGACTGCACAGTGTGAACGTAAAGTAAATTGTCACTGGCCCCCTTACTACTACTGAATATTGATTTGTTTATTGCTTATTTTGTACCAGGAACTAAGTGCATTATATCTGGTATCACAGAGTCTCACGATAACCCCAAATGCTATTTTTATCTCTAATTTACAGACAAAAATACAGATGAGACAAAGCAATTTGCCTAAGGACAGTGGGCCATGGAACTGGAACTGGAACCCAGAAAGTCTGACCCCCAATTCCATGCTCATACCCATTATTCTATGTCGATGGTTCTCATACATTGGTTAAGTACCAGAACATCTGGGGAACTTGTTTAAAAACAGAAAGGCCCAGTCCCTGCCCTTCTTCAAGGAGCTTGGCCATCTCTGTTCTCGTTAGTAGCCTTCCGGGTGATTTTGAATCCCAGCAAAGTCTGACACCACTGTTCCATAGTGCAACACTCTCACAAATGCAGACATTTCAGCCTTTTGAAAACTCTATAATGAAAAGCTACAGGTGGAGTGTCAGAAGAGAGTGAGGTGACTGGGGAACCTTAAGGCCAAAATGAATGTTCTGCATGTGTTCTTGGCTTTTCTGTTTGTTTTCTGGCACATACAATGTCTAATCTTTCTCTGAGGGACCCTTCCATTCTGACATGTCAAAGAGCTTCAAAAGGACAAGCCTGTTCCTGCCAAAACCATCACACCATAATGCCCAACGTGGAGGACATCATGACTCAGGAGAAGCCTAGGGGCACTCACATGTTTTCATGGACTGCTTTCATGGCCTTGGCCGCAAAGCCCATGTTCCTCAGCACCTCGGTGTTGGTGTGTGAGTTCTCCAGGGCTTCTCTCTGGAACTCGATTGTGGACAGGGTGCCATCAATCTGCGTGAGCTGCTTCTCAAACCTCTTCTTCCTCTTCAGCGCCTGCAACGCAGCTAGACAAAGGAGAAGCCGTGTTTGTTAGGAGAGAGACCAGTCACTCACTCAAGAGACATTGGCTCAGCCCCAACAGGGGACATAGCATGGTTGGCACCTACAGAGAGGAGACCAGATGGGGCTGAAAGACTCAGGAGTGACATCTGTCCCTTCCTCATCTGTATCAAGTGCCACGCCCTCAAACATGTCAACGTTATTTTTTTCTTCCAAAGATCTGGCAAGTGTCATAGGGTAAAAAGTCCATTTTCACAGTCCATAAACTATACCATAGAAATTGGATTAAAAAAATAAGTATAAAAATCCTGCAATAGAAAAATAAAACTTAGAGATAGAAAGAAGTTTAATGACTGTTTATTCTAGCCCTGCTTCCTTTTTTCAAAGACAAGTTAATTGAGACCTGGAGAAGCTCCCGGACTTGCTTGAATGTAAACAGTGAGTGGCCGTCCAAAACCTAGGATGCCAAGCTGCATGTCTTGGTCTGAGATGATCACGAGATGGGCAGTAAGATTCCCTTTCACCATGAGCATCTACGAAATCGATGCTGCCAGAGTCACACTCAAGGATTAGCTGGCACACCGGGGAGGGAATAGAGTGTTTCCTTAGGACAGTGGTCAGCAAACTCATTAGCCAACAGAGCCAAATATCAACAGTACAACGATTGAAGTTTCTTTTGAGAGCCAAATTTTTTAAGCTTAAACTATATAGGTAGGTACATTCCTTATTGAGGTAGCGCCCACAACATGGTATTTTGTGGAAGAGCCACACTCAAGGGGCCAAAGAGCTGCATGTGGCTCGCGAGCTGCAGTTTGCCAACCAGGGCCTTAGGAGAAATGATATCTAACTATCCTGCCGTTCCCACTCTAATAAAATAACCTTATCAGCTTCATTCAGAAATCACAAAACTTAACAGAGCTCTTTTGACTATGCACCTTGGAAGGCACCCAAAAGCAGGCCCTAAAATGTGAGTTGTGATAAGGCATTCAGAGAGAGCAGGAAGAGACCAGCAGAGCACGTTCCTATGAAGATGATTAAGTGGAACCGGCAAAAGGACTCGAATCGGTTAATGGTTTCAGAGTGAAACACAGAAGTTATTGCAACAGATTTCTGAGAGAAGGCTCTTTTCTTAACTCAGTGTTGGTCACTTTATTTTCTTGTCATTCCAACAGGTTTGGTATATTCATTCCAATGCTTTTTGTTTGGTGCACAGAGACTCATTGTCATTACGCTTTCTCCTTGGGTTTTGTTGGTGATCAACAGGAAGTGTTACTCTATGTCCCACTAATCCCCTTTGCCTAAATTCCATTTCATTTTATATTTAAATTAACATTTTAGCTTTCTTTTTTGTTACAACTTGCCTGTCAGTTATCTTTATGGGGACCTCTATTGGAAAAGAGTTTTATACTATATTTGCTCTTTCTCAGTACACTTGTCACGGATAGCATGTAGCTGGATATTTGTGTGACTGTTTTTAACCCAGTCAGATAGTCTCTATCTTTTATTGTAAGATTTTAATTCATTTTTTTTATTGGGACAACAGACATGTTATCAAATATAGTCTTTTTACTGTCATTTTATTTGTGTTTTCTTTGTTATCTTTTTGTTTTCTTCTGGTTGTCTTATCTTTATGTAGATAGATCACATTTCCTTTGTACATTTTCTCCCTTTAATTTGTTGGACAGTTACCATGTATTAAATCTTTTCTCCTAATAAATACCACTGTATTTAAAATATATGCATATAATTAATTTTTCTATCCATGTTGAAACCTAATCAGAACCTGAAATTTATTGTTCCTGAAAAGATTCCTTTTCCATCGCAAACCTGCCCATATTTAATTAAAAATAATCTACAATTTTATTAGTTTCAGCTAATTACTAGTTGTTTTTTATTTTCTTGTGAATTTTTAAGGAAACTTTTCTTAGCACCTGTATTAAACTGATGGACACTATTTCAATAGTTATTTGCACTCAACTATAGTGTTGGCTGGTTATTTTCTTAGTATTGTGCCTATATCCTTTGCCATCATTTGTTTTCTTGTTTGTTTTTGTTCTTACCACATAAGTCTTCAACTATTTTTTTTTTCAGAAAAGGTGCATACATAGAACCCCTCTAAATTCCTATAGGTCTGAAAATGTCTTCATTTTGTTTCAAGCTTGAATGATAGTTTGAATTTTTACAGAATTCTAGATTCAGAATATTTAACAAATTTTAAGACACTTCTATTTTTGTTGGGGAGCCAGTATTTCAAAAGTTTGGTAATAATATTCTTTTCATCCCTTTATAGATAAAAATCTGTTTGTTTCATCTCTGACATGCTTAAGATTTTCTTTTTTACCTTAGAGTTGGGAAATTTCATGAGTATAGGTTTAGAAATATGTCTTTTATTTTTCTTAAGTAAAGATTCATGGCATATTTTTATTCTGAAGAGTCAAATCTTCCTGTGTCTTATGGAAACTGAATCCTGTAGCTTTTTATGACTTCTTTCCCTCCATCATTTCTGCCCTCAATCTTCTGAAATCCCTATTCATTTTATATTACAGTGTGTTCGTAAAGTCATGGTGCCCTTTTGACAGGTCACAGGAAAGCAACAAAAGACGATAGAAATGTGAAATCTGCACCACATAAAAGGAAAACCCTCCCAGTTTCTGTAGGATGATGTGGCAGCATGTGCACATGTGCAGATGATGACATAACACCGTGTATACAGCGGAGCAGCCCACAGTCATGCCAGTCGAGATGTGGACGGTACAGAGGACAGTTTAGTGTGTTCTGTGGTTCGCTAAATTCGAATCCGTGACCAAAGTGCAACGTGAATATCGGCACGTTTATAACGAAGTGCCACCACATGGGAATAACATTACTCGGTGGGATAAGCAGTTGAAGGAAACCGGCAGTTTGGTGGAGAAACCCCGTTCTGGTAGGCCATCAGTCAGTGACGAGTCTGTAGAGGCTATATGGGATAGCTACCTAAGGAGCCCTAAAAATCTGTGCATGAGCCCACATCGAACTGCACTAGATAGGTATGAAACTGGGAGAGTTTTCCTTTTATTTGGTGCAGATTTCACATTTCTATCATCTTTTGTTGCTTTCCTGTGACTGGTCAAAAGTGCACCATGACTTTATGGACACACTGTATTATCTGCACCCTGAGCCTACCCAAGCCATTCTCTCTGTTTTCTGTCTTTTGAAATCCCTCTGCAATGGATGTTGGATTCCTTGGATCTATCCCTCAGTCTATTAATATATCTCTCTTTTTGTTTCTCTGTGTTCTGGGAGAACCCCTCAATTTTATATTCCAAATCACTAACTCGTGTTCAGCTCTATTTATTCTTTTTTTAAACCCTTTTATTTATTTATTTTTAATTATGTTTTTAATTTCTAAGGGCCTTTTCTCCTAGCCATTCATTTACATGGCAGCCCTACTTGTCTTACCCCTCCATAGCCTCCGAACTTCCCTGAAGACACTATTGCAAGTTTTGTCTTTAACATTATTTTTTTTTATTTCTCGCATTCTCTTCTCTTGGGTTCTGCTGTTTGCTTTGCTTATCTTGAGGCTTCTCTTTCATGCAATTGCCTTTTTTTCGAAATTCTGTTGACCTTATATTCTAGGTTCACATGCATCAGTAAAAGACTAGAATAGTTAGTATGAGAAGATGTGCCTGTTGTAGTCACACAAGTGTGTCCTCCATGAAGCTTCTTCCTCCTGAAAGGGCAGGCTGCCCACAGCTCTGTAGAAGTGGGTGGGGCATGCCAGAAGGCAGGCTGCCTTCAGTGGGCAGGGAGCAAGAGGACATGCGGTGGGTTGCCACAGTTGCCAAAAAAAGGCTTTAATTTGGGTGGGGGATACTTCTCTGTGTGGTGACACTTCTTCCCCACCCCTCCCTGCCTTGCAAACTGTGGAGGCTCTGCTCTGCTTCCCTTTCCAAATGCAACACCACCATTTAAGTTCTTGCTGAACTGCACTTACTCTTTATTTATAGAACAGTTTCTATTTGTTTAACCTTTTCTTTAGGAAGAAACAAAAACAATTTTTTTCAAGTCATCTGGCATGAAGGCATTTCTCCGATCTTGCTCTGCAGAGAGGCTTGTCACACTCACAGTCAAAGTTGTGTGAAGGTTTTGTCCCCATACAGGAAGAATGGCCTGGTGACCCCCGTGGTAACACCCTGCCCAGGAGTGCAGCTGTTGCTGCATTTACTGCACTGGGTCGTCATTATCTGTAACATCTATTCCACGCCACCTCCCCCGCACAAATTATAAGCCCTTGGAGGCAGTTCCCCAGTTCCCAGCACATGGCGAACAAGACACATAACAAATACCAACATGATACATATGTGTTGTAGGCTGTGCACTCCGTGTGCATTATGTGACTTACACCATGAACTCCCGCAAACTCCAAGAGTGGGCATTGCCATTGGCCTATTTTTACAGAAGATGAAATGAACAAAAATGAAATAAATAAACTTGGTGATTTTGTGCACAGAGAGCAATGACAACACTGTGTGACAAAAAAGGCATGTTCTTCAAGGCCAGGGTGTGATGCCGTCTCCCCCAACCTGGCTCCGTCACATCCCTTCTTCGAGCCTCAGTTTGCTCTTCTGGAAATGGGGGCGGGATCCCCTTAAAACTGGGTGACTTTTAAGCATTCATGATAATTTATGGAAAACACTTTACACAGTCCCTGTGGATGGTAGGAGATTACTAAAATTAATAATAGCAATTTCTTTAACATTTCTTTCAGGAGATTGTGTATCTTATTTCTGAGACCACTGAGTAACAAGTTTCCTATTTTGGTCACCATAACGGGCCAGAACAGGGACATAATGTTCCGAAGCAGCCCTGCATTTCAACAGGTGTGGGATGCCACATTCTTCAGCAGAGTGCCCTGAGGCACTGCACCCCAGATACACATCTCTGCCCACCAGCCCCGAAGCCAAGAGTGCCAAGTGTGTCTCCTTCCAGTCTCGTTGGGCTGGACCAGTGTCTACACTTATTTGAAACCTATTGACCCAACAGCATTTTTCTTTGTTGAGAAAAATGTTAAAGTTCTCCACTAAAAGTATGCCATGTTTCCTAATGAGAACTAATTTTAGATTACTTTCTGACAATCAAGAAATGCAATTTGCTCTAGAGGATGAGACTTGGGAGTCACCACCTCTACATGTCAATGCTGCCTCTACCAGGGAGTCACTGTGCATAGTAACCTCAGGTGTGACCTTCAGTCTTCTGAAGAAATGGTCGCCCATTGGAATAGCAACAATAATGTCTAGGAGAGAACAGAACACTAACTCTGGAGTCAGGATGCCAACATTCAATCTAGACTCCATTTATTCAGAGCTTTGTGGATTAATCGCTTATTGGAAAATGGAGCTATAACTCATTCGGTTGTTGGGGATTAAACGAAATAATAAAGTCTTCAGGGCAGTGCCAGGCACACAGTGAGTGATTACTAAATGTCAGGGACTCCACAGTCACCTCATCTCTTTCACAGAGCTGTCAGAGCCCTATGGTAGGGTCATGTGGCATGAGGCTCAACCTTGCAAATGTTTGTTATTAGTAATAACCAGACCTGGGTTTTAGCATAATTTTAAATGCATGTATTAACATATGGTTTCTGATCTTCAGAATGTTTGGGACAAACTAGAACATTCACCCAAAGTTCAGATCTCAACTTACCCTAACTCTGATCACCACTCCACAGACTACAGCTGGCCTATTCCACAGCCCTCAGCTCTGAGGGAGCAGGCAGGTGGTGAGGGTAGGGGGAACAGGGGAGGGGAGGGGAACAGAGGGAGGGTAGAGGAAAAGCCTTCTTTGTCTTCTCCCCTGTGAGAGAAGGAGACAGAGGAATGTCTCTCTGCTATAACAAGAGAAGACCATGCAGGTGTGATGATCAGTGGCAGTGACAGGCTCCAGTACCAGGGACTCCACAGGAGGAACGGGACATCTGGTGACCGGAGAACAGAAGCCTGAGCTCAGGGAGGCCACATGCTTGGCACCTGTCCAGGGCCTCTGCCTGGTCAAAGAGGCAAGAAATCTGGATTTGCAGGCAAAATCCCTAAATTTAAACCTGTTTTAAAATGTTTAAGAAAAAACACTTTGTGTGAGCAAAACCGATGATTCCTGCATGTCTGGGTCTGGCCCCAGGACACCCAGTGCGATGTTTGACACTGGCCAGGCACAGTAAGCTTCTTGCAAACAATAAGACAAGAGGCTTCTATTTCAAAGAGCCAAGAAGTGTCCAGGAGGGCTCTCCCCAGGAGCTGCTTCTCCAGTGAAATGAGGATGCCACGGGCCCTCCATAAATTGGACAGGCTCTGACTTGGCTTTCTAATAAGCAGTTTGGGAAAGTAACAGCTGTAGTTTTTCAAAGACATGCAACACAATCTGCATATCAGGCATAGCCCCTAATTTGGCAAAGAGGGGCATGTTGGGAGCCTTCTTTACTTAACCTGTAAGGAAGGTACAATTTAATCTTTCAAGCTCCGTGTGTGCATAAAGCACCTGGTGAAACCTGGGAGACATTCCTCCTGAAACAAAGGAATTTACTGTATTCTTTTGCAGTGGAGAAATGGCCAGGGGCGGGGGTTTGTCTCCTGGCCTGACAATGCCCATCCTTCAGCAGTGGAGTAACATAACAGTGTCCCCTTGTGTCCTGCTGCTGGGGGGAGCCAGGAAGAGCCCTCACTCTAGTCCCCTGAGGATTGGGACTAAAACATAAGAATCACCCTCTTGACAAAATCCATCAAGCCCTATTCAACTCGGCTGCCAGAGGAAGGCTTTGGTCACAAAATAGAGAAGAGTGGCAGTTTCATTGCTCATATAATGAGTAGGGCATGTTGGTTTCCAGGTCATCCTATTATTGTTCTTTCTGCATTCAGGGTGTGTACCTGTGTGCATTGTTGACCCATTAGTTGGCAAAAAGCAAGAACCTTTTAGGAACCATCATCTCCATGACTGCGGACAACCCTGTTTGCGATGTCTGAGACTGTGTTATGACCACACTTCCCTTTCTGTTTGTGGCAGCTTGTTTTAGTTCTTAAAAAACGCAAACTGAATGAACATCACCACAAGATTTCATAAACAGAATTAAACTGAAATGTTCCTGTACAAAGTCCCAAATTAGATAGAAACAGCTGGGAAAGGGGGCAGGTACTAGAAATTCTTACATTTGGCCAGTGCCACCCTGTTATGAATTCCCCTGGCCCTTGTCACTTCCATAAGCTATTCCTTATCTGTTCATTTCAGTCACAGGACAAGGACAGACTGAGGATCTAGCACATGCCTAGAACTGTGGGCCCCTGCAGAGACAAAGACAGGGGCTTCAAACTCAGAGGAACCAAGTACAAAATGGGGTTTAACCTCATTCATCATTCAGTGAGCATTTACTAAGCATCTACTGTGTTTCAACAACTATGTGCAGGGACCCTAGCATGCATATGTCACATCTGTCACCTCAGGGAGCAGAGGAGGCAGAGGAGCAGGACAAGTTTCAGGGGGTACTCAGAGGACTGTGTTAGCACGCTCTGGAGGTGCAAGAGGAGGCTCCACAGAGGGGCCATGAGGAAGCAGGTGCCTCTCCACACATTTAGTCAAACACTGCTCACTAGGGAATGTGCGTGATGAAAGGCGTCACACGAATGACTCCTTCCAGCCTCGACCCTGTCCCCACCTCCCCCACTGAACCATGCCAAGTTCCTGGCTGAGATCCATTAGGAGTCAGAGACTCAACACCCCAGGACTGAGCTAATCACAGCAGCTTGCTGGCTCCATATTGTCAGAGATCGCACCATTATTAAATGTCACAGAAAAGTAAATCTGAAGCCAGAAGCAATGACATACAATTGGACAGCAGCAGAGCAGGTGCTAGGAGAACAGGCACAGAATGGGAGTGCAGAGAGCGAACGAGGGACATTCTGAGGAAAGGACATTTGCAAAATGACCATTGCTGTGTAAGCAAGCCAGTAACGTGGGGCTGAATTCTGTGATAATTAAAAAAAAGAAATGGTGATGATTAATATTATAAGTATAAAAGATTAGAAGGAGAGTGACCAATGCCCTTTCCTATCCCCAGAAAGACTGAAAATGGACAAAGAAACTCAGGCTATTTTCCAACAGAAACTATGTTCCTGTCCTCGTTGGAGACAAGACACTTCTTCCAGCCAGGACATCACACACAGGGGATTACAGCAGGTGGATCACAGAATGGGACGGTCCTGGTCCCACTGAAATTCTCATTTATTATAACCAACTGCATCCTAGGTCAATTGCCAAGCAAACAGAATTAGCCTGTTATTGAAAAAACATGCCAATATATTAATTAAAGTCTACTTGATATTCTTTGTAAAAACTCAATTAATGTTGGGCACCAGGCAGAATGTTTAACTACTTGAATGAGTTCCTTTCTTTTTTTTTTACTTGCTACTAATGTTTGTAAGCTCAGAAATTGGTAACTCTGCAGGCCTGCTAGTGCCTAGAGTACAGGAAGAATAGTATGAATATGAACCTAGCAGTATCAAACAGAAACACTCAGAAACAGTTGATTTTGCTTAATTCTACAAGGTAGACATATGTACCTATGGATGTAACTTTATATTGTGTGCGTATATATGTGTATGTATACATATGTGGGCATGCATGTTTGTATATGTGTATGTGTTCTAGAATATGGTTTTGTTCTATAAACAAGTACTCCCTGTTCATGTGATGCAGTAATACTCCCTGTCCCTGTGCCCATAGATGGCAAGGATGCCTGAGAACCAACACACTAGAACCCTATAGCCCCTTATAGCTCTCACCATCTGTAATTGTACAATTATTCCCTTGAGATCCCATTATCACCAAATCTCAAGAAAGAAACAGCTCCTATTCTCACAATGACTATTACTACTATTCTTTAAGAAGAGGTTTACCTTGAAATTGGTGATGAACTATAACACTCTTTAATTTCTCAGATATAAGTGGGAGAACAATACCCAATAAATCAAGAGAATTTACCTAAATAAAAAATTTTAAACTGCTCACAAAATCATAGGCTCTTGCATATTGTGATCTTTAAAAGATGCATACATTGATTTAACATACTCATAATTTTTTTCTTGCTGCAGTTTTTTTTTTCATAAATTTTGAGCTAGGATAATATCTTTGTTCAGGTTCCAAGGTTATATTTACTTTCATTCTGTATGTATAAAATATATGGACAGAATTGGTCATCTAACTAGCCCCACCTACTAAAAAGGACTTATTGAACAATGTTAGAGTAGAGCAAACAAGAAACACCCATTATAACCAGGCAGCATAGGTCCCCCAGTCAGAAGGAGCCACCAGCAATTCAGGTTAAAATAGAAACTAAAATGTCCGAGGTGCCTGTCAAATATTTGGTTACCTACTTTTATTCCTCTAAATATATATGGAAACCAAATATAAAACTGTACACTGTATTTCATTTAAGTTAGATGGTTGACATTAAACTTTAATTTTTAAATAAAGAATTTAACTTCAAAGGCAAGGAATCCTAACTTGTAGCAGAGAATCATCAACTTTTCCTTTCCTATAATTTTAAAATCACCATTCTTGTTTGCTTGCTTTTTTGGAGGGGATTGTTTCATTTTGAGGGTAGCGATGACTGTTGGTATTGGAGTCACCTGATTGTAGACTGAGGATGGGTTGATGGAGGTCGCCCAGAGTGGATGGGTGTGGGGGCTTTTAGCTACCCCTCACCACCTCCCTGGAAATACCCACAAGTTAGAAATATCTGAATAAAGGGATTAGCCATGGGCTCAAACAGCCATTGGTCCAGGTTTGGGAACTCTGACTGCTTTAAGGGAGGACCATATAAACTCTGGACTGAGTTTCCAATATTTCCATAAGCAATAAGCATAAGTTAAAGAAAATTATATTCTTTGCTTAATGTAAATATTTCCCCAAATGTGGTGCTCTATTATCCAGTGTTGTGAAATTTACATGATGAAGGAGTATGAATGACTGTTTCAATATTTATAATACTGCTCCAAATTCATGAAGGAAAACAGCACACTAGACGTAAGGTTACATAACACAAGAACACTACCAATTACCCTTCTAGAAGTAGCTATGACACATCAGCAAGCAGTCAAAATTGGTGTCACAGAAACCTGGAAAAATGCTTCTAGAATAGAAATACCATATTTCCCCATGTATAAGATATACCCTTTTCTGAAAAATTTGGGGTCTAAAAACTGGGTGCGTCTTATACAGTGGTTGAAGATATTTTTACTTGCATTTCCCACCTTTTCACACTTGTTTTTGCGCTCATTGTTTTGCACTTGTTACCAGTATATTACGGCATGTTATGTTTTGTCACATTCTGCTCAGAAACGGCTCAGAAAAGATTTTTGTACAGTGCTGAATTCAAGTTAAAAGTGATCCAGTTTGCAAAAGTGAATGGAAATCATGCTGCTGAAAGTAAGTTTGGTCCTCCTCCAACTGAGAAATTAATCGGAGACTGGTTATGGGAAGAAGAAACCCTACTGAAAACAACACAACAGAAGAAGGCCATGAGAGGCAAGTCAGCAAAATGGCCTGATTGAGAGAGGGAATTGAAGATATGGGTTAAAGAGCAAAGGGCAATTGGAATTCTTGCGTCCACAAGGATGATTCAGCATGAGGCAAGAAGAATTGCTGATGGAAAGGAAGTTACTGCTTTCAAAGGAGGACACAATTGGTGCTTCAGGTTCATAAAATAGGATGGACTAAGCATGCGTACATGCACCAGACTTGCCCAAAAGATGCCTGAAAGCTGTGAGCAAAAGGTCCTTGAATTTCATCATTGCTGTCATTTAATGTCAGAAGACACATCAGTTTGAGTTGGGACAGATTGCAAATATGAACAAAGTCCCTTCAATCTGATGTCCCAAGTAACAGAACTGTTGATAAGTGTTGGTCAAATAAGTTTGTAAATATGTATATGTTTGCTCGCTTATAGTTTGCTTTGGGTGTGGAGACAGACTGTAAGCTGGCAAAGTCATTATAGCCTAAGGCTTAGTTTTAAAACTAAGCTTTTCTCCACACCCTTGACTGTTGCATGATGTAGGGTGGTGCATTCTCTTGAGGAATCCCATTATGCCTCAGATAAGTGACTTTGTATCAGAGAGTTCCTTGTTTGTATATTGGATTAAAGGTTTTGATTTCTATACTATAAGGTGGGGCAGAGGAGCTCATGCTGGAGGAGGGCAGAGAAAGGCCACATGGAGGAGAGAAGCAGTCAAGATGGCGGAGTGCTGAAGGAGAAGACAGTTTGTGCAGAGTTTGTGCAGAGAGAAAGAGATGGGGAACAGGTGAATAAGGCTGGTGAGGTAGAAACCTTTGATTCTAGAAAACTTGAGTAAGTCAGTGGCTTTGGAAGCCCTGAATGGAAAGGGAAGTGTTTTCCCACTGTGTGTATTTCTTGCCCGCTGGGTGCAAGCTAGGATCAAAGGTGATGGCTCACCAGTTTTTGGCTCCATTCTTTTATTACCATCTGTCCAAAACAAATGTGAACCTGTATGGGCTGTGATGGTGGCCATGGCTACTGGCTTTACAATAAGAAAGGAGTAAAAACTAACTGTGAAGACAAGTGGACATGAAAAGAGCCATTATACAGTTGTTCTAGCTTGTTGTGCCAATGGAACCAAGCTGCCTCCTATGCTGATTTTCAAACACAAAACAATGCCAAAAGAAGACATTACTCAAGGAGTGATTGTCCATGTTCATGACAAGGGTTGGATGGATCAGGATGGGATAAAGATCTGGTTTGAGAAAGTGTGGAGAAGGAGACCAGGTGGATTCTTACGCAAATCTGCCCTACTGGTGCTTGATCAGTTCAGGGAACACATAACAAAAAACACAAAGAAGATTGCTGTAGATAAAAAAACCAAACTTGAGTTGACTCTCAGTAAAGGAGACTATTCTCAATAATGCTGTTGGGCCTTCTCCAGTCACATTTCCCTGAAGAACAAATTCCGGCTTAAGATTGTGGCATCTGCTCCTGGCTGAGGGTTTCCATCCTGCAGGCCTGCTCTACAGACTTTGGAATTGCCAACTTCACAATGGCATAAAAATATTCCTTGAAAGGGAGAGACAAGATGGCACTGGAGTAGGCGGACGTACCAACATCTACCTCCCAGAACCAAAGTGGATTACAAACTAATTTTAAGAACTATCATCTGGAAAAACCAACTTTGGACTAAACTAAGAGGACTCTTCAACCAAGGAACACTGAAGAAGCCACACCGAGACTGGTAGGAAAAGCGGAAACGCGGAGAGGGCTTCCCAGCTCCCTGGAGCGAACAGCAGCCAGGAGAAACTCGCGTGGCGGGAAGTGAGTTTAGCAGAGGGGGAAGGGTCCTGAGCCCCACGAACAAAGCCCCAGCTTGCAGCCCCAGAGCTCAGAAGAGGTGTAAGGACAGAATTTAGCTGGAAACAAGTCAAAATACTGTTTGTGAGAAAGAGCCTGATTTCTCAGACCCGGGATCCTTCTTAAAGGGACCGCGCAGAAAACCTCTCTCATAACCACTCAATCGGGGCTCCTGGGGATGGGGAGAGAGGAGAGGACCAGAGTAACAGGAAGAGAGTGTAATCTAGGAGGCACAGGGAGAAACATTTTGGGGGATAGCCACCCTAACCCCTGGGATGAGTCACTCCCCAAAGCTGAAGTGAATATTTCCCCTGGAAACAGCAATACCAGCAAAGGTAAGCAGGAGAGCAGCCAAACAAGTTCCCCCCGGCAATCAGAGCAGAGTCGCATAGAAGGAGGGAGCTTTTGGGTCTACAGTAGTAAGTCTTAGGGTCTGAGCTGCAAGGCCCTCACCCACGCGGATGAGGGCTCGCCGGAGGGCAGGCAGCAGTGGGAGACAAAAGCGTGGTTCTGCTGGCAGGGGCGGAAGCCAGCTGGCCACCACTGGGCTCAGGTGTGAGCTCAATCTTGCCTGGCTGGGGAGAAGGGGGCGTGCAAAAGCGGTCAAACTCAGCTGCCGGCAGCCTGTAATCCAGCCTGCAGGAGAAGGGCGGGAACTCCGGGAAGGGTGGAGACCAGCCCTGGAGCAAGGGCAGAGGAGCACAGCCCTGCCCCGCCCGTGCAACCCAGGCTTGCGGTCTGACTTGGTAGCCGGCTCCTCCTGCGGGGGTGGAGCCAAAAGCCCAGAAGAGGCGGAGTTCCGCTACTGAGCTGAGCTTGGGCACGCAGTCCTGCCCGGCAGTAGAGCCAAGGCTAGCAGCTATTCCTTGAGTGGAATCCTCCTGCAAGGGCAGGGCGAAAGCCTGGAAACAGGCAAAGACCGCAGCTAAGCAAAGGTGCTCGCCAGTGCCCTCAGAACTGAGCATAATGTCACACATGGGGCGGGGCAAAGGCCAAGGCCACCAAAGCTTGTGCACTCAAGCGCGTGATCACAGCCACTCCTGTGAAGAGAAAATGCAGAGGCAGAGAAATACAACACAAATAAACCAAGAGAAATCCCCAGAAAAGGACTTAAGTGAATCAGATATGACCAAATTACCAGATGCAGAGTTTAAAATAATGATTGTTAGGATGCTCAAAGATATTAGAACAACCATAGATGGCCATTATGAAAACCTAAATAAAGAGATAACAAATATAAAAAAGGACATTGAAATAATAAAAAAGAATCAGTCAGAAATGACAAATACAATATCTGAAATAAAGAATACAATGGAAGGAGTTAAAAGCAGGATGGATGAAGCAGAGAATCAAATCGGTGAGTTAGAGGACACAATAAATAAAGGCACAGAAGCAGAGCAGAAAAAAGAAAAGAGATTCAAAAAGTCTGAGGAAACTCTAAGAGAGCTCTATGACAACATGAAGAGAAATAACATCTGCATCATAGGGGTACCTGAAGAAGAAGAGAAAGAACAAGGGATAGAGACTTTGTTCAAACATATCATAGCAGAAAACTTCCCCCAATTAAGGCAGGAAAACATTTCACATGTTCAGGAAGCACAGATAACTCCATTAAGGAGAAACCCAAAGAAACCAACAGCAAGACACATCATAATTAAAATACCAAAGCTAAATGATAAAGAGAAAATATTAAAAGCTGCTAGAGAAAAAAAAAACTATCACCTACAAAGGAGCCCCCATAAGGATAACTTCTGACTTCTCAGCAGAAACACTTGAGGCCAGAAGGGAATGGCAAGAAATACTCAAAGTAATGCAGAACAAGAACCTACAACCAAGACAACTTTATCCAGCAAGCCTATCATTTAAAATTGAAGGAGAAATAAAAAGCTTTCCAGACAAAAAAAAAACTCAAGGAATTCACTGCAACCAAACCAAGGCTGCAAGAAATGCTAAGGGACCTGTTGTAAACAGATCAAAGGAAAAAAAATATATAGCAAAACAGGAATACAGTTTTAAAGAAAAAAATGGCAATAAATAATTACATATCAGGAATAACCTTAAATGTTAATGGATTAAATGATCCGATCAAGAGACATAGGGTAGCTGAGTGGATAAGAAAACAGGACCATACATATGCTGTCTACAAGAGACACACCTTAAATCAAAAGATGCACACACACTGAAGATAAAAGGATGGAAAAAAATATTTCATGCAAATGAAAATGAAAAGAAAGCTGGGGTAGCAATACTTATATCAGACAAAATGGATTTTAAAACAAAGACCATAGTTAGAGATAAAGAAGGTCACTACATAATGATAAAGGGAGCAATCCAAAAGGAAGATATAACCATTATAAATATCTACGCACCTAATATAGCAGCACCTAAATATATAAAGCAGACTTTGATGGACTTAAAGGGTGAGATCAACAGCAATACTATAATAGTAGGGGATTTCAGTACCCCATTAACATCATTAGATAGATCCTCAAGAAAGAAAATTAACAAAGAAACAGCAGACTTAAAGGACATATTAGATCAACTCGATTTAATAGATATCTTCAGAACCTTTCACCCTAAAACAGCAGAATATACATTCTTTTCAAGTGCTCATGGTACATTCTCTAGAATAGACCACATGTTAGGGCACAAAAGCGGTGTCAACAAATTTAAGAAGATTGAAATCATATCGAGCACTTTCTCTGATCACAATGGCATTAAACTAAAAATCAACCACAATAAAAAAATTGAAAAATATTCAAACACTTGGAAATTAAATAGCATGTTATTAAATAACGAATGGGTTAACATTGAGATCAAAGAAGAAATTTAAAAATTCCTAGAAACAAATGATAATGAGCATACATCAACTCAAAATTTATGGGACACAGCAAAAGCAGTCCTGAGAGGGAAGTTTATAGCATTACAGGCATACCTCAAGAAGCTAGAAAAAGCTCAAATAAACAACTTAACCCTGCATCTAAAAAAACTAGAAAAAGAACAGCAAGTAAAGCCCAGAGCTAGTAGAAGGAAGGAAATAATAAAGATCAGAGCAGAAATAAATGACATAGAGGCTAAAGAAACAATACAGAGGATCAATGAAACCAGGAGCTGGTTCTTTGAAAAGGTAAACAAGATCGATGAACCTTTAACGAGGTTCACCAAGAAAAAAACAGAGGACTCAAATAAATAAAATTAGAAATGAGAGTGGAGAAATAACAACTGACACAACAGAAATACAAAATATTGTAAGAAAATATTATGAAGAACTGTACGCCAAAAAACTAGACAACCTAGATGAAATGGACAAATTCCTTGAATCATATAATCTTCCAAAAATCCATCTGGAAGAATCAGAAAACCTAAACAGACCAATTACAACAAATGAGATTGAAACAGCTATCAAAAAACTCCCAAAAAAGAAAAGTCCTGGGCCTGATGGTTTCACAAGTGAATTCTACCAAATATTCAAAGAAGAACTAACTCCTATCCTTCTCAAGCTATTTCAAAAAATTCAAGAGGAAGGAAGACTTCCAAACTCCTTTTATGAGGCGAGCATAATTCTGATTCCAAAACCAGGCAAAGACAACACAAAAAAAGAAAATTATAGGCCAATATCCCTGATGAACTTAGATGCAAAAATCCTCAACAAAATATTAGCAAACTGGATCCAGCAATATATAAAAAAAATCATACACCATGATCAAGTGGGATTTATTCTTGGGAGGCAAGGCTGGTACAATATTCGCAAATCAATCAGTGTGATTCATCACATAAACAAAAGAAAAGAGAAAAACCACATGATAATAACAATAGATGTAGAAAAAGCATTTGATAAAATCCAGCACTCATTCATGATCAAAACTCTCAGCAAAGTGGGAATACAAGGAACATACCTCAACATGATAAAGGCCATCCATGACAAACCCACAGCCAACATCATACTCAATGGGCAAAACTTAAAAGCAATCCCCTTAAGATCAGGAACAAGGCAGGGGTGCCCCTTTTCACCACTCTTATTCAACATAGTTCTGGAAGTCCTAGCCACAGCGATCAGACAAGAAAAAGAAATAAAAGGCATCCAAATTGGAAAAGAAGAAGTAAAACTATCATTATTTGCAGATGATATGATATTGTATATAGAAAACCCTAAAGTCTCAGTCAAAAAACTACTAGACCTGATAAATGAATTCGGCAAGGTGGCAGGATATAAAATCAATACTCAGAAATCAGAGGCATTTTTATACACTAATAATGAACTGTCAGAAAGAGAAATCAAGGAATCAATCCCCTTTACCATTGCAACCAAAAAAATAAAGTACCTCGGAATAAATCTAACCAAGGAGATTAAAGACTTGTACTCAGAAAATTATAAAACATTGATAAAAGAAATCAGGGAAGAAACAAATAAGTGGAGGCATATACCGTGCTCATGGTTAGGAAGAATAAACATCATTCAAATGTCTATATTACCTAAAGCAATTTATAAATTCAATGCAATACCAATTAAAATACCAATGACATACTTCAAAGATATAGAACACATATTCCAAAAATTTATATGGAACCAAAAGAGAACACGAATAGCCTCAGCAATCTTGAAAAGGAAGAATAAAGCAGGAGGTATCACACTTCCGGATATCAAGTTATATTATAAGGCCATTGTACTCAAAACAGCATGGTACTGGCATAAGAACAGGCACATAGATCAATGGAACAGAACAGAGAACCCAGAAATAAACCCACAGCTCTATGGACAACTGATATTTGACAAAGGAAGTAAGGAAATACAATAGAGTAAAGACAGCCTCTTCAAGAAATGGTGTTGGGAAAATTGGACAGCTACCTGCAAAAAAATGAAACTAGACCACCAACTTACACCACTCACAAAAATAAACTCAAAATGGATAAAAGACTTAAATGGAGCTGTGAAACCATAATCATCTTAGAAGAAACATAGTCAGTATGCTCTCTGACATCTCTCGCAGCAATATATTTGCTGATTTGTCTCCTCAGGCAAGTGAAATAAAAGACAGGATAAACAAATGGGACTTTATCAAACTAAAAAGCTTCTGCACAGCTAAAGACAATAAGAACAGAATAAAAAGACAAACTACACAATGGGAGAATATATTTGACATTGCATCTGATAAGTGGTTAATAACAAAAATTTATAAAGAACTTGTAAAACTTAATACCAGGAAGACAAACAATCCAATCCAAAAATGGGCAAAAGAAATGAATAGACACTTCTCCAAAGAGGACACACAGATGGCCAATAGGCATATGAAAAAATGCTCAACATCACTAATGATTAGAGAAATGCAAATTAAAACCACAATGAGATATCACCTCACACCAGTCAGAATGGCGCTCATCAATAAAACAACACAGAATAAGTGCTGGCGAGGATGTGGAGAAAAGGGAACCCTCCTGCACTGCTGGTGGGAATGCAGACTGGTGCAGCCACTGTGGAAAACAGTATGGAGATTCCTCAAGAAATTAAAAATCGAACTGCCTTTTGACCCAGCCATACCACTGTTAGGAATATACCCCAAGAACACCATAGCACTGTTTGAAAAGAAGAAATGCACCCCCATGTTTATGGCAGCATTGTTCACAATAGTAAAGATCTGGAAATAGCCCAAGTGTCCATCAGAGGATGAGTGGATTAAAAAGCTTTGGTATATATATACTATGGAATACTACTCAGCCATAAGAAATGATGACATAGGATCTTTTACAACAACATGGATGGGCCTTGATAACATTATACTGAGTGAAAGAAGTAAATCAGAAAAAACTAAGAACTATATGATTCCATACATAGGTGGGACATAAAGATGAGACTCAGAGACATGGACAACAGTGTTGGGTTACAGGGTGGGGGGAGGAGAGGGAGGGGGTTGGGGGAGGGGAGAGGCACAAAGATCATGGCTTTTCAGCATTTGCCATATTCCTCCTTTAATCTATAGACAGACAGCAAATATTTACTTATGGTATTTCCACTATAAAGACTGCTGTCTTAGGGACAAATGCTGATGAACTATTTCAGCAGTTCCTCCTTCTTCAAAGACTTATATGTCAACATAGAGCTCCATGTTTCATAGGACATACTCAAGCTCACTCCATGCTCCTTGGAGCTTTAGCACAAGGGAATGCCCCCCCCCCTTTTTTTTTCTTTCCTTTCCTTTTTTATTTATTTATTTATTTATTTATTTTGTATTTTTCTGAAGCTGGAAACGGGGAGAGACAGTCAGACAGACTCCCGCATGCGCCCGACTGGGATCTACCTGGCACGCCCACGAGGGGGCGACGCTCTGCCCACCAGGGGACGATGCTCTGCCCCTCCGGGGTGTCGCTCTGTTGAGACCAGAGCCACTCTAGCGCCTGGAGCAGAGGCCAAGGAGCCATCCCCAGCGCCAGGGCCATCTTTGCTCCAATGGAGCCTCGCTGCAGGAGGGGAAGAGAGAGACAGAGAGGAAGGAGAGGGGGAGGAGTGGAGAAGCAGATGGGCGCTTCTCCTGTGTGCCCTGGCCGGGAATTGAACCCGGGACCTCTACACGCCAGGCCGATGCTCTACCACTGAACCAACCAGCCAGGGCCTCTCTTTTCTTTTCTTTTCTTTTTTTTTTTTTTGGTTGTATTTTTTCTTTTATTTATTTATTTTTTGTATTTTTCTGAAGATGGAAATGGGGAGGCAGTCAGACAGACTCCCGCATGCGCCTGACCAGGATCCACCCGGCATGCCTACCAAGGGGGAATGCTCTGCCCATCTGGGGTGTTGTTCTGTTGCAACCAGAGCCATTCTAGCGACTGAGACAAAGGCCATGGGGCCATCCTTAGTGTCCGGGGTGGCTTTGCTTCAGTGGAGCCCTGGCTGCGGGAAGGACAGAGAGAGAAAGAGAGGAAGGAGAGGGGGAGGGGTGGAGAAGTAGATGGGCGCTTCTGTGTGCTCTGACTGGGAATCAAACCCGGGAGTCCTGCACACCTGGCCAATGCTCTACCACTGAGCCAACCGGCCAGGGCCTAGGAATGCCCTTGTTGATCAAGCTACCCAAAAGAAAATTATATGGAGCAACCATGACAGACCGAGCAAGTCAGTCTCATGCTATTCATCACCAGAACGCTGCAGCGCGGTGTAAACAGTTTCAACTTTCTCGGGAAGCAGCACAACAGATTGGGAAATCCTGTCCAAGTGGTCCTATACTGCCCCTTCATTTGGAGTTAACCCTCAAGGACCCCTACCAGGACAATTTTTGGCAGATGGATATACCTTCATTTGGCAAACAGTCGTATGTCCACATTACAGTGGATACATATTCTGGATCTATAGTAACCTCTGTCATAACAGGAGAGGCTGCTAAGCATGTTATAGCTCATTGTCTGTATGCATTGTTCTATTATTGGATTTCCTAAACTGGCTAAACTGAAAATGCTCCTGCATATGGAGCAAAAGCATTTACTGTATTTTGTCATGCTTACAATCTTTAAAGTTAAGGTATTATTAAAGTGTACTCAGCAAACATTTTAAGGTCAATTTAAAAAAATTTTTTAAAGGGGGTAGTCATATCCTGGAACTCCTATGGGTCTACCATATCATGCTTTTTACTTAAAAAAAAAATTTACATTTCTTTTGAATGCAGATGAACAGGAGACACCAAATCTTTTTCGCCTGCAAACTACTACCTTCTTTATTAGATCCAGCTAACAACACTGTTTTGTCTTTTTCCAAATAGCTCCAGTCATATGGAAAAGATTTATATAGGCATGGGGATCCTCAAACCCCTCAGCGAGATCTTCTGAGCATGGCTTTTAAGATACCTAGAGGCAGAAAAAGCCCAATAGAGATCAGGGGAACTACCAGCTTTTAGGATACACCTTTAAAGGCTCCAACGCCCCAAAGGGGTCTCATAGGATGCCATCTGGGTCCTGCTTCAATAGTGGAAAGGAAGGTCACTGAGATAAAGCCTGCCAGGCTTACATGCCTCTGCTGTGAGGAAACAGGGACACTGGAAGGTAGGGTTCCCCCTCACTCCTCTAAGGGAGGGTTCAGTCTCTTCCAGCCCTGCTCCAGCCACCTATGACCTAACCTTGCCCAGAAAGCTGGGGTTTGCCACTGAAGGCTGAAGGTGCCCAGGGCCGTCGGCCCCATCTACAACACTGTGGACGAGCCTAGGGTATTTCTTCCAAGAAGCAGGTAAACTGATCTCATTTGCACAAGGGCCACTTAACTATGTTTTGCCTGAATAGTCAGGTTTTCTATTCTTTCCTCAAAGATCTCTGTTGTGGGTGTTGATAATCCTATTTTCTGTGACTTTGCTTAATATATAGTGTTTCCTTTATCCCTCCTACCTCAATGCCCCACTCATATTTCAGGCTGGGACCTACTCCTAATTTAGAGCTCTCTTTCCCCCTTTTGCCACCTTCTATTATGAATCTACCTTTGCCACCCAGCTTAGGGTATCCCAAGGTTCTCTTTACCGTGCCACAGTCGCAGAGCTCCAGAGAAAAGCACCCTGGTCTCATCTCTCCAGGCAGAGGAGAACAGAAGCTCAATATCCACGCATGCTGCAAATGGCTTTTCCAGTCTACCTGAATCATTACCAGCTAGAAGCAGCGGTCATTGGGACTTGGACATGAGCTGCAAAGTATAGAATGGCAACAACAATTCCAGTGCCAGGCGGACTTTTCCTGGATGTGGACTTTTCCTGGACTCCTGCTCCCTGTGACAGCTCCTAACAGACTGAACTGTGGGTTGGGTTGCATTTTTCAGGGAGTTGGCATGGTGATGGGGCCAACCTGGACTTGGTGAACATGTTAAGGACACTACTCTTTTATGGATTCTTGCTGTATTGGCCAAGAGTTTGCTTAAAGGCTTTTAATCACTGTAAAAAAAAAAATGGAAGACTGGATAAAGAAGATGGGGCACATATACACCATGATATACTATTCACCTAGAAGAAATGATAACATCGGATCACTTACAGCAGAATGGTGGAATCTTGATAACATTATGTGGAGTGAAATAAGTGAATCAGAAAAAAACAAGAACTGCAGGATTCCATACATTGGTGGGACATAAAAGCGAGACTAAGAGACATGGACAGGAGTGTGGTGGTTATGGGGGGTGGGGGGAAGGAAGGAGGGAGAGGGGGAGGGGAAGGGGGAGGGGTACAAAGAAAACTGGATAGAGGGTGACGGAGGACGATCTCTCTTTGGGTGATGGATATGCAACAGAACTAAATGACAAGATAACCTGGAAAGGTTTTCTTTGAATATATGTGCCCTGATTTGTTGATGTCACCACATTAAAATAAAAATTTATTTATTAAAATAATAAAAAAAACCCAAACTTGCCATCATACCCAGAGGCTTGACATCCCAGCTCCAACCACTTGATGTCAGCATTAACAAACCCTTCAAAGCTGCCATGAGAGATGAATGGAACCAATGAATGAAGTCTTCTGGGGACAATTTGATATCAGCAGGAAGAGTTAAGAAACAACTATGGGAGAAGTTTGTACCTGGGAGAAAAGATCCTGGGATAATATCAAGATTGAGATCGTTGTCAAGTTATTTAAGAAGTATGGCATTTCAAATGCCATATATGGAACTGAGGATGAGGCAATATATGAAGACAGTGATTTGTCATCAGACACAGATGAGAACAAGCTAATAAATGGGAGTTTTGACAGTGATGATGAGTTGTATGCATTTTATGATGAATAAAACTTGAGTTCAATAACTTTATGTAATACATTTTTTTCAAATTTCAGGGCCCCAAATTAAGGTGTGTCTTATACATGGGGCATCTTATACATGGGGAAATACAGTATTCACCTTCTACTTTCTGAGGGAAAAGAAAAGAAGACAATGGTAACTAGAAGCCATTATGAGTTTCCAAAGATACAAAATATCACACCAATCTCACAGATGTCTTCACTTTGGGTTTCTGGATTCTGACTTTAGGAAAAGCCACAGCCCATCACTGTCCTAATCACCTTCACATCAAAGTTGTCCAGAAAGCTTTGAGCACCAGAATTTGGAACTTTATCTCAGATCTTCTGTAACAAAAATTTTAAAAGCTCTTCAGGTGACCTGATGATTATAACACACTATCAGCTCATAAGCCAGTGTAAAGCCAGTAGCCACAGCCACCATCACTGGCTCGTGCAGGTTAGCATTTGATTCGGACAGATGGTAATAAAACAAAGGAGCCAAGAACTGGTGGGTCATTAGCTTTCATTTTAGCTTGCACCCGGCAGGCAAGAAATACACACAGTTGGAAAACACTCCCCTTTCCATTCAGGGCTCCCAAAGCCACTGATTTATTCGAGTTTCCTAGGATCAAAGGTTTCTACCTCACCAGCCTTATTCACCTCTGTTCCCCATCTCCTTCTTTCTGCACAAACACTGCACAAACTGGCTTCTCCTTCAGCACTCCACCATCTTGGCTGCTTCTCCTCTCCTCCATGTGGCCTTTCTCTGCTCTCCTCCAGCATGGGCTCCTTCTAGAACCATGAAGGTGAACCTGGTCCCTCCTGCCCACTAGTGGGCGTTCCAGCTTTCATAGTGGGTGGTAGTGGAGCAACCAAACAGCACTGCAATTGGCCCACCATGAAAGCTGGAACGCCCACTTGTGGGCGGGAGGGACCAGGTTGACCAGCACTGCAAAAGTGGGTGGTTTTTATAAAAAGTTTTGCCATTATGATCCTAGAATGTAATTACTCTTCTCCGGAGCAATGTGATCTCTCTTCCTTTTAAAACCTTTTAGCACGAAAGCCCTCTCCCAACACACATTAATATAATCACGCCCATCCCAAGCAAGAAGGGCAACTAATATTATCACCTAGGCGATGGGCTTCCAGGTGGGCAGTGCCATCTTTAACAAAGTGAGCATAATATATTTTATCTGCCCAACAGCCAGCATCTGTGAAACAGAGGGTGTGAATGTAGTTTGGTTTTAGGACAATAATTCACAAGGTATATTGATTGAGGCAATGTTAGAGAAAAGAGAAAAGGTTAGAAAATTAAGGTGATCTGGGCTACAGGTGTAAGTCAGTTGTCTTCATAGCTAGAGGAATAACTGAACTCATTCAGTTGATCTTTCAAACTGGTCGCCACGACTTAGATGAATCTTAGATGAATGAAACATGGCTGCAATCATGCAGAGGAGATCCTGAGTTGAGGCCTCTATCTCAGATATGTAAATAGTCTTCACATCACTCAGATGGAGTAGATTTATTCTGTTACTCCAGAAGACACAGTTGGAGCCAACAAGTGGAACGTAATTGGAAGCCAATGTCAGAGTATAAAGAAGAGCTATTGTTATAACTTTGGCTGGTATTTCTAGAACATTGAAATAAGGGCTTCACACAATAACATCATTAATTCTCCCAGTTCTTGGAATCAACCTTATCATTGCTGTTATGTAGATGAGGTAATTGAGAATTAGGGCAAGAAAGTGATCTAAAGTTACCCAGTTTCTACATGTGCCAGGCAGGACTGAGGCTCAAACCCAGGGCTGTCTGCTTTGATGTCCAGACTCTTAACTACAACACTAAGTCACTTTCTAGCAAATGTGGAAAAATTTGGACCACAATATTACACTTAAGCAAAATCCCTATGACCATATATCACAAGGGAGGCTAGAACAGTGACCCCTAAGACATTCCATCAACCCACTGTGCAGGAGGGGTTGGCCATGTGCCCTCAGCTCCTGAGGCCACCAGCCAGTGAAACGTGTAAACATCAGGCCCTGTGGGTGCCTTGAGATGAAAGGCTGAGGAATACCCAGGCCAGATAGTTCAGTGGTTAGAGTATCATCTTGAGGCACAGAGGTTGCAGGTTTGATCCTCAGTCATGGCACAGGCAGGAGCAGATCAATGTTCCTGTCTCTCTGTCTCTCTCAAATCAATAAAATAAACATTAAAAAAGAAAAGAAAAAAGGTGAGGAAGCAGTGTAAGACCAAGAGGACTTCTACTTCTGCCTCATTAGCATTACTATGAATGTAGGGTCCTAATCCTTAACCCAGGGCACAGGGAGGAATCACTTTATTTAAGTCACACCCCGCCGATTATATCAGACTCTATAGGGGGGAGGCCCAGGCATCAAGGGGACTTTAATATACAACCAGGAGAGAAAGCTGCTCTAGGTGACAGCACTCAGCAGTAGAAAAAATATAAGTGCTATATAAAACGTTTGCTTTTCCACAAGAGATCACTAGCAACAACGCAGGAGATCCAGCAGGCATCTGAATGAACTGCACTGAAGAATATCTGAACTCCTAAGGTGTTTAACCAAATTATGCCTCTTGCTCTAACTGTTACTCTTTCAGATCGGCACAGTCCTGAATATCACATACATTGCAAAACCAAAGGGTCTTTCCAGTAAAGATACAGTAACTGCCAGAGAAGTCTGCCACGAGAAGAATTAGCTACCACTGCACCACTTGCTATGAGGTACAGAGAAGGCACATCTCCAACCAAGTTCTGCTGATACACTTAGTGAACAAACACTGGCCAAGCAGGCAAAAAGCAGGTTGTCAACCTGTTGCATGAGCTCTGTGAAGTCCCAGCTCTATGTCTCTTTAGGTCCAGTACAGCTCGAATGAAAGGCTCACTGGAGACACAGCCATGTCCCTGGCAGTGTGCTATGCCCTGTGGGAAGTAAACTGGGTCAGAGACCACCTGATCCAAGGCCTGGACATGGCACTGAGTTGAGGTCGAGCCTTAGGCACTGCCCTCATATTAGGTGAGTGTAATGCAGGTGGCCGAGGCCAGGCAGGTTCACATTGGATTCGGGCAGACAGTAGAAAAACTGCGGAGCCGGAAAAGGTTGGGCCATTCCGTTTAATAAAGTCTCACAAACGCAGATAAGCACACAGGCAGAGGAAACTGCCTCTCAGGCAAACAAACCACAAACTGCAAAATGGCCCCTCACAGTGGCGAGCAGGCAATCTGTGCATCCACAGCCCCCCATCTCTCTCAAGCGCAAGCGCCTATAGCCTTATATAGGCTATGCACATGTGGCACAGCCATGCGCTCATGCACCAATCAGGCACAGTGCTTGCAGCCAATAACCCCGCGAGCAAGCCTAACACGGCTGCCCCACAGTGAGCTGTACACCCAGCACATTCTTATCACCCGTTCTTACATGGGGCACAAGGAAGGGTTTCTAGACTATTTTCACCAGTCAGCTGTTGAGAATACCCACAACCTCACCAGGGAGACCCCGTTTCTAACATTTATTATGCTAATTTGAGTTTCTCATTTGACCAATAAAACATTTGACATACAGAATACTATCAAGCCTTCTGTTGTCATAGTGAAACAGATGGCTAAAGAATTTGTACAGACCAGGAGTGTGGTCTTTTCTGATAAAATACTAGCTGGTGACCCAACTAGTATTCTTGACAACACGTTAGCTGTCCAAACACTGCTAGAAGTAAGAGTTTAACTGCTCATACATGATGTCACTCTGGTTATCACTGAAATTATGGCCATTCTAGCACTGACATTGAGTAACACTAGGTCTATTTAGCACCAAATGTATTGGGCCTTATCACGTGTGTGAAAATATTTCCTGGTGGCTAATTGAAATCAGTAATGGTGTGTATATGAAGTGACCTGGTTTATTTGGTGGTGATGATATTGACAGTGTTCCCAGAGCATGGTCTCGTTGAATTCTTTCCATGGGCCACATTACAGACGGCCTCACGCTAGCTAGCCTATTCCCCAGGCCGCTGCAGAACCAGGGCTGGGCTAACACCAGTGAAGTTCCCAAGGATACATGACACTAATTGATAATTTACACTTGATACTGGCATCCGTATATAACTTCTCCAGTCAAAGGGAGTTAGGCTAACGTTCTTAGTGTTGCCTTTTATATTTTTGAGTCTCTTTTATAAAGTTTATTTGTATATGCTTTAGTGCATTGCCAATTGGAGAATATTTCTATATTTATTTTACATTTTTGTCTTCTGAAAGCACTATATTTTATCACTTTTTAGAAACAGTTGTTCAATTTTTCACATTTTTAAACCAATATTTACTGAGCAACTACTACAGATAAAGCTTTATACAGACCCAAATGGAAAAGAAAAGAGAGAGAGAGAGAGAGAGAGAGAACCCTTGACAGATACTAAGCAAATGTCAGAGTACACATCAAACTGGAGAGGAAGACGATGGGGCAGAATGGCCAATGAATTTTTGGCAAGCCACAATAACACAGTCTCCCTGTAGAAATTGCAATTTAATAACCTCCCAAAATAGATTCAGACATAAAGTCAAAATAGAAACCAGCCCTTAACTCAGAAAGAAGCTGTAATAATGGTCAAAAGTTATATGCAGCGGCAGAGAAAAATGAAACTTGACCTTCTCATTGCTGGTAATAATGGGCACAAAAGTATCAGGAGCACTTTCATGGGAGCAGCAGAGTTTCAAGGCCAGCTCTGGGAACCATGCCTTTCCTGTGTTTAACAATGGCAGCATCGCTTGGTGGGAGGCGCTCAGTCTCCCCAAGATTCCTTATGACTTAAAGAGGCAAGTTCAGGTTTTGGCAGTGAGCAGAGTCCTGTGTGGCACTTCTATTTCGGGTCTGCCATTGACCTCGGGCTACAAGAGCAAACCTCTTCAACTTCTCTCCGGGTTTTATGTGTTTCCACAGGGTGCTATTCAGATCTGTGATCTATATAGAGAGCTGTTCACTGAGGAAACCAATGAATTCTGGCAAAGGACAAAGGGTTCAAGGTGCGATAGGAACAGTTAGTATCACTACTGACTCAAAGTCCCTGGAGGCTAGCAAAAACCAGTGATAGGGAATTTAATAATTAATTCCCTGACTTGTGTTGCTGTTGTTGTTGTTATGTCTCAGCTGCACAACAGCTAACTAAAGTCTTCAACAGCTGAGGCACCAGGTAAACCAGAACATATTAGAATATACTTCACTGGAGATTTACATGCAAGTTGAAATGTGTGATTCCTTATCCAAACACACAGTAGGAAACCCAGTATTTAGTGTTGAGGTTGGCAAGGCCAGACTGGGCCGAGGCCAGACAGGAGTGAAACTTAAGGGGACCAAAAAATGCAAGATAAATAATATTCTTCTGCCACATATTTAAAACTCAAAATGAATGGGGAAATCCACGTAGAACAAAATAGTACATTAAAAGAAAAGAAAAAACTTTAAGTAAAGAAGTGCTATGCACAACATATTTAAGAGCCAGAAATCATAAGAGAAAAAAAAAACCAGTAATACCCATCCTGTCTTTATTTAAATTTTTGATATTTTGTTCATCGTGAATTTTTTTTGCATTCGTTCTGAGTTTTTTAAGTATTGCCTACAAATACTGTTCATCTTCACTACTTGGCCCTGAAGCCCCCTGCGGTCCGGGCCTGGGGGTCAGTGCCAGTCGCTGGAAAGGCTGAGGGCGCACACCTGGCCTGGCCGTGGGCACAGGTGCAGGGCGCTGCCTGGCTGGTTCAGGGCTGCGGTGGGAGGTGAGCGCGCTGGGGCGGCCGAGCCTACCTCGCTTATTCTGCGAACCGTGTTTCTTGGCCAGGGAGAGTTCCCTCTGGATGCGATTCTCCAGGTACTCCTGTTTCTTGCCCAGCATCTCCTCAGTCTCCCGAAGTCGGGCCAAAGCCTCCTGGGGACTGGGGGCTGCCCGGCTCTTAGAAGAGCCTCCCCCTTTAAAGAACTTGCCCAACTTGCTCATGGCTGGGGAGCTGGGGGCCGCCTGGGGCCCAGGGAGCCCGATCGTTGTGGGTCTCGGGTTCCGTCCTCAAAGGCGGCGCTCCTGGGAATCAACAAGTCGTCGGGGCAGGTGACACACACTCCTGGGCATTTCCTGGCGCCGACGCCCCGCCCTTGGCGCTGCTGGGCGGGGACTGCCCTGCGGTGGGACGTGGCCGCCGGCGCCACCGGCCTGGAGAGTTGGGGACTTCCAGGCAGGAGTGCAGAACTCCCCGCAGGACGGCAGCCCCATGATGGCATTGCCTCCGCTAGGGACCGCTGACGTGGAGGACTGCACGCCCATGCTCCAGGGTTCTTATTTGGAACGTGTGTGTGTGTGTGTGTGTGTGTGTGTGTGTGTGTGTGTGTGTGTGTGTTAAAAGTGCTTTATGCTTTATTCCACTCGTGCTTGTGCATTTGTTTGTAAGTGTGTGTGCACAGTGTTCCTGTACACAAGTCTCTGTGCTTGTAGCTAAGAACTACAGATAAGTCGATCTAGGTGTGTGTCCTGTCTATGGGTATGAGTGTGCAGAGGCACCTGTTTTCCAAGACCCAGGTCTGCCAGTGTGCAGGGGTGAGGCACATGGCCTACTCTGGGCACAGCTGGTCTGAGGGGCTTGTCTCTGCAGATGAGGAATCTGGTCAGGACACCCTGTGCCTGGCTGTCCTCGGTGTGGGTCATTTCTGCATTACTCTTGCATTAGCTTGGAGTGAGTAGGAGATGGTGGTCATCTCTTTCCCCAACATTAAGATTTCTGAATGAGTTTGGTTGTCGCATTCAATTCTGTGACTAGGAATCTGAAGTGTTCGGCATGATGGTTAGTGTAGCAGTCACCTTTCATGGGGGCCCTTGTGTTTGGATCTATGTCAAATGCCTTTACACAGACACCCAAGTAACAAAAGGAGAAAAAGTCCCTGAGAAAAGAAATGTTCTTTTGTTCCAGCTCGCTGTTGTCGGAGTCCCATCTATGAGACCCGCAGACGGTGTCTGGTAAGCCGAAAGGACACCAGTATGTGATGACTGTGGCTGACACTGAGCACGCCTCCTAGAGGTGGAAGACGGATTTGAGTCTGTGTTCCGGTGTCCAAGGGCTCTATGTACCCCACAGAACACAGCCCTATTTCAGCAACATTACCCAATATCACCAGAACCTATTTGTGATTGTTAGCTAACCAACAACTATTAAATGGGAAGAAAGCATCCATTACTATAACAAATACACCTTGATCCCCAATATCAACAACCCCATTGGTCTTCCATCATACCGACATAGAAGCAGCAGGTCAGTCCATTTTACCCAACACTGGAGTAACCAACATCAAATTTTGCCAAAGAAAGTGAATATTTTCCTAGAGGGCGCATTGGTTTATATCTTATATACACAAACATATGAACTGTCATTTCTCAATAACCATAGCCAGCCACTCCTGCCTGGCCATCCAGAGTGCTAACAATCTGTAGCACATACTTTGTTCTAATCTCTGTATTGTAAACTATTAATAACTATTGTATTTCATTATTGTCTGAGTATTTTATAAATCAGTTTTGAAACATATTTTCTTTGTTAGACTAAGCCCCTTGAGATTCTTTTTTAAAGATTTTATTTACTGATTTTAGAGAGAGAGAGAGAGAGAGAGAGAGAAAGGGGGTGGGGAGGAGCAGAAAGCATCAACTTGTAGTAGGTGCTTCTTGTATGTGCTTTGACGGAGCAAGCCCAGAGTTTCGAACCAATGACCTCAGCATTCCCAGCCGATGCTTTATCCACTGCACCACCACAGGTCAGGCCCCTTGATTGAGAAATAGCACATATTCTGAGAACTTCCCATTGCTGGTCATTTACATCAACCTTTGCTGAGTATATCTATATATAAGATATTGGGAACACAGGCATAGTCTGCCCTAAAGAGCTTACCTTCCAGTGACAGCAATAACATCATTTTGCCTGAGTGCTAATACATGCTTAACACAATTCAGATGCCGGAGACTCAGCAGCAAAAAAAGAAAAACTGAAACTGTGTGTTTTGGGGGAGCCTACATTTTGCTTGGGGGTAGACAGGCAATGAATTAAGAAAGCAATGCATGTGCTATTTAGAAAAAAATATAAAGCATGGAGTGTTAGAGAATTTAACTTTTAGACAACATTTCCAAACTCTTGAGTCTGAAGCCTTAGGGTTCAAAGGAAAGCCAGAGTGCCCAGAGCTTGCAGACAAGGAGAGTTCTGTGAGATTGTCTGTCAGAGTAGACATGATCCGGGGTCCATCTGATGTGCGAATAAGGATCTTTTATTTTATCCAAAGGGCAGATGAAAATCAATCAGAAATTTAAACAAAGGGGTTAGTTGTTAATTTATAATTAATTGGAAAAAGGGATCAGTTTTACTCGATTTCATATCTAGTACTTCCAGAAACACATGTGGTATGCAAAGCAAGATACATTGGAATTTAAAATTATTCCTTTCCATTAATACATAATCTCAGAAGGGAAAAGATAATATTTGCCAGCAAGCAAACCATCCAAATATATATTAGCACTTAATCCAGCAATAAAATATAGAGAATAAATTTTAAAATCAATGATGTAGAAGCTGAAAAATAACACATTAATCTTCATTCACTATGCATCCTACAAATGGGGTTTCATAAAGAGTTCTCAGCATCTGCTATATTTTTCATTTTCTAATCTCAATTGATCTCAGCTAATAAGAAGGCTGTTGTTCAAAAGAATGGTCTCATTAGGGATGATTTACCATGGTGATGACGGCAAAGGAAATTGGAAATTTATAGATCTGATAAAAAAGACCTTGATGTCAGGCTAATTGATACATTTTGGCCACCCCTTAGAATCACATCCATTTTTAGAATGCCAGATGAGCTCTCTAAGGCAACAGAAGAAGAATTGCCCTTTCAACACACTGCAGGATCATCATCAAATACTTATTTATTAAGCAGCTCAACAAGCATGTACACATTCTTTTCATCAGCAGTTCTGGTTCTTAGGACCCAACATTCACTGTATGTAATAGTCACAGTAATGAGCACAAAAGTAGCCATTAGGAAAACTAATAATTTTTCAAAACTAAAAGTTGCATTGCCCTAATTCGTAATGAAGATACATGGTGTCTGTGACTGAGTTTTGCCTGCCAAGCTCTTCATCCATCCCGTTTCATGTCTCTGTCTGTCCCAGACCAGAAAAAGTGATAGAATCTAAAGATGATCAGATTTGGCTGTAAAATGTTTTCTACCCCAACCACTTAATGGATATAAAATGAGATGTAGAACTCTACCTCAGTGTCACCTGTATGCCTGAATACCATCTCGTGAGATTTGGGACCTAATCAAGGAACACACAGATTGTCTCTCACTTACTAATTAGAGCTCTCCTTTTGCTCAGGCCAAAAGCCTTGGAGTCCTCCTTTACTACTCTCTTCTTCTCACACCCCACGTGCAACCTGCCAGCAAGCCCCATGGGCTCTCACAACTGCAAAACCCTGAGCCCTCACCACCACCACTGCTAACACCCTGCTCTGACCCACTCTGCTCTGTCTGCTAGACATCGCACTGAGCTTCCAACTGACCTTCCCGAGGTCACCTTCACCTTCATGCTATCTCCCTGCAGTGAGCCCAAGTCACTTCCCACCTCATTCCAGACAAAAAAGCTAAGGTTTTCACACATGCCTTCAAGCCCCTCCATAAAGTGTTATCAACCCCGGCTCTCACATCACCAATACCTCCCATCCCCACCACACCCCACTCCCAGTCCACTCCGCTCCAGCCACACTGGCTGACCCACCCTGGCTCAAATTCACCACGTTCTTCCTGCAGAACCTTTGCACTGGCCGCTTCTTTGCTCCTGGAAGCCTGACCCAGCAACCTGTCTTATTCACTCCTGGTGAAGCTTTGATTTAGCACATGCTATACAGGATAAACTGATATTCAGAGAGGAGAAACTGTTTTTTTTAAATTTGTCACGTGAATTACAGAATATTTTATCTTTTATTTGTTTTACTTATTCCCAGTATATTAGCTATTGCCACAAGGGTGCTGTGATACAAAACATTCCAAAACTCCAGGACTTAAGACCATAAGCATTTGTGCTCAAGCTCACAGACCTGCAGGTCTATTGAAATTTGGCTGAGCTAGGAAAGCCCTGCCTGGGTAGCTCTTCTGCAGACTGGGGGTTGGCTGAGCTTGGCTCCACAGCATACGATAGGTTTAGGTCTGTTCCATTTGTGTTCATTCTGAGACCAGACTGAATGGCATCGTGGTAGACTGAATGAATTACGATGATGAATGGAGCAGCAGTCCGGCCATCCAGGTGGTTATAGCCTGTAAGGGAGAATACATGCATACAAACAATTATAACAACATTTAGAATAACTAGGTTTAATGGAGAAGTGCTGATAAACCATAATAAGAGTCCAAATGGAGGAGTAACTCCTTTATATTGGGGGTGAGGGGGAGCCTTGGAGAGGAAATGAAATTTGAATTTGGCCCTCAAGCTTGGGTAGGGATTTGATTTGTGTAGATGGGGAGAGGACATTCTGTGGCAGAGGAGGCAGCACAAGGCCCAGAGGTGAGGAAGGGTATGTATAGGAAATCTGTAATAATTCAACTTTGCTCATGCATAGAAGAATCAAGAAAAAGCACTCATTTATCCAACACTAGAAACTAGACTCAGGGCAATTATACTACAATGGACAACAAAAACAGACATGGTTCCTGTTCTCATGGAGCTTACATCTTAGAGAGATTAAGTTTCAGACAAAATTATTAATCAAATAATCTTACAAACAAATACCAAATCAAGTCTGGGATAAATGCTTTGAAGGAGATATGAAGTGCATGTAGTAACAGCAGGAGGTGTTCCAGTAAGGAAGAACAAAGAATTCCCTAAAGAAAAGATACTTGTGGTGACAGCTAAAGGAAAAGCAGAAATGAACCAGATCGAACGGGGGAAGAGCATTCCAAGTAGAAGGAACTGCAGGTGTAAAGGGCCTGTGGCCACGGGGAGCACCGAGTGGAGATACTGAGTGAGAGAAAGGTAAGTTGCCAAGTTTGACAGACTTTAAATGCCGAACAGAGACATTGCTCTGCAGACTATGTGAGCTCCCTGACGTCAGGGACCATGTTTCATTCAATTCTGTATCAAACTACAGTAGTATCAGATATGCAAATGGTGCCCAAACACTTGCTGAATTGACCTGAGTGCAGATGTTATTTTACAGCTAAGAGAAGCCAATGAAGATTTTTTTTGTTGTTTTTTGATTTTTTTTTTTTTTTTTTTTTTTTGTCAGCTAATTATCCTGCCTGGTTGGTGCTGATAAGAAACATACACAGAAAGTGCTACCAGAGACGGTGCCTGATGTCCTAGAGGACTGAATTCTGCTGATGCCTTCAGGACTTCTCAGGTGAAAGGATAATAAAATCACATTCCGAAGATGGGATAAGGGAGAAATCTGTTCCCTAAACTGATCTAATCATAAGAATGAATGTAAAGTTGAATTTTTAAACATAGCTTATGAGGACCCATTCCCAACCTTCTCAATCAGACCCAGAGCTGTATTTACTGACACACATTCCACCTGACTCTCATTCTCAAGCAAATTTGGGAAAGTCTGGTAAAGAGAACACCCCAGGGAAGAGAAAAAGCATGTGCACAAGTATGGACAAATGAAATAAAGAGCCAGGCGGCATATTCAAGAAATGGTAGGAGAGTGGGAAGTCCAATGTTGGAGACTGGGAAAAGTGTGACCAGAAAACTTGCTCCTCACTAAGCCAAGGAATCATGTGAATAATGGAGAAACAATGGAGAAAGGAAGTGAGTTTTTTTGGGGGGAAGTAACAGGAGAACTGAAGTGTACAGATTTGACAGATATTTCTGTGGCACAGTTGGTCGTTTAATGGCTACTTCCCGGAGAGAAGTAAGGAAGGGGAGGGGGCAGACTGCCCTCGTTATGGAGGAAATGATAAGGTAGAAGAGCATTCCATTTTAGACTGGAAATGGAGGCAAGACAAATGACACACCAAGCAAATATGTCTCATCTACAGATGGAAATAGAGACCTCCAGCTCAGGAGAAAGTTTCTGGGGCTGAAAAGATGAAACCCTGGGGATTTCTCTTGTATAAGGATGTAAGTTGATAAAGGGGTCTAGGACAAAATTATGGGGAAAACAGGCATGTTTAACACCTAGCAGAGAAATCAGCAAAAGAGACTAAGTAGAGACGTTAGAGCTAGCGACTGTAGTCTTGGCTATCTACTGCAGTCTCGGCTGCCCTAATTATTTAGTACCTGTAACCCCAGGCTAAGTGAACTGAAAAAGTTAAACTATTTCCATTATAATTGGGCTTACAAAAAATTTATTTGCTACTTATATAGAACATTCTAGTAAATTAAAATTTGCTTAGTAAATTCTAGAAAACAGTAAAATTTTCCTGCTATTGACTGATTGAACCAATCGGCTAAAATAAGTATACAAAATCCAGGTAAGCCACTAATTCTTAGATTCAAGAATACCAGAAGTCTTTGATACTTGGATTTTAGTCCTCATTTGGGCAAATCTTTTAAGGTCTATGAATCTTTTTTTTTTTTTTTAAAGGTCTATGAATCTTCATCTTAATGAAGAAAAGCTAAGGAGGCTGAGCTAGCTAGACGGTATCTTAGGTTGCTTCCAGCTCCAAAGTCTAAAAAGTTAGTTTCCAGAGATCCAAGCAAGTCTGAGATGAATTTCTTAAATAGATTCACTCAACAGCAAATCCTGAAGTAATGATACCTGTTTCCCAAGCCCACCCTTCCCCCTTCCTCAATGAATATTGATTCGGGACAACCAAATCATATAGCAGTCATTGGAATGCCCAAGGTCATGTAGAAGGCACTGGCTATTTTTCCAGTCCCTGTCATGAGTACAATTCCGATTTGTCACTTATGCACTCTGACTCGCATCTGATGTCACGTCAGGGTAAAGACATCCATTTGTACTCCACCCAGAGGAGCCTCTTCTTCCTCTGCTTTTTTGAAGTGACCCATCAAGCACTGCAGGAGTGGGGCTCCTGCAGGCCAGTGGAATCGCTGTCAACTCGCTTCATGTGGTTGTGCAATGATTCTGGGCTCTTTAATGGGGACCCACTGAGATTTAGTACGCATTTGGAAGCTAGAGGCATTTTTTTCCTACCAGAATTTTTTAAAAAGACAAGAAAAAAGAAAAAAACCCGTTATTATTATTATTATTATTTTTTTTTTTTTTTTTTTTTTTTTTTTTTTTTTTTTACAGAGGCAGAGATAGACAGGGACAGACAGGAACGGAGAGAGATGAGAAGCATCAATCATCAGTTTCTCGTTGCGCGTTGAGACTTCTTAGTTGTTCATTGATTGCTTTCTCACATGTGCCTTGACCGTGGGCCTTCAGCAGACCGAGTAACCCCCTGCTGGAGCCAGCGACCTTGGGTCCAAGCTGGTGAGCTCTTTGCTCAAGCCAGATGAGCCAGCGCTCAAGCTGGCGACCTCGGGGTCTCGAACCTGGGTCCTTCCGCATCCCAGTCCGATTCTCTATCCACTGCGCCACCACCTGGTCAGGCTATTATTATTATTTTTTAAAGACACAGTCAGACAGACAGAAACCGAGAGAGATGAGAAGCATCAATCATCAGTTTTTCATTGTGACACCTTAGTTGTTCATTGATTGCTTTCTCATATGTGCCTTGACCACAGGCCTTCAGTAGACGGAGAAACCCCTTGCTCGAGCCAGCGACCTTGGGTCCAATCTGGTGAGCTTTGCTCAAACCAGATGAGCCCACGCTCAAACTGGTGACCTCCGGGTCTCGAACCTAGGTCCTCAGCATCCCAGTCCAACGCTCTATCCACTGCGCCACTGCCTGGTCAGGCAAACCCATTATTTATGAAACTGCCAAATGTCCTCTATACAAGGGGCATTTACTTTAAACTACATACGTAACCAAGTAACACTGGTATAAGACGAGTCAGGAATTACACGACCCTATGTCCTTATCTTCATTTTTGCAAATACCTGAGCCGGGTGTTGTGCTGGCTTCTAGAGTTCTACTAATACTAATAAGAAAAGAGAGTCCTTGTGAGGCCTTCAGGGACTGGGCGTGAGGGCTCCCCTCCGGGAAAAAGACAACCTGCCTTTTCTTTGGGATGACTTGCTGCCTAAACGGGAACTCTCAGGACTGGGCACACTCAACGCAGTTCTGCTCCCTCACAGCAGCTCCGCTGCGCGAGGCCCCGCCCCACCCTCAGGCTCCGCCCCTGGTCTTTCCACGTTCCCAGCAGGCGTCGCGCGCGCCGTCCGCGCCGTCGCGCCGTCGCGCCAGTCCGCCACGCTTCGCCCCTGGCAGCGCTGGGAGATGGCCGAGTTGGATATCGGGCAACACTGCCAGGTGGAGCATTGCCGGCAGCGAGGTGATGGCGGAGGCGGCCCCGCTCTGCCCCCACCGACGGCGGGGAGGGGAGGCCCGGGCGAGGCCGCCGGCGCTTCTCTGTGGGGGACCCCCTTAGCTCCTGCACACACACAGGGGCGTGCACCGCGGCTTCCGGGGCGCCAGCGGAGAAGTCGCGCCGGGAGCACGGGCTTCCCTCTGGTCCTGCCACTGCAGCCTCGGGCGAGCCCCTCCTCTTTCCCGAGCTTCTTGTTGAACCTGTTCCTGTCGGACCGGGGCAGCGGACGAAATCAGTTCTAACCTGGTCTCGTGGGCTCCCCCCGCGAGACGAGCTGCTGGCTCGAGCGCCCTTAGCTTTCACCAGATTCCCAAAGGGGTCCGGTTCCTCCGACTGTTCCGCCGGGTGATCGGCTCGACCAGCTCTGCCCTCCCTTGCATCCCGACTGTCAACCAGCCAGTCTCCAAACATCTCCCGAGCACTTAATTTGGGTCCAGGACTCCACAAGGCTATAAAACACGGGGTTTTCATAGAACAGCGTTAATAATAGCGTGGCTTCTGTCCCTTGAGCTGGGAGACCGTGACCCACAGAGCCCACCGAGTAGCCAGCGTAGGGCACTGTGCTCAGGCTTTAGGATCTCACACGTCTCCGGCGGGCAGGTTCCTGAAATATCCCAGCACGCCGCGGGCTCGGTCAGGCCTTGGTAAGCAGGTACCTGAGTCCCTGTTGAGAAGGGCTCAGGTTCAGCCCGAATTAATGGGAGTGCTACAGTAGATTAGTGACACCCGCTGTGGGCAAAAGGGGCAGTAATCCCCGCTGGGCTCCGGCTACTTATCTCCATCCAAAACTCTACTGTTAAGTAACTTGCCTAGTATTGCTAAATTAGTAACCCATGGAATCAGAATTGAAACCCAGGTTTGTTTGTTTTTTCACTTAAAATACAGGGTTTTGCACTATGCAGTTCTCAGAAACAGCACCTACTAAATCTGGGAAATCAAATAAAACAAAAAAAAAATATTTTTTTTTGGATTTAACATTTCTCTCTTGCTAATATAATTACTTTCCTCCCAGAGTACTTGAGGTTGTGATGGCTTTTGTTTAACCTCTATTTGCTACACTAAGATACCGGTTCAAAAAGGAAAGTTCTATGAATGTGGCTTGGTACCTCAAGTTCTTTATGCTTAAGAAAACTAAATCAAAAGCAGATACTGACCAGTACATATAACATTTTCCTTTCCCCCCAATTTTAGATTTTCTTCCATTTGTATGTGATGATTGTTCTGGTATATTTTGGTAAGTTATGTTTTTATGCGGTATTTGAGAGTAATTTTAGTGTTTGTAATATGAGGTTTATTTCTGAACAGCAGAATGATTTAAAATAGTTTTTACTGTAGCCATTGATATTTGATACTCATTATGGTAATCACTTGGAAAAAACAGACTAGTCATAGGCTCTGATTACTTATGCATATATTTGGCTAATCTTTAAACTTTATAGATGGCATTGTTTGTGGTTTTTTAAAAAATAAAAGTTGATTTGTGTATTTTAATCACAAGAAGAGAACAAATCCACAATATAAAGAATATGGAAAAAGTCCCATTATGATTATTACTCTTTATTTTAATTAATAAAATGAAAATAGCCTGACCAAGAGGTGATGCAATGGATAGAGTGTCAGACTGGGATGCAAAGGACCCGGTTCAAGACCCCGAGGTCTCTGGCTTGAGTGCGGGCTCATCTGGTTTGAGCATAGCTCACCAGCTTGAACCCAAGGTCACTGGCTTGAGCAAGGGATCACTGGGTCTGCTGTAACGTCCCCCCTCCCGTCAAGGCACATATGAGAAAGCAATCAATGAACAACTAAGATGCCACAATGAAGAATTGATGCTTCTCATCTCTCTCCCTTCCTGTTTCTATCTGTCTGTCTCTCTCTGTCATAAAAAAAATAAATAAATAAAATTTAAATAGCCCAACCATACGTTTCTTAAGTTGGATATCACAAGCCTTTTGCACACACATAAGATACAGAGTAAAACCTGAGAACTAACCAAGGATCTTGGAAAATATATTTTCTTTGCAATTGCACTTGCATGTATAGGCATTTAATTTATTAAACAGCACTGAAAGAACATATTCTTTTCAGAAGATAATTCAGAAAGATTTATTAGAAGTAAAGTAGTGCATGTTTTACAATTAGAACTAGAGCACCCCTTTCACCTTTTGTTCTTGATGGTCTGAGAAATAAAAGAAATGGAAAGCCTTTTTGTCTTTTCCCACACCTGAGGGCACCTAGAGTAAAGGTAATTTGGAGTGGTGAATGGTTTTTACTCATATGTAAAGTGAATAGTTGTGTTTTAAAAACTTTTGAGACACTAATGTTCTATCTTTACCTGGTATGTCAGTTTATTCCTTTTTTTTTTTTTTTTTTAACAATTTTTATTTATTTTTTGCATGCGAGAGAGGGAGGGAGACTGATAGAATCAATCAGAGTCCGAAAGACCAGTGTAACAGGCTTTAATGAAAGGAAACCTGCGGGGCTGTCTCGTAAGGGAGAGCAGCCCCTGGTTCTCTAATAGGTAAGGTTAAATACGGGATTTGAGGGTCGGGGCTGGTAGTCATTAAGGAAAAATGTAGCTTTCAGTGATTCATGTAAGATTAACCGTAAATAAGCTAGGGGACCTTCCACACCTGGGTTAGTCACCTGGATGCCCAGGGGGTATGTCCTGGAACATCCAGTCTGTTAGTGTCCCTTTGTCCACTTAAGGGAGGAGGGGGTCATGGACCCCACCTGCAACCCTATCATTCCATCCTTTTGTTATATGGTTGAGGGGCGATGGTCATTTTTCTGCAGCTACTTCCTGCTGATAAGGGGTAGCAAGTCAGGGGAAGGGATGGCTGGCCTTGGGCTGCAGTGGCAAAGTACCAGAAGTCAGTGGCTTGGAGTAACGCAGTCCACTTAGTGAAGGCCTTTAGGGGGTCCTGGAGGAAATTAGAGAAAAGGCTCAGGAGACAGAGACCACATGCTACGATGACAAAAATGAGAGTGAGTGAACCAATAAATGGTAATAACCAAGACATCCAGTTTGTGCAGAGCCACTGATCTCAAGACTCGGATTATGTTGATATTCGGGATGAGATAGACTAGGGTACATGTTCCCATCCAATTAGTTGGGAGGCACATATAGGTATTGGTCCCACACATATAGAAAGTTCATGATTGGGTGAGACAGGCTGAGAGGTGAATAGAGAATAGATCAACAAGGAGTCGGTTTCATCCATCTGTCTCTGGACTCCAGATGGTCAAGGTGGAGGAAAGTGCAGCCCCAACTAAGGGAGAGGCATGACCAGAGGCCTGGTGTGAGCATTGCAACCGTGTGGAAGGGGTAGTGAACCAGGGATAGAGTCGTGTGGTGGGATAGGAGCATTTATGTTGTGAAGCTGTAAGAGTAGGGGGTCCTGTGAATTGAACAGGGTTAGAAAATAATCCGTTTGCTCTGGAGGGACTTGCTAGTTAACTTGATGGTCTGATGGTCTTTGGGAAATTGAATACTTATTGTGGTGTTGCAGAGGTTAGAGGGGTGGTGACCAACTGGGATGTCACCCTGAGCCTTGAAGCATAGGGGAATAGGTGAAAGGAGAGGGGTATTTAAAGTGACTGGTCCTTGAGCAGGAGGGGTTCGGGGTTTTAATTTTTCAAGCTGGGAATAATAGATTTGATATAGCTTGTTTGCTCGGATTGCAGCTGAAGTGGGGTAATCTCCTATGAGAGTGCTGGCTCTCTCAAAGAAGGTGGCCCCTTTCTGAATCTTGTACATAAGAGTGGTGTGAAGGAGATGAGTATTATTTAGAGGAATAGGGAGAGCTGAGTAAGCTGAAGATGCCATGGACAGACAGAGATAAGACAGGAAGAAAGATGAGAAGCATCAGCTTTTAGTTGCATTACTTTAAGTCAGGGGTCCCCAAACTACGGCCCGTGGACTGCATTTGGCCCCTTGAGGCCATTTATCCGGCTCCCGCCGCACTTCCGGAAGGGGCACCTCTTTCATTGGTGGTCAGTGAGAGGAGCACAGGATACATCCACATCCTGTGCTCCTGAAGTACTGTATGTGGTGGCGCCGCAAAGCGCAGTGTCGCTCACACATAGTACTACTTCCGGTGACGCGGGACGCGTGCGTCAGGGCTCCAGAAGCGTGTCATATCACTTGTTACTGCTAGCAATGACAAATATGGAACCGGACATTGACCATCTCATTAGCCAAAAGCAGGCCCATAGTTCCCATTGAAATACTGGTCAGTTTGTTAATTTAAATTTACTTGTTCTTTATTTTAAATATTGTATTTGTTCCCGTTTTGTTTTTTTACTTTAAAATACGATATGTGCAGTGTGCATGGGGATTTGTTCATAGTTTTTTTTATAGTCCGGCCCTCCAACGGTCTAAGGGACAGTGAACTGGCCCCCTGTGTAAAAAGTTTGGGGACCCCTGCTTTAAGTGTTCACTGATTGTTTCTCATATGTGCCTTGAGGGCGAGGGGCTGCTCCAGCCTAGCCAGTGACCCCTTGCTCAAGCCAGCAACCTTTGGACTCAAGCCAGCGGCCATGGAATCATGTTGATCCCTTGCTCAAGCTGGTGACCTTGAGGTTTCAAACCTCATCATCCCAAGTCAATGCTGTATCCACTGCATCATCACTGGTCAGGCTGTTTATTCTTATTTGTAGAGTTCTTAATGTAGCTTAAGTGTAATAAGTATAATTAATCTTAAGGATACTAACCATTGAAATATTTCAAATTACTACATTTATCTTTGCCTTTGCATTTATTTTATTTTATTTTTTTACAGAGACAGAAAGAGAGTCAGAGAGAGGGATAGATAGGGACAGACAGATAGGAACGGAGAGCGATGAGAAGCATCAATCATCAGTTTTTCGTTGCAACACCTTAGTTGTTCATTGATTGCTTTTTCATATGTGCCTTGACTGTGGGCCTTCAGCAGACCAATAACCCTTTCTTGAGCCAGCGACCTTGGGTCCAAGCTGGTGAGCTTTTGCTCAAACCAGATGAGCCCGCGCTCAAGCTGGCGACCTCGGGGTCTCGAACCTGGGTCCTTCCGCATCCCAGTCCGATGCTCTATCCACTGCGCCACCGCCTGGTCAGGCTGATTGCGTTTAAATAAGCCCTATTTTTTTTTTTTTAATTGTTTAAGCCTCGAGCACAGAAGCAGAGAGTCGCACAGCTGTCCTGGGGTATGTTAACCATTCTTCTGTGTAATAACATGTTTGTATTTATGTACTTGTCTTCAGATTTTGAACAGATTTCAAACCAGTCAGTGTACAGCAGATTAAAACTTGGTATACTAACATAATTATGCGAGGAGGCTTTTGCTTCATTTATATTATTTTTCTCAGTTTGTTTTAAAGAAAAATTGGACTGGTTGGTATTTATACATTTTTATTCTCACAGTTATTATTTTGTCACACTTCAGTTCTGTTTAGGTGGCCTACGTGCACCTCGAGGCTCTATATTTACACATCTAAATGGAATAGCGTCCTCATCTCCTTCCAGTTTCCTTCACTCCTGTGTTCATTTTCACTGGTGCCTGGTCTTAGAATTCAGTGGCAATAAATTGTTCTGACTTAGTCAGCCTGAGACCACCAGAAACAAACCTGTGGTCTAAGAGAATCCCATTCTAATTCTGACTAAATGGAAAAATTTTAAAAAGGGTTGACAAGTAGAAGCCAAAATGTCATCTTTATTATTATGATGATTTTAAAAGATTTTATTCATTCAATAGATTTTAGAGAGAGAGAGAGGAAGGCGGGATGGGCAGGAGGGAGGAGGAGCAGGAAGAATCAACTAGTTGCTTCGTGTATGTGCAGATGGCCTGCTAGTCACAGCAGTCTGGACCAGGACCACATTAGGCCTCCTGCTTGGCTTCCCAGTTCAGTTCCTAGAGGAAAAAAGCAGAAGTTGAGCCTACTGTGCCTGAAGTAGTTTTCTCAGATTTGACAGTCAGATCAGTAGCCTACCTCCCTCCCTTGGCTCCGAGAGGCAGGAGCTTAAACTGAATTCAGTCTGTCTGGAAAGAGGCGTTAGCCTCACACTGTGCAGTATACGTTTATTGCTGCCCAGCATTTACCCAGCACTTGACCGAGGATTCTTACGTCTGTCTGTCAAGTACAGCAAAGTAAGGTTAAATGAGCTTCAGTCAAAATCTGGCCCAGCGAAGTTTAGGGGATTTATTTGAAAACACTAAAAATTAATAAACAAAATGGTATTATGCAGGATTCACTGGAAGGAAATACTCAAAGTTATTAGAGTAAACATACTGAGGTTTCCTGCACAGTTTGTAAATCTGCTCTGGGCTTTGCTTTTTCTTGGGATATCATTTGATTTTCTATGAATGTCTGTCACAGAATGTCTCTCAATTGGATCTCATTAATTAAATTGCAAAAAATAATTATTTACCTTGAGACTGTGGGAACAAATTTGGAAAAATTTTGTTGTCAGTTCCAACAAGATGTAACTATCACATAAAGGAATGCCCATTCAAACTCTAGAAAGGTAGCCACTTAATACAGGTTCCTCCTAGTGTTCGAAAGCTTACATTAAGCCCCTTCACTTTTATGAAAGGCCCGTAGTAGTACCTGTTTTTTGCTAACTAAAAGAAATCCAAAAAGGATTTTCACTTTTACCAAAAAAAAGGTGAAGAGTGAACATAGCGTTTAGCATTTGTCTGCAGCAAGCCATTCCCTGTAGGCCAGCATGTCCCTGTGCTGTGGGAGTGGTCCTACCCAGTGTCTGCCCCTAGAACCACCGTGGCATCACAGCCCTAAGCCGCCGCAGTGAGGAGCTGTGTCTGAGCATCCTGGAGGCACATTTTGGGGTCTGGGGATACCCAAAAATTTTTACATATAAATAAATGGTAATTGATTCTTTGCTGTATGCCATTTTAGCTCATGAAAGGCTTCAGAGGAATCCTCAGAGACTTTCAGGTAGTGGGGGACACTTGTACTCAGAATAGCCTGGCTGACCTGGGCTTTTTAAAAAATCTTATAAAATATCTCATCTTTCTCTGATGTAATATTTACTGATAATAAAATATTGAACATACCATCAAGGATACTATGTTGTTTGGAAAACTATCTTTAATGCTCTGTTAAAGGTATGTGAATAAACATGGGTAAACATAATTTTTAAGTATTCATTTATATATGTTTAATTACTTAAAATTGGTGCGGAAAGTAGGTATGACTTGCCGTTTGAAGCTGATGATGAGGTTATTACCTGAGCATATTATTATGGGGGCGTCTTTGTATGAGACTGTAACAAAGTAGAAGACTTAAAATTAGCCCTGGCCAGATAGCTCCGTTGGTTAGAGCATTGTGCTGAATGAAGCACAGAGGTTGCCAGTTCAATCCTGGTCAGGATACGTACAGGAATAGGTTGATGTTTTTGTCTCTCTCTCTCTCTCTCTCCCCCTCTACTGCTAAAATCAATGAATTAAAAAAAAAGAAAAAGAAGACTAAAATGTTAAAGAGTAACCGAACATTTTAACTTGACCTAGAAGACAAATTTATCACAGTAGAAAAATTATGAAAATGTGAAATAGTCAACACAATAATTGTTTCTCACATAAAGGTTTATTATAATCTGTTTTGTGGGAATGTTAAGTTGCTCTACAAGTTTAAGCAAAAATAATATGAATGCTGCCTTCCAAAATAGATTTGTTGTTTACTTTCTGTGGGAAATATGCCATTTCTTCTTTTTTTACATTTTCAGGGGACTGTAATCAAGGAAAGGCTGAAGTCAGACACACATGCATCTCACCTGTGCTCATTCAAGGGCTGTGCTGAAAAAGAGCTGGTACCAGTTATGTGTCCTTACTGTGAGAAGAATTTTTGCCTGAGGTGACAACTCAGACCATTCAAACTCTGCTTGTCTATTTAACTCGTATGCGAATACTTGAACTAGTGTCACTTTGTTGCTCATAGACACCGTCATCAGTCAGATCATGAATGTGAAAAACTGGAACTCCCGAAGCCTCGAATGGCTGCCACTCAGAAACTTGTTAAAGACATTATTGGCAAGTATCAAGAAAGCTTGTTTCATTGCTTTCCTTATCACTGTATATTCTATTAGTATGTCTGCTTACATTGTTAAGAGCCCCAGTGGTCACAACTTGCAGTAGATTTTTATGACATTCTCACAGCTGTGTTTCTCACAAGGCCCACCTGCCCAGAGAAAATTGGGAAATTCTGTGGACGTTCTTTCCCAGATGTTCCTTTGCTGGGCCACTTAGATCAGCTGGTTAACCATCATGGCTAGAAGTGGTATTCAGGAGGCGAAGGCAGTGGTTTGCGGTCTCTGTGGACTAAACTTTAAGCCTTGTTGTCTGTCCTATGAATGCTGCTGATAATTGGAAGTAACAGGAGTCAGTGTATCTGTGACATAGACCAGTTTCCTGGCAACATGTTCAGCAGACTTCTTTCTCTGTTAAGGATACTACCTTTATTAGTATCTCCTATAACCAAATCTCTGTAGAAATTAGTGATTGGATTAAATAGGCTTAAGATGGAAAGAAGCACATAGCAGTGAGTTTTTGATGTGGAGGCTTCGCACATCAACCTCAGTAGTGTTTTCCCATTGGTAGTATAAATATAATACCTACACAATGAATGCTGTCTCTGTATGTCTCCATTGTGTATAATTTGTATGTTTCAGGACCATAATAAATAGCTAGTTATTAATAAAAGTCTGGGAAATGTAAACATTCTTGTGTGCTTATATGCTTAATCTTATTTCTTAGAGTCCAAGACAGAAGAGACAGCAAGTAAGCGACGGAAGGGCGCAAAAAATAGTGCAACAGCCATGAAGGTAGCGCTGATGAGATTAAAGATGCATGCTGAAGGAGATAAGTCGTTGCCACAGGTTGGTCTGAGAGACTGAGAAACGCAAACATTTAAGTAGAGTCAAAGCCCCTCTCTACTCCTGCCTCCCAGCTAACCTGAATCTGATGTGTACCATTCCTACTGTTGCATGGTGTATAGCTACAGAAATAAATGCTACATGGTTCAGTGAGATTTTTCACTTTACAAAAATGGCAGAGAACTATGTGGATCCTTCTCCAACTCATTTTTTTTTCTCACTTGGCATCATGTTTTTAGCATTTATCATATTAATGCATTTAGTATAGTTTGTTCATTGTGATAGCTGCATATTCCATGATAAGAATATACCATATTTACCATTCTCTTAATGAACAATATTCAGAATTTTTCCGAGATTTTTTGCTGTCGTAAATTGTTCAACAATGAATATCCTTGTGTGTAAGTAGGAACATTTCTCTAGAGCAGTCCCTTTAAAGCTTTATAATATCCATTACTTTTTTTTTACATCTTATACAGTAACCCAGTATGAATGTATGTACATACATACATACATACATACCTATCTTAACACAGTTTAACTTAGCCTTAGAACGTATTATATATTCTGATTATTTTTGTTTATTTTATTTTGAAGATTACTGATTTTCTAACCCCTGAAGGATTGAGCCCCTCAGATTGGAACACACTTCCCGGGGGATGTATCGAGAAATAGGAAAGCTGGTCACGGTTTGCTCATCTTCAGCTTTCTAGGGCATTGTCAGCTTTTCTCAGTGGCTATATTGACTCCTCCTCTCCCCCCCTTCTGAGAGTTTCAGCGTTTCTTGCCAACACTGAGCATTATTCACTGTTACCAATCTGACAGATGTGAAGTTATAGCTCACTGAGGTTTAAAGTTAAGTTCCCCATTGACTACTGAGGTTCCGCGGCTTTGCATACATTTATTAGCTGTTGACTTTCTTCTGTGAATTATTTCTTCCTATCCTTTGCTCATTTTTCCTTTGTGTTTGACACTTTTTTTTATAGGTTTTTAAAATTCTTTAGATGTGTTGCAACTATCTTCTCTCAGTTTGGGGTTTGTCTTCTCTCTAGTTTTGATCTCCTTAGTGGTCCAGAATTCTTAAATTAATACACTCAAATTTATTAATGATTCTTTTAAGATTTGTACTTTTCAAAATAAGTTAAGATAGTTTCTTATATTTTCCTTTAAAAGTTTTATTTTATTTGATAATTTTGTTTAGCTCCTTCCATTTAGAATTTAATTGTATGAGGTAGAAGATTTCCACACACACCTCGAATGGATTACCCTATTGCCATAAGATATTGAGAGTTCATCCTTGTAATTACTCCTGTGTCACCCACCACATTGTTCTAAAAGTGTGGGACTAGTTTGGGAATCTCAATTCAGTTCCTCTTTTTCTATCTATTTTTGTATCAATAGCAGACAAGGTTGGGTGCGATCAGGGTAGTATGGCCTAGACTTTTTGCATCAATATCAAATTATTTTGTTATAGGTATGTAATAAGTGGGACAAGTCTCTCCTCCTTGTTTATTGCTCAGCTGTCTGTTCTTGGTCATTTATTATTTTGTAAAAATTTTAGGATCACTTTGTCCTGTTTTGTGAAATCGTGATTGATAGGAATAATGCTGAGTTTGAATTAGAACAATTGACCTGTTAGAATTTTGACTCTTCTCATTCATGTTTATGGTCTGTCGTTCCCGTTTTTCTTTAGGTCTTCTTTTCTGTTTTCAGTTAACATCTGTACTGCTTACAGTACCTATCTATATATCTTTTCTAAGGTGTTTCTTAGGCTCTTCATAATTTTGCTGCCATTTGTAAATAATAACTTTTTATTAATATTTTCTTAATTGTTTATTGCTGGTTGGTGTGTGTTGTCCTTCTATCCAGCAAAGAAACTTCTAATCGTTTCTATAGTTGGTAGATTTTAGGGGAGTGTTTTCTGTGCACTTATATTTCCTGCAAGTGACAGTTTTGTGTTTTGGGATTCTTTTCTTTTTTCAAATAATTGTTTTCCTCTTATTATACCTCCTTTCCATCATTATTTGTCTTAATGCATTGGTCAAGTTCTCCAAAACAATACTGAATAATATGGGTATAGCAGGCATCTTCCCCATGTTTTTTATCTTAACTCAAATGATTCTGAAGTTTTAACATTAAATACTATCTTTATTGTAGATTTCTGATAGTAGCCTTTATCAGGTTAACAATATTTCTTCCTATTCCTAGTTTGCTAAGAGTTTATATCATTAATACATATTAAGTTTTTCTATAAGGTTTTCTCTTGTATCTAATAAGATGATCATGTTGAGGTTGTCTTTTTTTTCTTACTAATGTAATAAATTATTTTGATTTTTTTTGTTGAATCACCCACATAATCTGGGGTAAATCACTTGACGCTGGTATATAATTCTCTTCTTTTTTTAATTGATTTTATTGGTTAACAAAATACAGGTTTCAGATGTCCAATTCTATAGCATATCTCTGTGCACTATATTGTGTGTTCACCCCAAGTCAATTAATTATTCATCTATCATGCTTTTAAAATTTGCTGCTACATTGATTTTCTAATATATTATTTAGTGTTATTTTGTGACATAGTAGCCATATTATTTACAATTATTTGTATACAATTATTTGAGTAGCTCTCCCTCTTCTATTTATTGAAATAGTTGTAGGGGTAGGGATTCTTTGTTCTTGAAGGTTTGGTAATGGTTATAGCCTCTGGATTAATTGCCTTTTTGAGGGGAGAATTTCTAGTACTATTTCAAAATGGTAAAAATAGTTCTTGCTTATTTGGATAATCTGTTGCTTCTGAAATAAATTTTGGTAAATAATATTTTTATTAATACTTTCTGATATAGATTTTTCCAGTTTATTGTTATAAAGTTGTTCAACTTACTCTCTTACATTCAAAAATTCTACTGTGTTTTTAGTCATCGCATTTCATTCTTAATATTTTTTATTTGTATTTTTCTTTGTTTTCTCCTTGAACAGTCTTCCTCGAGGTTTGTGTTTATCTCATTTCTTTGTATTTTAGTCTTTTCCAAGAACCATATTTTGGTTGTATTGACTTCTATATTGTTTCTTTGCTTTCTCTTTCACTAAATTCTACTCTTGTATTGTTTACTTTTATTTTTTTGTTGTTCAGATTTTCTCTACTGTTCTGTTTTCAACTTCTCACATTGAATGGCGAACTTAACTATTTTCAGCCTACTTGTTTAGGTGAATTTTTTGGGTAACTTTAATTTGATAGTTTCAAACACAGAATAGTTGCAAGTGTAGTACAAAGAGTTTTTCCACATTCCTTACCCAAATGTACCAGTTACTTACATTTCGCCATTTGTTTTATCATTTGCAGTCATGTGTGCCTGTGTTTATATGGGTGTGTGCACACTAATTTTTGGCCGTTGATCTGTTACTTTCTGAGACAAACATTTTAAAATCTTTGGAGTCATGGTTTTGTTAGTTTTTTTGTTTGTTTGTTTTTTGTGTGATTCTAATGGTTTGCTGAGTTGCATGTTATTAGGTGTGTGGAATTTCTTGTTAAATCTTCTTTTTGAAGTTTGCCTTAAATACTATTTTGTTGTGTTTTTTGTTGTTGTTGTTTTTTTACAGGGACAGAGAGAGAGTCAGAGAGAGGGATAGATAGGGACAGACAGACAGGAACGGAGAGAGAGATGAGAAGCATCAATCATCAGTTTTTTCGTTGCTAAATCTTAGTTGTTCTTTGATTGCTTTCTCATATGTGCCTTGACTGCGGGCCTTTAGCAGACTGAGTAACCCCTTGCTGGAGCCAGCGACCTTGGGTCCAAGCTGGTGAGCTTTTTTTTTTGCTCAAGCCAAATGAGCCCTGCGCTCAAGCTGGCGACCTCGGGGTCTCGAACCTGGGTCCTCTGCATCCCAGTCTGACACTCTATCCACTGTGCCACCGCCTGGTCAGGCTTAAATACTATTTTGAATTATTATAGTATTGTTTCACTAGTTTCCTTTTGGTTAATATTTAATATTATTTTTCTGTTTTTATCACATTATATGCAAATTTATTTTGTTGTTTTGTTTTAGGGTGTTTCTTGTAAGCGGCATATAGCTGGACTTTGTTTTATTAACCCAGTTTGATAGTGACCCTCTTTTGTAGGTGAGTTGGATCCTTTTATATCATGATTACTGGTGCATTTGAATGTGTTTCCTCCATTTTATGATTTTTGCTCATCATCCTTTATCTCTCTCTCCTGTCATCTTTTATATTGATTGAACTTTCTATATTTTCTTTTATTCTGCTGGTTTAGAAACTATTGATCATATTTTTTTTATTGATTATCCTTTAGTATTTCCCTTTTTTGAAAACTTTTTTTGATGTTTTTAAATTGGCAAAGGTAGTACATACTTTTAACAAGTGTGATTATTAAAAGATATACAAATGAAATAATCATACACCCTGAAGGATTCATACCGATTTGCATTATATGTTGTTTATTAATTTCAAGAGAAATGACATTTTTATTACATGGCCTTCTTACCTCGGAACCTTATATGTCTTTTCAATTATTCAGATCATATATTCTTACATTTTGTAACATATTTTTCTCTTAAGTCTTATATCTTATTTATTTTTTATTCCTAATTGTCTTTTGGTTTTATTTCTATTGTGAACAGAATATTTACATCCGTCTTTATCTTCAGGGCTTATGGCTCATGTAGAGAAAAAATAAATGTCTTCATTTCTGTTTATTCATCTCTCTTATTCAGCCATATCACACACTCTTATTAATTTTAGAAATTTCCCCCCTTTAGTGCCTTTGATTTTCTAGATATGCCATCATACCCCATTAACAAATAAGGATAGCTGTATTATTTATCTTTTAATAATTATACTAGCTATTTCATTTTCTTATACTACATTACCTAGAATCACCAATATAATGTGTTATAATAATGGTAATAACAGGCATGTGTTTATATTTTTAATTTTTTATACATATATAATTAAATACAATTTTTTCTCTCAAAATCTAAAGTTACTTGATATTATATCCTTTCAAATAGGACAGGGAACTTTGCATGCCTATTCACTTAAATATCTCCCATTTTACCACTTTGGTTCACACATAAAGATGATTTTTATCAATAGCTATATAAATTTACCAACACACTTTTTGAGTTTCTTCTTTCCTTGGGACTTACTTTTATTAGTTTTAGACATATTTTGAGGTTTATCATTTGTACCTTGATGTCTATTTGTGCTGCATTCTAAATGACCCTCAAATCCATCCCCCAGTCAAGTAAGTCTTTTTAGGGAAGATGATAGAAATTTACCCTATTAGAGTTTTTTATTTCAGAAACTGTATTTTTTAATATATTTTTATTAGATATGTATAACTTTTCTTGTTTCATTTAATTTAGAAATAAAATCTAAAAAAAAAAGTCTTTTTCAAGTTTAGGCATTTTGATCTTTGATTTGTTTTGAAATCTCAGATTACAGATTGTGTTTGTCTTGACTAGGAGGTCCCTTCCATGTCTTTCTCATTGTCCCCCCTCACGTTTTTGCATCTGTTCCATCTTTGATCTGCAGACATATTTATCTTCTTTTTTGGTTGAAGCTCTATCTTTTTAATATTCTCTATTCATCTTTATGCTCACAGTACTTTGATTTTGGATCAGCAACCACTAGGCTGTAGAGTTGGCCCAGAGCTTGAATTTCCAATGATTTCTTTATTTTTTCTTTGAGTACTTGTTCTCTGTAATAACATACTCCATTGGTCTTTAACAAATCTGAATTCTTTAGTGCTGGGGTGGGAATTGTCTTGAATCTAATATTTCTTAAAATAGTTGTAATCTTGCCTGTACGACTTAGAGATGCTTCTCTTATGCCAAAAAAATGTTATTGTAACAGCAATAGGTCTGGAAAGCCAGCACTTTTTAAAGCTATTTTTAGGAATCAAGGAAGATCCAAGGTCAGACACCTTTGCCCTGTTATCCCTCTGCATTTATTATTTTAGCAAGAAAATACAATATTAGGAAGCATATAGGGTATAAATACGAGAGGAACCATCCAGATCCCCTAATCCTTCTCTTTTGTTGATATGGTACTTGTCTGGTTTTCCTTTTTTATTATCACTATTATTTTTAGTATATTTATTCTCAAAAGCCCTGCTGTCTCTAAATACGTTGTGAGGTCTTTCACATGAAAAGACATGTTTTATGTGTCAGGATTTTCCATTGAAAGCAACAGAAACTTGATACCAACTAATTTATTCCAGGTTTTTCTCCTCATATGATATGGAGTAGGGTCTCTAGGGACGACTCAATTCCAAGACTCAGATGCACTTGAAAGAGTCCATTGTGTCCTTGACTTCTCTCTGTGTTGGACACATTCTTTCCCATTTGAGGAAACTTTTTCACATTGGTTCAGGAATGGCTGTGAGGCCTGGGGTATAGCTACAGGTTTAATTCAGAAAGACTTAAAAAAACTCAAGAAAAAGAGAGCCCTTTCATTCTAGCCCCAGCTTTTAAATTTAAAACCCTAGGAAAAAAGCTTAGTTGGCCTAACTTAGGTCACTGAGTGTCTGCACAGACCACTGGTCGGGGTCCTGAGCCCTATTCCCATACATTCAGGTGGATGCGGGGCCATTATGATTGATATTCCCACTAGAAGTTTGTCACTAGAGGGTAATCCATCTCTGACTAGGAAAAGAGAGGAAGAGATAGCACCAGACAAAAACAGATGTCTGGTTCATGTATATCATCTGAGTCCTAACTTCTTTATTCTTACAGACAGAAAGAGTTTACTTGCAAGTTTTCTTACCCAAGGGGAGCAGAGAGAAGAGCAAACCAATGTTCTTCTGCCGCCACTGGAGCATAGGGAAGATCATCGACTCTGCAGCCGCTTTGGCCAGTCTCAGAAACGACAATAACAAATCAACAGCCAAGGTGACAACTGGTTATAGCCACTTCCCTAGAAGCTTTAGGACATGCTGCACAAACACGTTTATTTATTACTGATGCTTTATTTCCCTCAACAGAAGTTAAGGTTGTGCCACATGACTTCAGGAGAAGCACTGCCCTTGGATCATACACTGGAAGCCTGGATTGCTAGGGAGGACTGTTCTTTATATAATGGTGGACATATTATCTTGGAATATCTTGATGAGGAAGAACAGTTTTTAAAAAATGTTGATTCTTACTTGGAATAATCATTCTAGGATTCAATTCAATAATCATAAAGAAAATTCCATATGATGTCAGTTTCTTTTACTACAAATACGATACATATTTTTATTTTTAAAAGTTCGTCTAAAATTTTTTCCCGACACAGTGGATAAAACATTCATCTGGAACACTGAGGTCACTGGTTCAAAGCCCCAGGATTGCCTGGTCAAGGCACACATGGGAAGCAAATATGGGTTGATGCTTCTGACTCCTCCTATCCCTCTTTCTGTATCTCTAAAATGAATAAATAAAATCTTTAAAATAATTTTTGCCATTATGTCATAATGTTCATTATCAGTTTTCTATAAATTGTTTTTTGTTTTAAAGTTTAGCTATTAATCTACAGTTATTATCACATTATTGTATTTAGTTTTTATTAAGCTGTGCTATAGTAACAAAATAAAGGTATAGTTCTCCTTGGGTTGCTGTGAGCTGCCCCATGTCATCTTTACTCCAGGGTCTACACCAAAGGCTCAGATATCCCTCTCGGGACATTGCCTTTCTTATGGCAGAGGAAGAGAGAGCTGGTTCTTGGAAGATACACGTATCACTTTTGCTTTAAGCAGATGACATGGCCCAGTATACTAGCCCCTTGGTGCCAGGAAGCATAGCTTTACCATATGCCTTTGTTGTGATGTACATCGATGTGTGTGCATGAATCAGGCTCTTAGAGAAGGTTCCCTTCACTCTTCAGTTTTTGGATAAGGAACCTTGGGCCCAGGAAGGAGAAATGGTTTTCTTGGTGATCTCTAACTGCTTTAGGGCTTATCTCTGAGAAAGGTTCTCTTCTAAGGATCCCTACCTGCTCTTGTTGGTAGGGATGCATTACACTTGGGAAAGCAGAGGAGTGGCACCGCCTCATTACAGTCTGTATATACCAAAGCAAGCCCATGCCAGAGGGTCTGCATTTACCAGCATGTAAAGGTTAGTGCTTCTGCCTGATGTACCCCATCCTCAGCAAAGACTATTGTATAGAAAGAATAGAAATGATTTCTGGGTGTTCTTTGTCCCTTCTCTATTTTAACTGTCATGGGCACGTATAGTGGCTTTAGACTTTATTAAAGAAATAAACTTGGAATGCTCATGTCTCATTTTCTTTATATTATTTTCATGCAAAGAGTGGAGATAGCTTCCAACTTATATCAGCTGCTTCTACATTCATTTATTAGTGTAGTTATTCAGGTACCTACTTGGTGTAAGGATTTGATCCTAACTGCCATGGTGACTATAATACAAAGCAGTGTGGCAAGTACCAAGTGAATAGCTGGGTAGCAAGTATCGCTGGGCTCTGGCTGCTCTTTCCTCACAAACTGCAACCAAAAGTATAAAGAACCCTTAAGCAAAAGCAGTACTGATAGGAAAGTTCTTAGCATTACAGGCATACAGAAGCTAGAAAAAGCTCAAATAAACTTAACCCTGCATCTAAAAGAACTAGAAAAATAACAGCAAGTAAAGCCCAGAGGAAGTAGAAGGAAGGGAATAATAAAGATCAGAGCAGAAATAAATGACATAGAGGCTAAAGAAACAATACAGAGGATCAATGAAACAAGGAGATGGTTCTTTGAAAAGGTAAACAAGATCGATGAACCTTTAATCAGACTCACCAAGAAATAAAGAGAGGACTCAAATAAATAATATTAGAAATGAGAGTGGAGAAATAACAACTGACACAACAGAAATACAAAGGATTGTAAGAAAATACTATGAAGAGCTGTGTGCCAAAGAATTAGACAACCTAGATGAAATGGACAAATTCCTTGAACATATAATATTTTAAAAATCAATCTGGAATAATCAGAAAACTTAAACACACCGATTACAACAAATGAGATAGAAACAGTTATCAAAAAACTCCCAACAAACAAAAGCCCGGGCCCGATGGCTTCACAATGAATTCTACTAAATATTCAAAGAAGAACTAACTAATACCCTTCTCAAACTATTTCAGAAAATTCAAGAGGAAGGAAGACTTCCAAGCTCCTTTTATGAGGTGAGCATAATTCTGATTCCAAAACCAGGCAAAGACAACATAAAAAAAGAAAATTATAGGCCAATATCCCTGATGAATCTAGATGCTAAAATCCTCAACAAAATATTAGCCAACCAGATCCAGCAATATATGAAAAAAATTATACACCATGATCAAGTGGGATTTATTCTGGGGAGGCAAGGCTGGTACAATATTTGCAAATCAATCAATGTGATTCATCACATAAACAAAAGGAAAGAGAAGACCACATGATAATTTCAATAGATGCAGAAAAAGCATTTGATAAAATCCAGCACTCATTCATGATCAAAACTCTCGGCAAAGTGGGAATACAGGGAACATACCTCAACATGATAAAGGCCATCTATGACAAACCCACAGCCAACATCATACTCAATGAGCAAAAATTAAAAGCAATCCCCTTAAGATCAGGAATAAAGCAGGGGTGTCCCCTTTCACCACTCTTATTCAACATAGTCCTGGAAGACGTAGCCACAGCAATCAGACAAGAAGAAGAAATAAAAGGCATCCAAATTGGAAAAGAAGAAGTAAAACTATTATTATTTGCAGATGATATGATGTTGTATATAGAAAACCCTAAAGTCTCAGTCAAAAAACTACTGGACCTGATAAATGAATTCAGCAAGGTGGCAGGATATAAAATTAATATTCAGAAATCAGAGGCATTTTTATACACCAACAATAAACTGTCTGAAAGATAAATTAAGGAAACAATCACCTTCACTATTGCGAACAAAAAAATAAAGTACCTAGGAGTAAATTTAACCAAGGAGATTAAAGATTTTTACTCGGAAAATTATAAAACATTGATAAAAGAAATCAAGGAAGATACAAACAAGTGGAAGCATATACCATGTTCATGGTTAGGAAGAATAGACATCTTTAAAATGTCTATATTACCTAAAGCAATTTATAAATTCAATGCAATACCAATTAAAATACCAATGACATACTTCAAAGATATAGAACACATATTCCAAAAATTTATATGGAACCAAAGGAGAACACAAATAGCCTCAGCAATCTTGTAAAGGAAGAATAAAGCAGGAGGTATCACTCTTCTGGATATCAAGTTATATTATAAGGCCATTGTACTCAAAACAGCCTGGTACTGGCATAAGAACAGGCATATAGATCAATGGAACAGAACAGAGAACCCAGAAATAAACCCACATCTTTATGGACAACTGATATTTGACAAGGAAATAAGAGCATACAATGGAGTAAAGACAGCCTCTTCAAGAAATGGTGTTGGGAAAATTGGACAGCTACCTGCAAAAAAATGAAATTAGACCACCAACTTACAGCATTCACAAAAATAAACACAGAATGGGCCCTGGACGGTTGGTTCAGTGATAGAGTGTCGGCCTGGCGTGCAGGAGTCCGGGTTCGATTCCGGGCCAGGGCACACAGGAGAAACGCCCATCTGCTTCTCCACCCCTCCCCCTCTCCTTCCTCTCTGTGTCTCTCTTCCCCTCCTGCAGCCAAGGCTCCATTGGAGCAAAGTTTGCCCAGGCGCTGAGGATGGCTCTATCGCCTCTGCCTCAGGCACTAGAATGGCCCTGGTTGCAACAGAGCAACGCCCCAGATGGGCAGAGCATCGCCCCCTGGTGGGCATGCCAGGTAGATCCCGGTCAGGTGCATGCGGGAGTCTGACTGCCTTCCCGTTTCCAACTTCACAAAAATACAAAATGAATAAATAAACACAGAATGGATAAAAGACTTAAATGTAAGCCGTGAAACCATAAGCATCTTAGAAGAAAACTTAGGCAGTAAACTCTCTGACATCTCTCGCAGCAATGTATTTGCTGATTTATCTCCACGAGCAAGTGAAATAAAAGACAGGATAAACAAATGGGACTATATCAAACTAAAAAGCTTTTGCACAGCTAAAGATAATAAGAACAGAATAAAAAGAAACTACACAATGGGAGAACATATTCGCTAATACGTCTGATAGGTTAATAACCAAAATTTATAAAGAACTTGTATTACTCACCACCAGGAAGATAAATAATCCAATCCAAAAATGGGCAAAAGAAATGAATAAACACTTCTTCAAAGAGGACATACAGATGGTCAATAGGCATATTAAAAAATGCTCAACGTCGCTAATCATTAGAGAAATGCAAATTAAAACCACAATGAGATATCACCTCACACTAGTCAGAATAGCGCTGATCAACAAAACAACACAGAATAAGTGGTGGTGAGGATATGGAGAAAATGGAACCCTCCTGCACTGCTGGTGGGAATGCATTCTATTGCAGCCACTGTGGAAAACAGTATGGAGATTCCTCAGAAAATTAAAAATCGAACTGCCCTTTGACCCAGCTACCCACTTTTAGGAATATACCCCAGAACATCATAGCACTGTGTCAAAAGGAGAAATGCACCCCCATGTTTATGGCAATGTTCACAGTAGCGAAGATCTAGAAACAGCCCAAGTGTCCTCAGTGGATGAGTGGATTAAAAAGCAGTGGTACATATATACAATGGAATACTATGGGGCCATGAAAAAGAAGTAACTCTTGCCTTTTGCGACAACATGGATGGACATGAAAACTATTATGTTAAGTGAAATAAGCCAGGCAGAAAAAGAAAAATATATGACCTCACTCATTTGAGGAATCCAATGAACAATGTGAACTGAGGAACGGAATAGAGACGGAGGAAGATCAAAGGGACCAGAGGAAAAGAGAACAGAGGGAAAGGGAGTGACAGGATGGGATAAACCTGAAGGGAAGGGGGGAGGGCACTATGGGGAGGGGGTAAGGGAGATGTTGAGGTGAATACGGGGGAGGGGGGATGCATTCGGGGCAATCCTAGAATCTATGTAAACAACAAATTAAAATCAAAAGAAAACAACAAAAACAAAAAAAAAAAGAACCCTTAAATATATTCCCAGATACCAGACAGTTTTCATACAAATACCTGAGCATGTGTCATAATGACTTGCACATGATATAGGATCAACACACATCTCATGGATCATGCTCAAGTTAAAGAGCCCAGAGAAAGTACCTGTGGGGGTTGAGAAGAGGGCAGGTGAGGTGAGCAGAGACTGATTACATGCGGGAGAAGGCAGAAGCGGCCTGTCAGTGATGAGACAGAAAGGAGACCACAGGGCATGGACAGAAGGACTCATGTCACTAGGCATCCATGGCAAGTTAGGTCAGTTTTCAGACATAGGCAAATGTGTCTGGAAGACAGGTGCCAGCATCCTCAGAGGCTCTAGGGACCAGGGCTCCTGCATGAGCAGTCTTCTAAAGAGAACAGGTTATAGGCAAGAGAAAAGCTCCTCTCATTTCTAAATTACTGACATCTGACCAGTTTCTCACGCTTTCCTTTAGGCCTCTCAGTTGAGTATGCTCAATTGAATTTTGGGATTTGACTGTTCCCAAGTCCCACCGGCTTGCAGACAACTAGAATTATAAGCAGAAAATGTACACAGAGTTTTAAATTCAGGTGAATGGATGTAACAACGGTATGATACCAGTGAGCTTCAGTGTGAGTGTAATCAGCCAGTAAAGGTGTGTGACTGATAGGTTATAACATTTTTTCCAAATAATGCCAGGGTTGGTTCCCCACAGACGTTAGATGAGAAGACTAGAGGACATGATGAAGGGAAAGGCTGCAGACAGAGGGAACTGAGGAAAACTGAATGTTTGTTTCTCACCTCTGACCCGGGCAACAAAAACTCACTTAAAATGTTTGGTCACATCCTGTAATGACAGCTTTGGTTCTGTCCAGTTTTTTGTTGTATTTGTTTTGTTTTGTTTTTGTCTTTTAAGCTAGGGAAGTCTCTGGGAATTTGACTGGGAAATCACAGAAGTTCCATTCTCTGTTTTCACCATTGGAACCGTGTCTTGAAGTGGTACATGGAAATACACTTTATGAATTGTAGGGTCTATTGCATTTTATTTTTAACTTAAAATTTTTTTCTTTAACTTTTAAAATTACAATTGACATTCAGTGTAAGTTTCAAGTGTGGTCTAATGCATTTGAAAGAATAACCTACGTAAGTAGAATTTTAAAAAACTGTAAAATGACCAGTAAAATTGCTTTAATAATTTTTGAGGAGCAAATATTAAGATCTGAAAATACTTGCTACAAGCTGGCCTTGTTGCATTTAACACAGGTTCTGTCTTGATGACATGAAGGATCAGCTAAGGTTTTATATGTTCAGAGACAGCCAGCTCTGCAGGCTTAATAGTATACATTTGTAGTGGACTTTTGTTCTGTCCTTGTCCTTTTCTTTCTTTTTCTTTATTTCATATCAGCACCCCTTCTTGGAAAATACATAATTATGGGAATATGTGGGTGAAGACCAAAAAACCTGATGCTTTTCCTTATTCCTGGCAGCCAGGACACAGGCATCTGACCCAGGTTGGGTCCATGCCCTTAGTGCTGAACAAGGCCCACTGTGACAAGGGAGGAGTAAGGGAGTCAGTGCTGGTGGCCTCCCACTGCCCCACTGTGTCAGGCCCCAGGTGTCCAGCAGCAGTGGTCCCTTACCCAGTCTGTCCCTTTGGCCATGGACATGGCCACCCACTTTCCCTAGGTTCCCACGCTATGTGGTAATCATCCAGGAGATTATTTTTCTACTTAAGGATACGAAAAACAGTTCCACGTTTTGCCTACCTGATGCAATCACTTTTTAGAGAGGTAGGAAATCTGTTAACTGCCTAAGGATATGGCAAGGTTAATTTATGGGCTCCATGGTTTCTGAGTCCAGGGAAGGGGCTGCCCGAGAAAGCTGCAGGAAGGTGGAGACGGCTTGGGCTGGATTACTCTGCACACCCAACCCCAGCCCCGGCACCCCAGCAAATGTGGCCAGTGAATACTTGATTTTGATGTGAATGGGTAAAATAGTCACAGCCGCTGCAGGCCTCCTCAGTATTTTATATTTTCAAATCTTGGCTGTTTCTAGTGTAGATCTGTCTTAGGAAGAAAGAAAACTCGAAAATGGTGACACTAAATTGTTAAACTCAGGAGACTAGGAGGCTGTTTTTCCATCAGCAGACATGAGAAAGGAAGAAAGAGATTAGGTTTCTGCTGAGATAACTTGAAGCTATAATATGCCATGGCTTGTACATTTTCATAACTACAGGTCAGGCCGGTTGTGTCACTCACGGGGTGGGTCGGTATTTTGAAAGTGCAGAGTCCCTCCTCCTGTACTTTGATCCCTGCAAAACAACTCCAGCCTCAGCCTCAGCTCAGCTTCGGGGCACCCGTACCAGGTGGTGGTTTTTAATGCGTTAGCATATATGATTAATCTGAGCTCTCAAAATGATTAGGAAACTTTTTATAGTCTTGCTTTTGTCATTTGTGATGCTGGGAGAGGCCAGGAAATCATTTCTCAGATTTCTGGACAGAGAGAGGACCGAGATAATGTCCTTCACCAAGACCGAGGAAACCGTCGTCATCAGATCGAGTTACAGAGATAAACAACCCGACTCCAGCTACCTCTTGGTGCAGTTGGGGGATCCTAAAATGCTGCAGGTGGTGAATGTGACCAAGACCTTCTCAGATGCAACGAACTTCATTGTAAAGCTAGTGACTGAGGAAGAAGGAGAGACAAATCTGACTGTTCAACTGTGGGCTTCTGAAGGTAGGCAAGAACGACTCATCGAAGAGATAAAGGATGTCAGAGTCAAAGTGATCAAACAAAGACCAGACAGTCTCTTCCAGGCCTCGATGCATATGGATACAAATATCCTGGTGCTCATCCTGCCGGTGATACTGTTAAATAAATGCGCATTTGGTTGCAAGATTGAATTGCAGGTTTTTCAAACAGTGTGGCAGAGACCTTTGCCGGTAATCCTGGGGACAGTCACACAATTTTTTCTTATGCCATTCTGTGGATTTCTTTTGAGTCGTATTTTGGCATTGCCCCAGGCACAGGCTTTTGGATTTGTAATGACTTGTACATGCCCAGGAGGGGGTGGGGGCTATCTCTTTGCTCTGCTTCTAGAAGGAGACATCACTCTGGCCATTTTGATGACTTGCACATCAACAGCATTGGCCCTGGTAATGATGCCTGCCAATTCTTACCTGTACAGTCGGATGTTAGGGTTATCTGGTACATTTCATATTCCGGTTTCAAAAATTATATCGACCCTCCTCTTCATCCTTGTGCCGATATCAGCTGGAATAGTCATCAAGCATAGAATTCCTGAAAAAGCACGTGTCCTGGAAAGAATCATTAGACCTCTGAGTTTTATTCTAATGTCTGTAGGGATTTATTTGACATTCAGAATGGGGTTCGTGTTTCTAAGCATGGCAAGCCTAGAAGTGCTTCTACTGGGTGTCTTGGTCCCTGCTTTGGGTTTGTTGTTCGGGTACTCATTTGCTAGAATCTCCAGGCTGCCTCTTCCTGTGTGTAAAACGGTTGCAATTGAAAGTGGAGTACTAAATAGCTTCTTAGCTCTGGCCGTTATCCAGCTCTCCCTTTCCCAGGCCAGGGCCGACCTGGCTTCTGTGGCTCCTCTCACAGTGGCCATGTGTTCTGGGTGCGAAATGTTGCTGATCCTCCTGTTCTGTAAGGCTAAGAAAAGTTGTGGCCTTACCACAGAAGATAGAAGGAAAAGAAATCCCCTGATCTAGCAAAGCGTGACAGAATTTCTACTCTGCCTGAGGTACTGTGGGAGATTCAAAGAATATCTAAAATGATGGCTGCTCTCTACCATGTGTGATCTGATTGAAAACGACGCTAGGGAGAGTGTATACGTTATCATACAGGAGCTCAGGGGGAGACAGACCCCTTTGCTGCCATGTTGGTTTGGAAATGTTTTATAGAGTTGGATTTGAATGTGATACTTCATTATGGTCTCTGAAGTGGGAAAGAGAGTTAAAACACATCTCTTGTGGTGGTTATGAAACTATCCCTACTTTTTACAGAAGGGCTGTCCACATATTTGACATTCTTTAAATTCTCAGAGTTTTAGTCTGCCAGCTGATAAGACAACCAAAGTCCCTTTTTTTTCCCTCTAATTTCATCAAAGTCAGTATATGAAAGGCAAGATTTATAAAAGATGTGCTTTGGCATGGTGGTGGCTGGTTATTTATTCACTTTATAAAATGCTAATTGCCTATACGGAATCTTTTACCACTGAGTTCTTTAAACAGAAATCTCCACTTAGGGGTTGGAAATTTAATTAAGCTTGTACAAATTTAACTTCTGTGCCTTTCCATGACATTATTTTATTGACTGAGCGACAAGGGACCTGCCTTTCTGGTTGCACTATCATTAACCTCGTGACCTTGAACAAGACACTTTCCTGCACTTCAGTTTCCATGTCTGTAAAATTAAGATTCAGCTAAGGTTTGAGATGTTGCTCAGCTCCCAAGTCTGTGGGTCTGGCATGAAGCTCCAGGATCTGGCACCACGGGCAGGGTGAGGGGCAGAGTGAAGAAGGTTCCGGCGGTTGAGAATAACCACATGCGGCTGCCATAGTTAAGACAGCAACCAAAATGTGGGCTTCTTGAGCGCAGGGCTCCCGTAGTAGTCTTTGAATTTCCTACAGTGTTTAGCACAATGCCTCGAACAGAGTAGATGCTCATTAAACATTTGTTGGATTAATTAATCAGTAATGTCTATAAAGGTCAACTTCATATGCCCCAGAGCCAGACCATGCCTGGGTCTGCAATTTCACTTCTGTCACCTGCCAGCTAGATGACATTGGTCAAATACTTACTCTGCCTGAAGTCAGTCAGAAGTGGGGGTAATGACCATACCTGCCTCATGCTGTTGTTGAGAGGTTTAAATGAGTGAATTCGAGCACGGGTCTCAGAGAACTGCCTAACACCCAGTAACCTCATCTTTACTGTTACTCTGTGCACATCTGATTGGCCTTCCACGTTCGAAGCACTTGAAAATGCATGGATGGGACTTGGAATATATTTTACTTCTCTTATTGTATTATAGAAAACAGATTTTTACATAATAAAATTTATCTAGTTTAGATTGGGATGAAGTTACTTAATTGTTTTTTTTTAAGAATGAGATGCATAAGGCATGCTGTCTGATTGGTGAATTTATACCAAATATTTTACACAACTGTGATTGGTTAGAAAAAGATCTACAGGTAGAGGAGTTAGGCTGGTTTTCAAGTTTCTTTCTAACCCTGAAAAGGAATGATTCTGCAATATGTTGTCCATACATAAATTTCTATGATACATATTTTTTATATCTGCAAAAGCAGTTGGCATTGCACGGCATGTCAGAGGCTTAACCAATATCTGTAGCTCCAACCTATTTTATGTGAAAACATGAAATCTTGAGAGACTCCACCCACTGAGGATATGCACATTGCACATGGGAATTTTGTTTTTAATCAAGTCTGCTCAACAGGTTTACCCAAGAAAGTCTTGAGATCTGAACCTGATATTCTCCCCCCCCCCTTTTTTTTTAGTGAAAGGCATTGCCATTTAAAAGTCATCTCTGATTAAGTAGCATTAGTAAAATACCCAGGATTACCAGGGAAGGAATCACCCTGGTAGCTTCTTTTTACTACATCAATACAGGGCAATTGGGCCCCTATTACCCATATGCAGAAGCAGGACCCGAGCACTCGCACTAGGTTCTGTCTGGCCCCAGAAACACCTCCAGGTATAGTCAAGTGTCCAGGAAGGTGTCAAGGGGTTTAGATATCCTCGCTCTTCCATTTTGAGGTTTAGCATAATAAAAACCTCTCTCAAGGATGGAAGTCAGCCAATGAAAAGGGATATCAGAGGTCCCCAAAATGAAACTCGCCATTAGTGAAGTCTGTATGGCCTGGACCCCACAGCAGGGAGCAGCTTTTGTTCTTACTGTGAATGACTGAGGCTGGATCCTGGCACCTCCCTATCTCCCAACCACCTTGGCATGGTAGGTCTTTGAGACTGCAAAGAATGGCTGCAAATGTAGCTTTAAAAAAATGTCCCTTTGAGAACCCAAGAGCCATGCATCAGGAAGAGAGGGCCTGCTGCCATCTGGACCACTCAGACAAAAACCTTTTGGATTTTGTGGGACCAGTTTGCAACACAGCCAAAACCAGAGCTGAGCATTAGACCACCCTGTGCACTGGAGGACTCTTCATTTCACTTTCAGGCAGGCGTTTGGGAACAGACTGACCTCTTTGGACTGAAAACACTCTGCATTGCATTACTTGAGAATAATTGTGAGGCCCCAGCTGAGGCCCCTAGAAAGAGTTTGGACTTCCTGCTCATTTGAGGTAGGAAGCTTGAAGTGACTTTAATTTGAGAGAATAAGATACTTGATCTTCTGTCTTTGAGTGGGACCATCTTTACAAGTGGCTGGAAAATTTTATTTGCTTATGAATCAACACTTGTCACCATGTCGTTGGTGAGAGTTTATTTTAGGATGACTGACAATGGAGAACCAAAAAAGCTAATCTCTGAAGTGTTTTTTCCTTTTTAATCAAGAACACAAAAGCATTTTTTTTTTTTTTTTTTGCTAGACAAATCAAGGTATTCAATTCAGATACTTAAGGCATTACTTTTTAGAAGAATTAAAACAAAGTTCTGGCTCTTTGTGAGATTTGAGAATTGGTCATCTCTGAGAGCTTTTGCATTTGCAACATGTTGGTGACAGCACCGTCTTTTGATCAAATAAAGGGATGCAATATCTTCACAAGCAAGGAGCCCAATAGCCCACTTTCCTGGTCCTGCTGTGCCTGGATTTGTGCAGTGCTTTCTTGCATTATATACTTATAATTGTAAGACTATATATCCCATGATGCCAGACCTGTTATTTGGAGAAGAGGAGATACTTTAAGGACCAGACTAGTCCTTGTATTTCATACAGTGCAGCCTCACTTCTGAGTGTGGACTCTGAATCTGTATGTCCCAATCACTGCCTTTGCTATGTGACCTGAGGACAAATAACTTCTCTGGTCTTAGCTTTCTCATCCATTCGATGAAGCTAATCACACCTTTGTCATAAACTGTTGCCACGTGCAAGTGAAATGCACTTAATAGTGCAATTATCTGAAGTACGGTAAGTCCTCAGTAAATGGTAACCAAATCAATTACTGAGTATAGGGGTAGTTGGTTGTGGCTATAGCTTAACAATTTACCTATTTATTATATATACTACATATCTATTATATATTATATCTATTGTATATTATAATATATATAACATAATGACTTATATATAATTTATGTGGTATGTATAATTTACATGGTATATATGTTTACTACCTAGCATAGGTTTAGTAAAGAAAAGTTGCAAAACTGGATGTATACCTGCAATTTGTGTTTTGTGAAGAGTAGTCTGGAGTGAGAGAAATGGAGAAAGGGAAATGGGAAACGGGAAAGAATGGAAGAAGGGGTACGCAGAGTAAAGAGGAAACGAATTGTATAAAAATGTGCAGAAGGAAGTGCAGGCAGGAGGCAGTGAGTCGGAACCACAGGTGAGAAAACAGAACCCAGCAGGTCTGGATGTGTCACACTCGCCAGGACCCAGGGGGCGGGGGCTCCCCCGAGGGGCGGGACTTCCTGCCCCGGACTTTTCCCCTCTCCTTCCGGAAGTACTAGCCGAGGGGCCGCCGGTGCTCAGTGAACCGGACGTCTGCAGCCGGAGGTGAGACTTGCGTCCGTGCGGTCCCTCGCGGGCTGGGCGGGCGGCGGGACTGCGGACGGGCAGCACCGGGGCCTGCGGTGCGGCTCACCGCCTCCGGGGACTCGGACCCGGCTCAGCCCGGGGCTCGCAGTCGCGCTGTTGGGGCCACACAGGGGACACCGCCGGGCGGGTGGGCGGGACAGTGTTCAGACTCGGGACTCAATTTCCCTCCCTGGTGACTGATGTATAGACTGCGGGGCACCGCTCCTCTGAGCTCAGGACCCAGCTGCTAACGGACAACTCCTTTCGGTCTCAAAAGCGCCTGCTCCTCCACTAACTGAAGCCTTGCCCTCCCCACCTCCTATCCGACCCCCAACCCCAAACTTGACTCCTTTCGATTGCTCCCTGTGCGGTAGATGTCACCATCACCCGTAGATGTCAGCGTGGGAGCTGTGGGCATCGTCCAGCTCTTCCTGCCTGTCATACCCCCCATCTGACTCAGTTCCCCCAGCTTTATCTCCCAAGCAGATAACCTCATGCATCCTGCCCACACTTCACCCCACAGCTGTAAGCCAACCACCCGGTGTACTCTGCACTCCTGTGTTGTAAATCTAAAACTGGAGCTGACCTGCCGACCCTCCACCTATCTCCACCTCCTGTCCGTGCTTGGTGGCCTCACCTGAAAGCCCAATGTCCCAGGCCCCGCCCTGGGTGTTCCCTGCTCTGGCCCTAGTCTCATTCCTCCCGTTTCCCTTTGTCTATCACACCGAGGCCTTTCTGTCCCTCTGCACTTGCAGGTGTCCTGCAGTTGTGCTCATTAATGCCTGTTCAATTGTCCTTCATGACCTGGTCTAGTCACTTCCTCAGGGAAACCCTTATCTGAGACCTGAGAGCCAGTCCGAGCTCTCTGTTACTTTCTTCTCATTGCACTTCCCCTTAGTCTTTGTCACATGAGCGATTTTTGCCTGCTGTCCCATTGTTTTGATCAATATCTGAGTCCCCACTAGAGTCAGTGTGAACCGTGATGCAGTGCACCACACGCAATAGTCAGCAAACAGTTCTGGATGATGAGTGATGACTTCTGGGGAGAATGCCTAGAAGAAAGGGCAGCTTTTGATGGGTGGGAAGAATGCTGGGCGATCAGTCAGTGCTGTAGATGGGGACAGGCGGGGCCGGAGCACAGCTTTCCTTCTGTTCAGCCCAGAAGATGGGAGTGGGAGTTAATAAGAATGAAAGAAAGTGTTTGGAAACAGCACTTGAAGCACACTAAGCAGTTACTTCTGTAACTAAAAAGTGGCTTCCTTTGTTACAGAAAGAGAAAGAGAGAGAGGAAGGGAGGGAGAGAAACATCAATTTGTTGTTCCACTTATTTTGCATTCATTTGTTGATTCTTGTATGTGCCCTGACCAGGGATGGAACCCACAACCTTGGTGTATTGGGATGACACTCTAGCTAACTGAGCTATCTGTCCAAGGCCTTGTAAATGTTTTAAATACTCATCCCAGGAAGACAAAGCGGCTAGTAGAACCAGCTCAGTGTCTGCCCTTTGCCCTGCCCTGTCTGCAGAGCCCCTGTGATAGGGATTAGTTATTTTCAGTAATAAAGGTGATGTGATTCAGGCTGCTTTATAAACGATGCCACATTTTTGGGTCTGACATCTTGAAAAGTTTCACTGTCCTAGCTACAGACCTGAGAATGTGGTCCCGCCGTGTGTGCTATTTTCATCCTCTCTGCAGTGGTCAGTGGAAAAGCTGGGCAGCTCAGCGCACTAAAATATTTGTTTTTTGCCCTCTCTGAACCTTGGAGAAAGAAGTTTCTTTTTTGCTTTATTATTATTATTTTTGGTCCGAATTTTTTTTTCCAGCACCGCCAAGTGCCTCCTCCACCTGGTATAAACAGATACACCGGGACCACCAGTGAGATGAATGTCTCATATGTTTGGAGGGTGTCATTGCTTTATTTGGCTTGTAAAGAGGGATTCTCCTGTGTGCTGTTGGCTTGTGTTATTCCTACAGTGAACCCGTTTAGCAGAGACAGAAACCAGCCTCTGAGCTTAACTGTGTGACAAACAGAAGCAACACTGGCAGGTGAGAAGGCAGTGGAAGCTCTTCCCGCCGCTGCTGGGCCTCGATGGCCTTCAGCTCAAAATAACCCGCATGCTGCAGACACACCTCAGGGGAGACTGATCTGCATCCCTCCCGTGTGCCAGTCTTTGAAACTTCCTGTGTCTTTCCTCGTCACCCCCATTCCAGTGCTGCTGTTGTAAATGTGCTGTGATGTGGGCACTTTGGGAGACACTTTTGCAGAGTATATTTTGTTATGAAATATGTTTTTACAATAGAAGTGGAGTAATTTTGGATAAAAATGTTTTTTACTTGATCTACCAGTGAGTCTTGAAAAAGATTAAAGTCTGGAGTCAAAGGGGATGAGAATCCTGATTGAAAGTATTCTGCTGACTGAGATGGTTCTGCGAACTAACTGTTCTGTGATTAAGACTTTTAGAGGTTTGTCGCCGCTGTGTGCTGATATGCATTAAACCTGTCCCGAAGATGGCAGATCCCTGGCAGGAGTGCATGGAGTATGCAGTGACCCTGGCAAGGCGGGCCGGTGAGGTACGAACCAGCACCTTGTCACTGGTGTGGCGCATGTGGGCAGCCAGCGCCCACCGTGTTAAGTAAAACACATGCGCGTTGCTCTTCATTTCACTGAACACTGGACATGGAGTGAATGCTTCGGTTTTATGTCATTAACTTTTTGTGATGACAGTTGCGACTTTAAAGTAGGTTGTAAGATGCTGTGATTTTGTTTCTAGAACATTATATCCACTAAAGGCTTATTATATGAATGTTATGATAAGAAATTTTTAAGAATATCATTTAAGTTAGACAATGTTTTATATGATTTCTCTATTTAATTTTTCAACTTAGTTAAAATTGCTGATGCTTTTCCTGTTTGCTTACCAAAAACATCTTTTTAGGTGGTTCGTGATGCTCTAAAGAATGAAATGAATGTTATGATCAAAAGTTCTCCAGCTGACTTAGTAACTGCAACTGACCAAAAAGTGGAAAAAATGCTTCTCTCTTTCATAAAGGAAAAGTATCCATCACACAGGTATTTCTTATTTCGGTTTCAAATGGTAACAATGAAACCTGGTTGGAGTCAAAATTTTTGATTCTAGATCCAGAACTTGACTTCAGTTAACATAACCTGGAAAGGAATGACTGGAGGGTGTGGGGAGGCTCAGTGGCCCTGAAAGTGGCGGTCGGGCAGGAGCTGGGGACGGAAGTGGACATGGACACTGCACAGCAGCCATGGCCGCGGAGGCCGCTGGTCACCTCACTCTTGACTCTGACGCCTTCTTAGCTCAGGATTACAAACCCGAGGCAGGACCACCTGCTTGCTAGACTCGGATGTCTGCCCCAGGGGCAGCCAGGAGGGGCTGTTGGGCTTCCCTCCTGTAAGAGGAGCGTTGGGGTGCTGGAGGCTGACGTGACAGCATCGCCCGTGGGCAGATTGAGAGACAGGGATATGCTCTGTGTTGCAGACCTTTTCTGTGGCAGCTCCAGGGAATCTGAAAGAAGCACCTGAAGTCAGGGCCGTCTCACAGGCACAGATGGGGCAGTCACTAAGTTCAGGTTTACACTCAAGGCCAGGAGCGTTAGGCCCTGCCTCCAGAAGGGAGAACTGGGGGTTTATTTTTAAAACCACCCCCTTCCCCAGTAAGTCCCCCTCTGCCAACAGCGCCTTCGCAGGGTGCGTACCTGCTCGTGCCTTTGCTCGCCCTGTTGTGGCACAGTGGGGTTGTCAGTCCGGGGGCTTTCACGTGGCTTTGTTCCCTGGGGTGAGGGGGCAACGTGTGCCCACACTCATTCCCAAGGGAAAAGGAGCAGCGATGGAAGAGTGTGGTGTGTGGACTTCCGTTGTTTTATAGTAGACTACAAGTAAGGAAATGTTAAGCTTGAACCCTGTTGAACGCATCGTACAGAGTCATTCTCGCTTCTAGTTTCATTGGTGAGGAATCTGTGGCTGCGGGTGAGAAGAGCGTCTTGACCGACAACCCCACGTGGATCATTGACCCTATTGACGGAACGACTAACTTTGTACATAGGTACGTCCTTAAATTTTTCATGTTGTAGTTATTGTGTGTAGATGACCTTTCAAGTGCTCCATTCATGAACATGTACTTTAGAGCAGTGGTCTCCAACCTTTTTCAGGCCACGGACGGGTTTCATGTCAGAAAATATTTTCACGGACTGGCTTTTAGGGTGGGACGGATAAATGCACAAAATAAAATTATGCGACTGGCGTAAAAACTGTGGTATTTTTAAATATAATTGTTGAACTTATGAGACAAGCATCAAGAGTGAGTCTTAGACGAATGTAACAGAGGGAATCTGGTCATTTTAAAAAAATAAAACATCATTCAGATTTAAATATAAACAAAACGGAAATAATGTAAGTTATTTATTCTTTTTCTGTGGACTGGTGCCAAATGGCCCATGGACCACTACCGGTCCGTGGCCTGGGGGTTGGGGACCACTGCTTTGGAGGATTTGTAATTTGTAGAATAAAATGTGTTATGAGGGTTTTCATCAGATATGGAAGTGGTGGTGAAATCTTCCTGTTGGGACATGGGTGACCCAACGCCCCGCCCCGCTCACCCTTCTGTGGGCGCAGGGTGAGAATTCACCCTCGTCTCCCCCACTGTGGGCCGTGGGTGAGAACGCACCCTCCTCTCCCCCACTGTGGGCCGTGGGTGAGAACGCATCCTCCTCTCCCCCACTGTGGGCCCCGGGTGAGAACGCACCCTGCTCTCCCCCACTGTGGGCCCCGGGTGAGAACGCACCCCCCTCTCCCCCACTGTGGGCCCCGGGTGAGAATGCACCCTCCTCTCCCCCACTGTGGGCGCCGGGTGAGAACGCACCCTCCTCTCCCCCACTGTGGGCGCCGGGTGAGAACGCACCTTCCTCTCCCCCACTGTGGGCGCCGGGTGAGAACGCACCCTCCTCTCCCCCACTGTGGGCGCCGGGTGAGAACGCACCCCCCTCTCCCCCACTGTGGGCGCTGGGTGAGAATGCACCGTCTCCTCCCCCACTGTGGGCGCCGGGTGAGAACGCACTCTCCTCTCCCCCACTGTGGGCTCCGGGTGAGAACGCACCCCCCTCTCCCCCACCTTGGGCGCAGGGTGTGAACGCACCCTCCTCTCCCCCACTGTGGGCTCCGGGTGAGAACGCACCCTCCTCTCCCCCACCTTGGGTGCAGGGTGAGAACGCACCCTTCTCTCCCCCACCTTGGGTGCAGGGTGAGAACACACCCTCCTCTCCCCCACTGTTGGTGCTGGGTGAGAACGCACCCTCCTCTCCCCCACTGTGGGCCCCGGGTGAGAATACCAGCAGGTGGGTCCGTGACTCTGAGGTCATTTATGGTGCACCTGGGATCAGTACTAGAGTGCTGTCCCTGTAGAGGGCTCAGTCCAGGAGAGAAGCTTAAAATGAGCACAGGTTTTAGCATCAACAGTGTAGGATTGAAGGCAGGTGCTCTTTCATAGCCTTGTGACCTGGGCAAGCCCCTCAGTCTGCTGAGCCTCATTGCTGTTTTCTTCCTGTCTGTAAAGTGAGCACATTAAGGGTGCCTGCCTCATAGAGTCGTTGGGACCGAATAGGTAGTACTTTATACCAGGACGAAGTGCCGTGGCCAGTGCTGGAGGAATTGCCAGCGAGAGTTAGACTGAGCAGACGTTACATTTCAAGGCCTCGTAGGTGTGCATGTCTTTGGGAACACTCAGCTGTGAGGCTGAGGTGTGGACTCTGTGTGTGGTGGGTGTGAAATTGCAAGGATGCTCGTGGGCGGCTGTAATAGAAGATGAGAATGCAGTGTGTATCATATGGTCTCAATTTTGTTAAAATAAAAACTATTCAATATTCCTAACAGTTTTTATTTTTAATAGTAGTATTGAACCTATTTGATCTGTTTTCTTCACCTGATTCTCTGCTGAGTCAGAAATTACAGCCGTGACTTTGGACCGTCATGCGCCATAGTGGTGACTGTGGCTCACGGTTCACTCCTCAGACGTGAAGCTCCCAGCTGGGTGTTTGAGTTGAGACAAGTAACAGTTTGTTCTGCCCAATTCACGCCTGTCTCTATAGGTCCAGGCTGGGGAGAAATGACCAAAGAAAAGACATTTTTCTTTTTAACCATGACTGATTAAAAATCTCTGTTAAAATTTGTTTTTTATTTTTTGGGAAAAAAAGTTTACGTTGCTACTATATTTGTGATATTCGACACTCAAAAGCCATAAAATGGTGTGAGGTGAGGTGGTCTTCCCATCTGTGCCCCCAATGTCCCAGCGCCCGTCTGGAGGGAGCGCCGTTTCAGTAGCTGGGGACTCCTCTTGGAGGCTGTGCCCGCCTGGTGCCTGGGTCCGCGCGGGGCCGCCTCTGCGCTCACGCAGGTCCGCGCGGGGCCGCCTCTGCGCTCACGCAGGTCCGCGCGGGGCCGCCTCTGCGCTCACGCAGGTCCGCGCGGGGCCGCCTCTGCGCTCACGCAGGCCCGAGCGGGGCCGCCTCTGCCCTCACGCAGGCCCGCGCGGGGCCGCCTCTGCGCTCACGCAGGCCCGAGCGGGGCCGCCTCTGCCCTCACGCAGGCCCGAGCGGGGCCGCCTCTGCGCTCACGCAGGCCCGCGCGGGGCCGCCTCTGCGCTCACGCAGGCCCGCGCGGGGCCGCCTCTGCCCTCACGCAGGCCCGCGCGGGGCCGCCTCTGCGCTCACGCAGGCTGCACACTGCCCCACACTGCCGCGGCGGGGAGGCCTCACACGGAACATCTGTAAGCAGTTATATTGTGAAAAAACGTGTTTATTGAAAATAAGTCCTATCTTGGTAAATTTGTTTTTTTTTTTTTTTAAGATTCCCTTTTGTTGCTGTTTCAATCGGCTTTGTTGTGAATAAAAAGGTATGTGGTTTAACTTGTGATTGGTAACATGCCTTGCTGTCATTGTCTCAGAGAGTGAATGTGCCATTGTGACAAACTCAGGCTGTCTCCATGTTCAGTCTGTCCAGCTTCTTTGTTTTGAAATAAACGCAGGTGCGTTAACATTATCCTGATGCTTTTGCCAGTGAAGAAAATGTAATGTTTTTTGGGAAGCAAGCATTATAAGGAAGAAATACACAAAGTAACTGACCTACTATCCTGTATTTAATCACCATCATATATGATAGTGTTAGGTGCGCAGAGTTGACACCTGACCTGAAACGGTTAACGAGAGAGGCAAGGTCTGAGGGAGGGTGCTTCGTGGGTGCCCGCGGAGGGCTGGGCAGGGCAGTGGTGGGGGCCAGGACACGGGGGCAGCAGAGGGTGTGCTCAGGAACCCAGGTACTTGCTGTCTGGAAGCCCAGCAGGGCAGCGCTGCAGCCATCGCATTGCCTTGCTGTTTGACTGTCTGGTTGATCAAACAATGAATGATGTTATCATCATCTCTCTACCTGTCTACAAGCTCGTGATGGGTTTGATCAGCATGTGCACAAGAGAGTTAAGAAGGCTCTGAAAATGAAGACACAGTTAGTGCAAGTGAAGTAGCCACGGGGCTGTGCAGATCCGGGAGGAGGTGCGGAGGAGCGGAGTGAGCGCTGGGCGGGTTCTCCTCCCGGCGCTGTGTGCGTCCCGCACTGAGCTTCCAGCTCCGCAGACTAGTGTGTGAGCAGAGAGGATCACGTGTGGTGGACTGTGAAAACTGTACCCTTAGGGCGTGGAGAGGTGAACCAGTCGCCAGGAGTGGGTCGGGGAGATCTTTGTAACAGAAGGGTCTTATAAACTGGTTATGTGGGTTGGATCTTAGAAAATGAAGGGTTTGCCAAGCAAAGAAGAAAAGGAACACATTTTAGTGAGAAAGAGCAGCATGGATAAGAGCATAAGGGGATGTGATGGCTTCATGAGTCCCTACAGGTGGCAGGGGCAGGGCAGTGCCCGTCTGCGCCACTGTACCGGGTGGGAACAGCACTTACATGGTGGGAACAGCAGAGTGACAGGTGTTTCCAGCCACGTCGAGGTTGTATTGGGGCCGGCGATTCTGAACTAAGATGGTATGGTGAGAATAGCTGGAAATGCAGACTCAGGAAATGTTTTCAAGATAAGATATGAAGGAGCAGAATGGGGAAGGACGAGCCATGCTAGGTCACGAGTGTTTGGCCTCTGGCAGAGGTTTCTACCAGAGGAGATGAGCTCCCCTGTGGGGATGGAGGTGACAGCAGCCTCGTTCCAGGTGGAAGTTGATTAGCCGGCTGGAGAGGCCGGCCTGCAGGAATAGAGCTAAAGGGAAAGGGGAGAATGGGAACCGCTGAGGTACACAACTGTTACAGGCTAACCAGAGAGGGTCCTAGAGAAAGTGACCCAAGCCAGGTTAGTGAGTGAGGTGGACTGAGCGTCCTGCTGGAACGCAGGGCTCTGGGAAGAAGCCCGGGGAGGGTGGCGGTCTGCAGAGAGGTGGTCGCCAGCAGAGCTTGCTGGCCGTCTTCGTGGGGAGCTTCAGGAGAGTTCACGATCGGGGCTGAGCCAGCTGTAGTGGGTTAGAGGAAAGTGGGAGACGCAGTGTAGACCAACCACTCTGGCAGTGAAGGGAGAAGGAGCACTGAAGGCTCTGTAATACAGGGAGAGCCTGGGGAGACGGTCCCAGACCTTGCAGAGGCGAGGGATCAGGAGGGAAGAGCCTTTCCACGAGATAGGAGTGGGTAGGGACCCACCTCAGGAGGAAGGATTCACCCTGGGAACTAGGAACGCTCTGTCCTCATCTGGGCGAGGGAGGAAGGTCAAGGTGGGTGCTCCCAGGTTTTAAATGGATCGGATGAGAGTCACAGATTCAAGTCTGATGACCTCTTGCCTCTGATTAATCTAGCATCTCCTAGATTAATAATCTGTTGAATAGTTGGCACTTTAAGTATCCCACTGTGTAGCCATTTGAAAACATGGTTTGTCAGGATACCAGCCTTTTCTGTTAACTTTCCTAGTGTAAGTATTGCCTTCACAGAAGCCCCAGGTGTGGTAAGGGAAACCGCTTTCCGTCTGCAGATGGAGTTCGGAGTTGTCTACAGCTGTGTGGAGGACAAGATGTACACGGGCAGGAAGGGGAAGGGTGCCTTCTGCAACGGCCAGAAGCTGCAGGTGTCGCAGCAGGAAGGTGGGTTTCTCCTGCTGTGGTGTGATTCCTACTACGTACTCCTGTTGTGTTGCTTTGAATGTTTACCTCTGGGGTTCTCCAGGTGTCAGGTGATTCAGAAATTGTGCTTATTTCTCTTTACTTTTTTCCCCTCTGTAGTTTGAGCGTGGCAGTGGAAGCGGGGAAGCCGGGGGAGTGGGGCGAGCACACTTCTGAGCCTCGCTGCTGCGGGCTGGGGACAGGGAGGCCGTGGCATATTATTTTAGCCACTACATCCCAAATTCTTTGTAGAATCACTCTCGTCTGATGGCACGGGGACCACTTATGGGACAGTAAATTGGGAAAATGTGTTAAATTTGGGAATCATTAAAAAGGATGCATGTACATTTTGTATGAGCTTGCTGGTTGACGCTTTCAGCCGTCCTCCTGTGTGACAGCCGACGAGGGTGTCGTCACCGTCTCTGAGCCGCGCCACCGTCTTCCAGCCGCACGCCACTGAAGTGCAGCAGGAACTTAGAGATCCTTGCAAACAGTCTAAATTCAGACTCTTCCCACACTGCCATAATTGTTCTCCTCAAACACTTAATTTCAGAGCAGATTTCTCTTTCATTTCCTTCTATTGAACGTTAAGATTCCAAAGATGGGGGAGTAACTATCCTGATTTTCAGGATGTTAACGTGTGGAGAAGATGGGCATTTCAGAATGAAGGAGTGCGGTAGCTTTCCTACAAACAACTCCTTCCCTTTTTATACTTATTCTTCTGCTTACATGATGTTGAACTAAGTTGTGTGATTATAAGAAGCTGAGCAGTGACTGACACATTGAGAGCAAGCTGGCAGGAGGCTGTCCACTGTACAGGTCCACTGTCCTGTGAGCCCAGTGTCAAGTTGTCATGAATTCAGTCACAGTGTCAGAGAGGGACTGGACATCTTGGTAATCTGTCAGATTAGTAAATGGAGGGAAGATAAGAGTACTTTCACTTCTGACTGGTTTTATTTCAAATCTGTATGTAAATTTTTTATTGAATTTAATTTCTAAATTCCAGTTTTTAAATATTTAAGGCATTTGCTAATATCCCACTAAAGGTATTGGCATGCAGGCAAATTGGTTAAATTCTGCATTTTAGGAGGGATAGAGTAAAAAGCTAGACTCTTATAAAGTGACCACTGAGTGATAATAAATTTATCAATACTTTAATATTTAAAGACTTAGAAGTAAACAAATTTTTTTTTATGCAAGAAGAGGGGGAGATAGTAAGACAGACTCCCACATGCTCCTCAACCAGGATCCACCCAGCAACCCCTGTCTCGGGATGATGCTTGAGTCAACTGAGCTATTTTTAGTGCCTGAGGCCTACACTCACACCAACTGAGCTATCACCACCTGGGCTGACGCTTGAACTAATCAAGCCACTGGCTGTGGGAGGAGAATAGGGAAAGAAGAGTAAGAGGGAAGGGGGAGAAGCAGATGGTCGCTTCTCAGGTGTGCCCTGACCAGAGATTGAACCCAGGACATCCACACACCAGGCCGATGCTCGATCCACTGAGACAGCTAATCAGGGCCAGAAGTAAACAAATTTGATACAACTACAATTAGTAAAAGGGCTAAGAATGTCCTGTTTTATGCTGAATTATAAGGTTCAAATTTTTTTTACCAATATTCTTATCATTAAATTCTAAGTGATTATCAAAAACATTTTCTTTTAGATATCACCAAGTCACTGTTGGTGACAGAGCTGGGTTCTTGCAGAACGCCAGAGACTGTGAGGACCATCCTCTCCAACATGGAGAAACTTCTCTGCATCCCCATTCACGGGTAAGCGTGCCCTTCCCTCCGGAGAGGTCCAGGGGGTTAACATGTTAGGGACGAGTTCTCTTTTAGAACGAGAAGGGAGAGGGAGCAGGAAGCATCAGCCCCTAGTACTTGGTTCTTGTATGTGCTTTGTCCAGGAGAGCTCAGGGTTTTGTTGCCAGTGACCTCAGCATTCCAGGTCGACACTTTATCCACTGTGCCACCACAGGTCAGGCTAGAAATGAAGTTGTTTTATTAATTGACATGGAACTAGTACCATATAATGTAATTTGGAAAATATTTATTTGAAAATAATTTCAAACTTAACAAAATTTGCAGAAATAATATATCATTAAAATATCCTTCAGTATCGCCTTAGCCCTGAATTAAGGTACATTACTTATACCGTACCTCTTTCTCCCTAAATACTTAGTGTGTCACTCCGTAAGAGCAGGGTCGTCCTCTCCCTCCCACAGCAGTACTGGTTTTTATACTTCCTTGTTTTCCAGTCCCCCGAGGCCACTTTGGTCAGCTGACTGTGCATGCCCTTGGTAGCCTCTTCCTCCAGGGCAGGATCAGGCCCCGGTGGCGGTCCACCAGTGGTCCTGTCTCCTTAGCCGCCATCGCTCCATCTGTTGTTTTCATAAATTTGATGCCCATCTGATTTTCTTGGTTTTTAAATTATTTCATTTACATGAGCCTCTGAGAATTTTTTCATCTTCCATGTCTGGCTGTTTTATGAGGATGTGTTTTGGAATTGCTCATTCTGCCATAGGTTTCTCCTTCAACGTGTCGATTCATGTCTTTGTTTTCAAGTTTTCTTGAGATACAGATTTAAATATTAGTTCAGGTTTGTTCTCACTTTCTTCTTCAGAGACACCAGCAGATGAATCCACTCTCCTGTCTTCCACTTCAGCCTCTCTGTCTCTGGCCCTTTACACTTGTCTTCCTTTCCTCGTGGCCCCTTAGTAAAGCTGTGAATGACCACAGATTCTCATGATTTTAATTCACTACCAGTTATTTCTACCTGTTTCCTTCTGACAGTATCACCACCAAGCTGTAAGACTTAGACCTGAACAAAGGGCACCTAATGATCCAGCCTGGTTTGCAGGGGCGTGGACTGAGGTTCAGAGAGGGAAGTGACAGCCTGGGAACTCATAGCTGGACGGACATGTGACCAGCACCTGCTTCCGGCCCGTTCCTCTTCTTCCAACACTAGAGTCAGGATGCGCCGTGTCCAGTGTGGCGGCCGCTGTGCGGGCTCTAATTCTAGGCTGTGAGTCTGTGATCGCTGCAGTAGTGAGGAAAGGCAGAGGCACAGTCACTGTTGGGAAGCTGTGGTACCCCCAGAATGGCATCAGAGAGAGGGCAGGCAGTTGCAGAGGCCGGCAGCCGGGGTGCTGTGTGGAGCAGGGACGCCCATGCGGGTGATGGGATGGTTACCTTACACGTGCGAGGAAGCCAGTGCTTCACACCTGAGACCTTTCATTTCCCATTGCTGGAAGTAGAACGGAAACCGTGACCTTTTATTTCAGGAATTTTTCAAAAGTATAACCAGGGAAGTGTTACCAAGGAGAAGTACAGACGTGCTGATTTCTCTATGACATCCGCATTCAGTGGACTCTTCAGTCTCTCAGCCTGAACTCAGAAGCTTTAATTATACAGGAGAGAAAACTCAACGGGGTCATAGTCTGAAGGAATGCCTTAGACGCGTAGAAACAGCCCAATGGGTTCCTAGTTAGCAAAGGGCATTTGTGAGGTAAAGTCAGTTATCATGGGTCCGTTTCCTTTACATTTTAGGGACTCGCTGAGATGAAACGCGCTGTGTCTGTTTTCTTACATAACGTTTCCTGGCGGCGTGGTTGAGGAAATAATTTCCCTAGAACAGCTTCCCTTTCCTGGGGCCCTTGTATGTGCCGGGCCCTCTGCTGGGTATTCCATTATCTACAGTCATTACAGCAGGGGCCAAAGTGGTTGACATCCCCATTTTGATGACAAGAAGGCTACAACTTGAAGAAACTTTTTTCAAATTAGTTTTTCATTAGCTGAGAGGGGAGCAAACTCAGATCTTTGTGATACCAAAGGTGGTCCTTCCTACTGGGTTTCAACAAATAGGATTGTATACATACGCAGGCCAGAAAAGGTTTCTTCACCTTTTTCTGCTGAAAATATTGTTTTAATGTTTATCTTATTAAATTACTTTGTGAGGATTAATTTTGTCATTTATAGAGTGCACCATGGTTTGATTATATTTTATGTATTTTATTTTAAAATTAGATATGACCTTTTCTTACCTGTATCCTCTAGAGGGGTTCAGATTCTTGGTCAGCACTTGAAATGAGCTGGCATTAAGGAGGAATGCCTTAGTTGAAATAATTCTTCCCAACCTGTCAGGATCCGAGGCGTTGGGACCGCGGCTGTCAACATGTGCCTGGTGGCCAGCGGAGCCGCGGATGCGTACTATGAAATGGGTATCCACTGCTGGGACATGGCGGGAGCCGGCGTCATCGTCACCGAAGCGGGCGGCGTGCTGATGGACGTAACAGGTGACGCGTCTTCCTCGTCTGTTTGACTTTCCTTCATGCGTAGCTTCTGTCTTTCAATGATTGATATGTGCGATACTTTAACTCTTAAAGGCAAAACCACCAACCAGGTTACTTTTGGCAAAAAAGAAACATTCAGGGTAGAGGCAAGGATAAGGTGCTAAGGGTGGTGTGGGTTCCTAATGGAGCAGGAGCAGGAGCTCTAGAGAGGCCGTAGGAAAAGGCTAGAGGGCCTGTGAACCTGAGGTTTTTGCCAGGAGCCCTTTGAATGGTGACTGTGTGGTAGTTAATGATGGACCTCGTCATTGTCATTTTCTCCCTCGGGCCTGGAGGGGTTAAATGCTTCAAACTGATGGGGACATTTTTAAAAGTCTGGGTGAACCTGGGTCAAAAATCTGCCAGTGGTCCGGGAGGAGGGCAACACAGGCACGAGGGTGTGTGAGGGGAGAGGGGTGCAGTGTGTGGAGGGCAGGCTTCGCGGCCATAGGCCCCGGGGCCACAGAGGTGATGGGGTGATAGGACTCATGGGGAGGAACAGACAGGTGACACTTTCCAGACAGGTGTGTCTGAGGCCCCTCCTCCCCTTAACCTGGTACTAAAAAAGTGCCTAGAAACTCATTTACCTTGTGGCCAGAACTTAAACGTGGTGATTCTGCCGCAGAGCAGCTTTTTGGAAAGATAACTGAACTAAAATACCGTGACTAGTCCTGTGGAACAGTCCTGGCCCGAGACACCGAGACATAACCGTTTCCCACATCTGATTGATTCCAGGGGGCCCGTTTGACTTGATGTCGCGGAGGATAATCGCCGCGGGCAGTAGAACCTTGGCGGAGAGAATAGCCCGCGAGATTCAGGTGGTGCCCTTCCAGAGAGACGACGAGGAGTGATTCTGGCAGCAGCGCGCACGCAGCCGCCCCAGATCTGCTGGTGCACCGCTGGGTCGCAGAACTCGGGACATTGCGTCAGCCCTGTAATCTGTTGGCTTCAATTGTCCTTGATGTCCAGATTTAAAAATTGCTACTTGTTCTCTATTTTACTAGGCCTAGGTGTGCAAGACTAGATGACAGGTTGTTTTCATTGTGTCGAATCGTGTGTGAGCGTGAACTTTGGGAGAAGCACACCAGCAGTGGACGAGGTGGGTGTCAGGTCACCCGAAATCGTCAGTGAGCATGTTAGAGTTCCTGTCTGTATGTGACTTCAAGGTTCTGACTCGCTGTTTATGTACATAAGCATTCTAATTAAAAGTCAACTATTTGGGAAAAAACTTCTCTTTAGGTCCAAAAGCCCTATTTCATTGAATTTGTTAGAAGCATGACAAGGACCTCCCCGACCTGGGTTTCTTGCTTTGCAGAGACCTTGTTACGCATTGGCGTACAGGTGGGCCCTAGCACAGTGCCTGTTGGAGGGTCGGCAGTCCGAAAATGAGCGTTTAAAACGATGACTATTTTGAAGGTCGCAAATCCTAGTTATAACAGACACGTAATAGCTCACTATTCTGTATTTTTTTCCTTCAGGATTTGAAGTGACAGTTACCACCCTTTTTATATTTCACAGTATCATTCAACATTTCACTCCATGCCATTTCAGTCACACGCCGCCAGGTGGCGTGCGTTGTTGGGGACATTTCTGCAGCGACTGTTTCCCAGACGCTGTGTCACAGTATTTACTTGAATCTCTTATAGTCCCCGTCCTCAGACCCATCTGGCTGAGCACCGGGACCCAGTACATGGCAGAGCCACAGCGCTGATGGTGTCGAACTGTTTCTTTCTTCTCGGCTCCTTTGCTGCCACTGGCTTATCAAACTCAGAAACTTGTTCCAGTGCGTAGACACTTTTTGAGATTAATTTATTGCTTAGCCTTGTCCTTGGCATGTGAATAGATTATTAAGTTTGTTACTGGCTTATGTGAGACTTGAATGTGAGGAGCAAAGCGCCCTGTGAAGTGTTCAGGGAGGGTTATCTTACTGCAGTGTACGTCTGCGCCGTAGGCCGTGCGTGATGCTGAGACTTGAGTGTGATAACTGCATTTGCGCTGTTGGTCACGTGCAGTATAACATCTCATACTGTATTCTAAGGTTGTTTTTGCAAGCAAATATATTTTAATTAAGACATTCCTGGAGAACATTTTAAATAAAAAGTATAATTGAAATTTCTATCAAGGTTTACAGTTTAAACTACTTTTTTTATTCTATTTAGTAACTCATAGAACATTTTCTCTGATAAGAAATAGATTAATGTTCAGCTTTTGAGCACAGCACCACGCGTTGCACATGACGCCCGCGGCTGTACTTAACCCCCCCATAACCCAGGAGAGGTTGTTACCCTCACTGCCCAGGTTGTTACCCTCACTGCCTCACTGCCCAGGTTGTTACCCTCACTGCCCAGGTTGTTACCCTCGCTGCCCAGGTTGTTACCCTCGCTGCCCAGGTTGTTACCCTCACTGCCCAGGTTGTTACCCTCACTGCCCAGGTTGTTACCCTCACTGCCCAGGTTGTTACCCTCACTGCCCAGGCACAGAGGTGTTACTTGGTTAGCCTGCTTTCCCTGCTCACGGTAACACGCGCCGAAGCTCACGTAGAGAGAGGTGCAGCTGGAGTCTACAGCCTTTCCCCACTGCCCAGCGGCCCCACCTGGGCAGCACGGGAGAATCCCTGGGGCCCTTTGAGCATGTACTGTTTGGGTCCCACCGGAGGGAGTCGGTTCACCCAGTCTGCAGTGTGGCCTGGCCGTCTGTATGTCTAAGATGGCCTGGGTAATTCTGTGGGTGCTGGAATTGAGGACTGTTCTGTACTGCTTTTCAGAAGCACCTGATTTCTTAGAAATGGCTTTGTCCACCCACCACTCCCCCATCTCCACAAACCACAGAGCGCTTCGTGGTGTCATTTGATGTCTTTAGATTGAAATGTGGTTATGAGTCATTCCTTTGCCACTGGGGCCTGATTTGAAAATTATCGGACCTGCCTTTTGTACTTCCGCCAATGACCACTAGGTGGCAAACTGCACATAGGGAATCATCGTAGGTTAGCATTTTCATCTCTGAAAACATTATTTTTCCTTCAAATAACCTCATTAGCCAGTATTTGAGTTTAATGACACAATATTAAAACCAGGGAACTTTTCTCATGAATTGAGTTACTCTGGATTGTGGGTCAACACAGACTCCCTCCAGCAGAGCTGTGGATGCCCCGTGTATTCTGTGGCCTAGATGTGCGTTCTTCCAGCTCCAGCTTTAGAAAGGGGCTCATTAATTGTAAACACATAAATACTTGCCCTTTGTCATTGTACTGGAGAGCACCTCTCCTTCAATGTCCCTGCCAACTAACGGGCCCATTCCTGAAACGTTGCTTCCGTCCTGCGGGCCCTTCTCGGGGAGCTGGCCATACTTCCAGCCTGGCAGGCAGGGTGTGTAGACAGTATTACACGCCTGATTTTCCTTTTCTGTAGAAACAACTTGCTTGGATAATAGAGCTATGGGGTGAGATATGTAAGGAGAAAAATAAGAGAAGTTCACGAATGTGATCATTGACTTAGGGCAGTGGTTCTCAAACTCTTTGAAGTCAGGGTGCATTTAAAATCCTACACATAATTGTAGGCGCACTATGTACAAACTTCTGAGAAATATGTTATAATAATTAAGTCAAATATTAAAGAAAAAATATAAAGTAAGTCCAAGCATGCTTTTATGGTAACTAAACAATAAATACAACAAAATTAAATTTATTCTGATATTAACATTTTTATGTTACATTTTTTTTTTTTTTTTTTTTTTTTTCCATTTTTCTGAAGCTGGAAACGGGGAGAGACAGTCAGACAGACTCCCGCATGCGCCCGACCGGGATCCACCCGGCACGCCCACCAGGGGGCGACGCTCTGCCCACCAGGGGGCGATGCTCTGCCCATCCTGGGCGTCGCCATATTGCGACCAGAGCCACTCTAGCGCCTGGGGCAGAGGCCACAGAGCCATCCCCAGCGCCCGGGCCATCTTTGCTCCAATGGAGCCTTGGCTGCGGGAGGGGAAGAGAGAGACAGAGAGGAAAGTGCGGCGGAGGGGTGGAGAAGCAAATGGGCGCTTCTCCTGTGTGCCCTGGCTGGGAATCGAACCCGGGTCCTCCGCACGCTAGGCCGACGCTCTACTGCTGAGCCAACCGGCCAGGGCTTATGTTACATTTTTTGTCATGCTTTTTAGAATTCGTAAAAAAGGGGTTAAAAAATAAAAAGAAAACAAAAAGTTATCTTTTTATATATGTAGATACATTCTTAGTAAGATTTAGTAAATTCGGCAGGTCCCGGCGTGAATGTGTTTTTTATTCTTATGTTTATGAGAAACATGAGCCTGATGTGTCCTATCAATTTCTTCAATGTTTGGGCATATATTTGAAAGGCAAACTCTCATTTCTTCATCACTACATTGAAGAATTCCTCTCTTTTTACTCTTAATTGTGTTGAGTGCAGAAAACCCCCACCATACATATCATCTTAACTTTACGCCAAACAAAGGATAGAAGAAACTTGCCTCCAGTCTTTCCGGGGAACATGGGAGGTAGTGTAAACAATCCAGCACCACAGCTTAACAGCCTTTTG